>NW_026057586.1:64793572-64924504 GCF_023721935.1 Panthera uncia
TTTTTAATTTATTTTTGGGACAGAGAGAGACAGAGCATGAACGGGGGAGGGGCAGAGAGAGAGGGAGACACAGAATCGGAAACAGGCTCCAGGCTCCGAGCCATCAGCCCAGAGCCTGACGCGGGGCTCGAACTCACGGACCGCGAGATCGTGACCTGGCTGAAGTCAGACGCTTAACCGACTGCGCCACCCAGGCGCCCCTCATGGTTTTCATTTAAAACTTTTAGCCATGCATCACGCATAAATACAATTATACCAAACTCACTAGTTTATATAAGAGTTGGACCTTATGTTTCTGGCAGATAGAGCAGGTTAGTTACCTGTTCAATAGGAAGGCTAAAGCTTTTCACCAGTGTTCACGGAGGAGGCCTTTAAGATCTTTTTGCCCTGATATATAATCTTATGGAGGCCATGGACTAAATGTTTGTTTCCATTTTGCTTTTTTTTTTTTTTTCAACCCCAGTGAGTTACTTTGTTACTCAGCAAGCCCTGTGAGTTACTCAGTGAGTTACTCAGCAAGCCCTGAGTCCTTTGAGAGCCCCCAGTGGGGCAGGGGGTCTACATGCTAGTGACTATGGGAGCTGAGGGGCTGGAGGGAAGGGGAAGGTATGGCAGGGTGGACTGGGACGAGGAGGGAGGGGCTTGCAGGGGTCATATCAGAGGATGTAAGGTTGCTGGAGGGGGAGCAAAGGTGGTAAGCTAGGAAGGAGGAGAAGAGTGGATGGAAGGGAGAGGTCTCAGAGGAGCCACTAGGGGAGATCAGCAGTTTCCCACGGAAGCCATTGAAGTTCCAAATTATCCTTAGTAAAGTCATGCCAACAGGAAAGGAAGCAGACAGAATTAGCACCGTGGTGGCATATTGTCAGCAGGGGTGCAAGAAGGGGGTTTCAGGGGACACCTGGGTGGCTCAGTCAGTTAAGCGTCCCAACTCTTGATTTCGGCTCAGGTCATAATCTCATGGTTTGCCCCACATCGGGCTCTGCGCTGTCAGCAGAGCCTGCTTGGGATTCTCTCCTCCTCTCTGCCCCTCCCTCTGCTCACGTGCGTGCTGTCTCTCTCAAAATAAATAAATAACGTTAAAAAAAAAAAAAAGAAGAAGAAGGGGGTTTCAATCTACTGAGAAGCTCCTATAGGAGGAGCAGGATCAACCAGAGAGACAAAAAGGTCTCCCCAGAAGCCAGGAAGGACTTCCAGCCCAGGAGCTACCTTCTGGAAGCTCCTCCCACCCACCCTCCAGAGTATATTCAGAATCATAGAATCAAAACCTGTCCTCACTGCTGTAATGGACATTTGTTGGGAGCACTGGATCAGGAGTCCGAATCGCTACCAGACTAGTGAGCAGTGAGCAGCAGACCAGAGATGGGACAAAGGTCCCTGTGGGTGTTGCCATCCAACCTTTGACGAGTGAAATGGGGAGTCCGTGTTCAGCTTGCACCCAGGGGCAGGGCTGAAACCACACAGTTGCTGGGGCTTGCTGATAGTGCCCATGAGCTGCCAGAGCTTCCCCAGTTCCCAGGCAGAACGGGATCTTGGGCTCTGTCCTGTAGGGCTGGCCTTGCGGCAAGTGGCCAAGTGTGGCTTGGCCATAATAAGGAAGGTTGGGGGGTGGGTGTTATTTTTGACATCTGGGGAAAGAGGTCTAAGAGAGGGACGCTGCATATACACTGTGGGCCCGTTGGAAGGAAGTACACAGGGCAAGCGGACTCTGCTGTGATAGGAAGGCCCCTTCCCCGGCCTCCAAGGACCCCGAGTGTAGAGGCAGGCGTCCCTCCCTGGTGTCTATGCAGCTCCCCACCCGCTACACTCCCCCCCGGCCCCCCCCCCCGGGGGCAGACAGCTGGAGGGTGGAGACAGACTCCTGAGTGCCTGGGTGCCCCAGGGAGATGAGAGCAACAGTTGTTTCTCTGGATCTTGCTTCCTTACTGGGGAATGGCACGTCCCTATTCCTTTTTTGGAACAGGGAGGGCCACAAACAGGGTTGCCGGTTTTGTCTTCCACTGTTTTCTTTGGACTGTAGTAAAACATACAGAAGTCAAAATTTGCCATTTTAACCTTTTCAATGCTACAGTTACACAATTCAGCGGTATTAACTACATTCATCTTGTGTACCCATCGTCACCATTTCCAGAGCTTTTTCATCCCCCCAAAACACAAACCCTTTACTCATTCAACATTTCCCCCCCCCCCCCCCCCCCCCCCCCCCCCCCCCCCCTCCTTTTTTACTTTCTG
Organism: Panthera uncia; assembly: GCF_023721935.1. Lineage (NCBI taxonomy): Eukaryota > Metazoa > Chordata > Mammalia > Carnivora > Felidae > Panthera > Panthera uncia. The sequence continues at coordinate 64,795,802 of NW_026057586.1, forward strand.
TCTCTATGGATTTGCTTTTTCTACTTATTTCATGAAGTGGAATCATACAGTGTCTACCCTTTTCTGTCTTTTTTTTTTACATAGCATGATGTCTTCCGAGGTTCATCCATCCATGTAGCAGCATGAATCATTGTCTCATTCATTTTAATGACGAAGTACTAATCCATTGTACGGACACACCACATTTTGCTTATCCATTCGTCTGTTGATAGATGGGCTGTTTTGAATAATGCCTCTATGAATATTGGTATGCAAATATCGGTTCAAGTCCCTGCTTTCGGTTCTTTTGCGTATGTACCCAGGAGTTGAATAGGTGGTCATATGGTAATTCTATATTTAACTTTTTGAGGAGCCACCAAACTGTTTTCCACAGCAGCTGCACCATTTTACATTGCTGTCAGCAGTGCACAAGTGTTCCAGTTTTCCCACATCCTCACCAACGTTTGTTATTTTACACACACAAACACACACACACACACACATATCTTTAAAAAAATTTTTTTTAACATTTATTTAGTTTTGAGAGACAGAGTGAGACAGAGCATGAGTGGGGAAGGGGCAGAGAGAGGGGGGTACACGGTATCCAAAGCTGGCCCCAGGCTCTGAGCTGTCAGCACAGAGCCTGACACAGGGCTCAAACTCACGGACTGTGAGATCATGACCTGAGCCGAAGTCAGACGCTTAACTGACTGAGCCACCCAGGCGCCCCCATATGTATATATTTTTAGGGGGAGAGTGAGAGAGCACACGCAAGTGGGAGAGGAGCAGGGGGAGGGAGAGAGAGAATCCTAAGCAGACTCCACACTCAGCGCAGAGCCTGACACAGGGCTCAATCCCAGGACCATGAGATCATGACCTGAGCTGAAATCAAGAGTCGGACGCTTAACTGACTGAACCACCGAGGTGCTCCTGCTATTTTCCGTTTAAAAAAAAAAAAAAGAAGAATTTTTTTTTTTTAAATAGCTATCCTGGGGTGCCAGATTGGCACAGTCGGTTAAGTGTCTGACTCTTGATCGCAGCTCAGATCATGATCTCACAGTTCATGAGTTCAAGCCTTGTTTCGGGCTCAGCGCTGATGGCACAGAGCCTACTTGAGATGCTGTCTCTCCTCTCTGCCCCTCTCCCGCTTGTGTGTGCACATTCTGTCTCTTTCCCCAAGTAAATAAATAAACTTTAAAAAAAAAGATAAAAAACAATAGAAAAGAAAATAGCCATCCCAATGGGTAGTATGAAGTAGTATCTCATGTGGTTTCAATTTGCATTGCCATGAATAATGATGTTGGGTATCTTTCCATATGCTTACTGGTCATTTGTGGATCTTTGGAGAAATGTCTATTCAAGACCTTTGTCCATTTTCTAATTGGGTTGTCTTTTTGTTGTTGCATTGTAGGAATTCATGATTTGCAAATATTTCCTCCCATTCTATGGGTTGTCCTTTGGTTCTCTTGATAGTGTCCTTTGATGCTTTTAAGTTTAATGAAATTCAATTTTTTTTCTTTTGTTACCTGTGTTTTTGAAGCCATATCTAAGAATCCATTGCCAAATCCACGGTCATGAAGATTTACTCCTATATTTTCTTCTAAGACTTTTATAGTTTTAGCTCTGAAAGTCAAGTCTTTGATTGATTTTCAGTTAATTTTTGTATGTGGTGTGTGGTAAGAGTCCAACTTCATTCTTTTGTAGGGGAATTTACTTGTCCCAGAACCATTTGTTAGAAAGACTGTTCTTTCCCATTGAGTGATCCTGGCACTCTTGTTACCAAATCATTTGATCATGGCACCTGAGTGGCTCAATCAGTTATGCTTCCAACTCTTGATTTCAACTAAGGTCATGATCTTTCAGTTGTGAGATTGATCCCTTCATCGGCCTCTGTGCTAGGCCTGAAGTCTGCTTAAGATTCTCTCCCCCCCCCCGCCCCTCCCCAACTCATGCTCTTGCTCTCTCTTACAAAGGAAAGGAATGGAAAGGGAAGGGAAGGGAAGGGAAGTTAAGGAAAGAAGGAAATAATTTGATTATAGATATGAGTGTCTGTTTCTGGCCTCAGTTCTGTTCTGTCAGTCTATATGTTTATCTTGTGCTAGTACCACACTGCCTTAATTACCATAGCTCTGTAATAAGTTTGAAATTAGGAAGTATGAGTCCTCCAACTTTATTCTTTCTCACAATTGTTTTGGCTATTCAGATTCCAAATGATCTTTCAAATGGATTTTTCTATTCTTGCGAAAAATGCCATTGGAATTTTGATAGGAATTGCATTGTATCTGTAGATGACTTTGGGTGGTATTGACATCTTAACAATACCAAATCTTGCAGTCCATGAACATGGGATGTATTTTTGTTAATTTATGTCTTCATTTCTTTCATGCCCTCATGATACTAAATGTATCATCTGTGGAGGCCTTATAAAGCTTCTTCAGTGAAACACTGAAGCCCATGAGCAGCTTTTCTTTGCCCACCACTGCCCTGAGGTCAACAGCCATGAGAGATAGGAATCCCAGGATCCTGCATTGAAGTTTTGCCTCCAACCCTCAATGTAGTCAAGAAAGCATGTATGAAACTGTGCTCAGTGAGCCACTTCAAAACTTACCTTATGGCCTGTCTGAACATACATAAAACAGAGAGGATCTTAGCATGCCATTTGGCTTCCACACCCTGGCCTTTTGGCCAGGGTTGAGTTTCCTTTATCCTCCTGATGATCCCTCCTCCCCTTGTGGTGGTTTAAAGTCCCATCATTGTGCTTTCTGTCTGCATGTCTGTTAGGTAACCAGGACTCAAGGTCAAAGCCGAGCCTCCCTTCAGGTGTGGCCCCTCCCTGTGCCCTCCTGTCAGCCCTAAGGAACACAGTGCTGTGCAAAGTTATGAACAGACAGACCTAGAGATTAGAGACTTAAAAGCCAAATTAAAAAAAAAATTTTTTTTTTTTAACGTTTATTTATTTTTGAGACAGAGAGAGACAGAGCATGAACGGGGGAGGGGCAGAGAGAGAGGGAGACACAGGATCCGAAGCAGGCTCCAGGCTCTGAGCCATCAGCCCAGGGCCCGACGCGGGGCTCGAACTCACGGACCGTGAGATCGTGACCTGAGCTGAAGTCGGACGCTTAACCGACTGAGCCACCCAGGCGCCCCTAAAAGCCAAATTTTTAACAGAATTCAAGTATTATGGAGATTGAAATTTATAGTTTATGACTCCAGGGTCCAGCAAGTAATTGATTATTTAAGTGGAATATTACTTCTTATTTTTGATATATATTTCCAACCTTTATTGGATATTTTTTTAAATACAGAGAATAAAACAACATGACGCATTATATCATCACCCAAACACTACTATGGGTATTAATAGTAATGCTAACAAACACAGATGTGTGGTTAGGAAATCCTGAGCAGTGGAAAGTTCTGGCTCCTTCAGGCTCCATGGGCCTCCCCTCATCGTTCCCTGTCATCTGTCCCCTAGAAAAGAGAAACTCTGCCCTTATCCACTGTACCCACCCCCCACCCTGTGTCCGCTCATCTGCCTCCTGGGTTATGGTGCATGCTGCCCTGCGGGAGCCCTTTCCCAGGGTGGCCCCTGGAGCTATGGCAGACAGAATACCCGATTCACACTTTCTGGCATGGTGGGACCCAGGGCACACCGCAGGCAGGGGCACCCCACTGTGGTGCCAAGACTTGCCATACCTGCTCTGGACTTTGGGCCTTCTGGTGTAATCTGTGTATTTGCCCTCTTGGCCCCTTTTTCTCTTTGGATCATCTTTTTCTCATTGATTTGTATGTGTTCTTTGTAACTCACTCTTGGTCTTCTATGTCATTTCCAAATTTATAGTTATTTTCCTGGGGAAATATGGCTTAAGCAAAGTGGTTCATTCATTTCTCCTGCTTTTCATAAGGGACAGATGCACATCCTGTCATAACTTGCAGGGCAGTGCTGATGAGGACCAGGGAGACTCTCCCTGGTGTCCCTGGCCGGGTGACACTGCAGGGGACATCTCACTACCTCTTTGGGGCCTTTTGCTCTCAGAGGATGGAAAAGTGAAGTGCTGCCCTGGTGGGCAGGGCTGGCCTTTGGGAAGGGGCCCAGATATCTGGACCCTGGTCATTTTTAGGCTACAGTTTCTGTTGGTGTTTATCTAAAGGCAAACGAATTCTGCACAAATGTTATCTGTCTTGCTGCTGAGCTCAGAGAAGGAGCACACAGACCCCTCAATCGGCATGGAGGGCAGGAGCCGGCTATGAGAGTGACTCTGAAGGTCAGGGTAGCACTGGGAGCAGAAGAGCAAGTGTGGGCCAAGGAACCGGGGCCACTGCATGTGCATACTCCGACCTGTTGCGAATACATCCACTCTGCCTTGTGTAAATAGGCCACATGGCCTATACCACCGGCATCTGGGTGTCTACACTCACCTGGGGCAGAGTCTCAGCTTCCTGTTCATCCTCTGCCCTGTTCTCCAAGCCACCACTGTCTCCTCATGGTCCAAGGTGTGGGGGTTTGGAGCCCTCAACGGTCCTCAAAGTACTCTTCCCACTGAGGCCCTCAGTCTGCCTGCTCTCCCTGATGTGCCTTTCCAAATGGGAGCTTCTGGGAGTGCAGAGTCCTGTATGGTGGTGGCTGTGGTTCAGCAAGCCTTTCCTGTGAATAATCTGTGGCAACCATGGGCCCCAACAGAGGCTTCCGTGTTCCTCTTTATTTTGTCCTTAACCATTTTATAAGGGGTCTAGCCTGAAATCTCAGCATCTACCCTGAATATCTTGAACTCTGCTCTGTGCTAATGAGGAACCCAGGGCTGAGTGGCTCAGCCTTGTCTGTATCTCCAGGGCCCCACCTGACTGGGTTCCGAGCTACCTGCCTAAAGGGTGGCTTGCCAGGGGAGGTTGTGCCACACTTGTCGTTAGTTGTCTGATAGAGCTGGCATGTCTCGCTTACCTATGGTATAGGAGGCAGGACTGGCCTTCATTCTGGGACAGACACATGACGTGTGGCCATCCCTGAGGGAAGTGGTGAGTGAGTCTATGCCCTGAGTGCCTGGCCTGAGAACTCACTTAAAGGGCCACACAAACCTCCTGGACTGTTCCTGGTGTGAGCACCCAAGGGGGCTGCACACAGGACAGAGCCTCCCCTGTGCCCACCTCTGTCAGAGCAGCAGCTGACCCAGGCTGTCTGGGAAAGCACCCAGGGAGGAGAGCTGTGATCAGCAGGTCCCCAGGCAGGACAGCCAGACATACCTACTCTGTGCACCTGATGGCACAGCCCTGGGGGCAGGAAGCTGTTTGGGGGCAGAAAGGTCTGCATTCCCCTGATGTTGAGATGAGCCAGGCAACTGGGACTCATAGCTAGCTTCTTGAACCCTGGGCCCCCATCAGCATTGGCAGCACCCCCAAACTGAGGAGAATGTGAGGAAGCCAGGAGGGGCAGGTCTGCAGTTAACGCCAGGGTGGTTTGAGCTCCAGAGCTGGCTGCAGGGCTTCCAGGCTAGTCACAAGGCACTGAAGCCCGCTGCCTCCCGCCTGGCTCTCTGCCCTGCCCCTTCTCCCCCCTCTTTCTCACTCCACCCTATCCCTACCCCTTCTCAGATGCTGGAGGCCCCACCCCTGCTGTTGGCAGCCTTCTCATTGGGCCTGGTGCTGCTGGTGCTGCTGCTGTGCCACTCCTACTCGGGCTTTCTCCTTATCTGCTGGAATGAGTTCGTCCTGCAGCCCCTCTACAACCTGTTCATGGGCGACACCAAGGAGCAGCGCATCCTGCGTCATGTGCTGCAGCATGCGGTGGCCGGGGACCCACAAAGTGTGCTGGAGGCCATCGATACCTACTGTTTACAGAAGGAGTGGGCTATGAATGTGGGTGACAAGAAAGGTAGGCAAGCCCAGCCTGCAGGTAGCGGGCCTGGGAATGGAGATCCCCGATGGAGCAGCACAGCCTGTAAAGGAGAGGCCTGTTATCACCCTGTTTCTGGATGCTGGGGTAGGGGCTTGTCTGGAGCCTGGAGGCTGGAGCTGATCACCCACCTTCCTCGGCCAGGGGCAAAGGCTGTGCAGAGACCCCAACACCCACATCGCTGTCCTCGTGGGGAAGGAGGGACATTTGATAAACTGCCTGGGACCCTTCCTTGCCCCATACCTACTCACCTACGAGTTGGTGGTAGGCCTGGCACTGGCATGCCGTCTGATGGAGCTGGGTGAGGGTGCAAGGCAGGCAGTGGGTTCCTGGCTGTCCCTGCTGGTCATGAGGGTGTACAGAGCTCCTTGGACTCTGCCCAGCGCAGGCACCAGGGCCCCCTCCTGACCTTTGGACTCCAGCCTGGGGCACAGGCATGTGCTGTGCTGCACTCCTGGGAGTTGGGCCCTCATGGGCAGGGTGGGGTGAGGGCTTCTACAGAGGGCAGCTCTCGTTTAGGACGAGTTGGGGTCAGCCAAGAATCATCTGAAAGAGAGGGACCAGAGTGCGCTGAGACCCAGAGGCCTGAGGGACCCTGGGAGTTTGGAGAGTGTGTTTAGTGGGACAAGGGGAACAGGGGAGGCAGGCATCTGTAGGGACTGATGCTCAGTTTGGAATGAGCAGGTCCAAGACCAGGAGTGGGTCACTTCCCTCTGCCCGTGCTCACCCTCTCATCTGCCCCGCAGGCCAGATCTTGGATGCAGTGGTGCGGGAGCAGCGCCCATCGGTGCTGCTAGAGCTGGGGGCCTACTGCGGCTACTCAGCCGTGCGCATGGCCCGCCTGCTGGAGCCCGGGGCCCGACTGCTCACCATTGAGCTCAACCCTGACTACGCCGCCATCACCCAGCAGATGCTGGACTTTGCAGGCCTGCAGGACAGGGTGTGTTGCTGCCCCAGGGTGATAAATGTGGACACTGAGACACCAGGGGTCAGGTGCAAGGGGGGAGGGGAAAGGTTTGGGTCGCCCCAATGCAGTTCAAGGCCACATTTATCCTGTTGTGCCTGGCCTCATGGCACCTCCTAGGCCAGGCTTCACGGAACCCCCAGCAGCTCTGTGAGGGAGGTCTTGCCACCCCACTCCACAGAGCAGGAAACTCCCAGGCTGTCCTTGGAGGGAAGGGGGTAGAGTGGAGACTTATCTCCCCAGAACCCCAGAGAAGACTGGTAAGGACATTTGAGTGTCCAGGAAGGGTAGCCTGTCCCATTTGGGTGTGGACACCAACAGAGTGCCGTTCCAGGTAACCGTTGTGGCCGGGCCATCCCAGGACATCATCCCCCAGCTGAAGAAGAAATACGATGTGGACATGCTAGACATGGTCTTCCTTGACCACTGGAAGGACCGGTACCTGCCAGACACTCTTCTCCTGGAGGTGAGCTCTGCACCCACCTGGTTCACATGGGCCTCAGTGTTGGTGGCTGGTGCAGGGGCCGCCCCAGGTGGCCCTGGTGGCACAGGTGATTTGGGCAGGCCCACCTGAGGTCACGGAGCATGGAGGGCCAGAGGAAGCCACAGGGGTGGTGTGGAGATGGGAGGAAGGTGGTTCTGGGCAAAAAGGCTCGGCTAGGCCCGCTAGGTAGCCTGTACAGGGGCGGCAGGGAGGGGCGAACACTAACAGGGCATCTCCTGCCCATTTTCCCCAAAGGCTCCTTATTGTGCATCCCCCTGCACCCCTATCTCACCATCCTCATACCCCATCCCATACCAGCCCTTAACGCTGCTGCTTGGCCAGCCCCAAAGTGGTGACTAGGGAGGCTGCCTCATCCCCAGGTAGAACCCTGGATGGGCTGTTAATGAGCTGACCCACGAAGCTTAATATTGATGACCGCTACCTTGTCTGTCCCAACTGGGCAGTCAAGATCACACTTAGTGGCTACTTGGCCCTCCACTGAGAACTGGGGAGGTTTTGCCCCACCACGGCCCCCCCACCTGGAGGCCAGCATGGAAGGGTCCCATGTTGTCTGTGTCATGCTAACCCATCTCAGCTCGCACAGGGGCTGGTCACTCGGCCCAGGGAAGAGAGGCCATGAGCATGGTATGCATGGCCATTGGAGCCACGGCTGAAGGCTGGGCAGGACCTTGCACACAGTGAGTGGTTCTGGAGCAGGCATGGAGGGCCAGGTGCCTGGATGCAGCAGGAAGGAACCAGCCCTGGCCTGGGGGCTATGAGGGCACAGGATGTTCTGGGAATGTGGGCCAGAGCCATGTGTGGAGGGCCTTGAATGCCACACAGGGTGGGGACATGAGGGGCTTTAAGCAGGTGAGAACAAGGTTAGATCTATCCTCAGGAAAGATCCCTGTTGGGGATAGTGGGGAGAGATGGCTATAGAGAGGGTGGTGCAGAGACCTGGAAACCTCAGGGAAGGGCTGAGAGTGGGGAGGGGATCCATGGGCTAGAAGTTGGACCGGTCACCTGCATTGGCTGAGATAGGTGGTCAGTGGAGGGATGTCAAGAAGACCCAAGGCCCAGGAACCAGGCAGCTGTGGGGAGCACAGCTCCCCACAGCTGCCTGGTGGAGGCCCAGCTCCAGGCCAGGGGTGTGAACCTGGAAATCTGGTGTGGAGGGCAGAGGCCAGGCAGCCAACCCAGCTGGGCCTGCACAGGGATTGGGGAAGGGATTTCAGCAGCTTTGGTGTATGTGATAATTACAAGGGCCTGCATTTATAGAAAAGTAGCAAATATTGCCATTTAGAAACTAGGAAACTAATAGTTTTCTCAGTGCTGCTTGTTCAAAGCTGGTAATTATCTCAAAAGAAAAGAAGTCATGAATTGGGAATGACTACTTTTTTAAACACACATTCTGAAGCCCTGCAGCTGGGCTCTGCGGGCCCTTGGTTTATGCTGGGTCAGCCTGGGGCTGCTGGCTGCTCTGAGGAGGCCCCACTGCCATGTCACACGGGCTCTCCACAGGGCAGCTTGAGTGTCCTCACAACATGGCGGCTGGCTTTCCCCACAGCCAGGAATGGGTGACAGAGACGGAAGGAGCAATAAGGGAGCCATCATGCCTTGTATAACCGTCTCTGAAGGCATACACTGCCACTTCTGCCTCCTTCTCTTTGTTACAAGACAGTCACTAAGCCTGGCACACACCCAGTGGAAAAGGAACCACAGAGTTTAAAAGCACCTCAAGTACAGGCTACCTGGTCCTCTGAGGGCTGTTTCCTCCCAGCAGGTTTGCTCAGGTTTGCTCAGACGGGGTGGGCTTCTCCAGGGGGGTCTGTGTCCTCCATCAGGAGGCGTGATGTGTGGTGAAAGGTGGGGTAAGTGCTGCCATTCTCTCCCTTCTGACCAGTTTCTTCAAGGATGGGTAGGCCCCAGCACCCTCCAAACACGTCCAAAGCTTCTTCCTTTCATTCCTTCTTTCATGGTCAGCTCGGTTTTTAGTGTCTGATGACTTGTCCCAGCTGGGGCCAGCAGTGCCTACTGAAGTCAGCTCCCGAGCAGCTCGACCCCACATATGAGGCTCAGAGCCCTACTCCTGGCTCACCTTGTCCATTTCCCACTGGAGACCTCAGCTCCCCTTCTAGGGCCTGGGCCGGGGTGCCTTCTCCCGGATAGCTGTTTTAGGTTTTTCTGGCCAAGATTGCTAGGGAGTTTTCTTTTTAGAAGAGAAAACGCCCCATGCTTCACAGTGGTACTTTCTGTTTAAATTCTGGCTCATGGATTGTCCCTAGCCTCACTGACCTCACAGCTGTGTTTTCCACTCTGGCCAGAGGACCCTTGGCTTCCCCCACAGCCCACAGGCTGAAAGTGACTGTGGTCACCACCAGAACTGAGACCCTTGTAAGACTCTGTCCTAGGGCACATCCCTGGAGGGGTACAGAGTTAAATCCCCATGTTTTAAAATCACTTAGAGATGCCCATTATGTGTGGTCCTGATGGCAATTTGAGACACTCCTGGGGTCACTTTGATTTTGCTTCTGATGTTTGGCATTGCTTTTTTTTTTTTTTTTTTTTAATTTTATGATCGTGTGAAAAAGAAGCTCCATGCTTCCAAAGTTAAATCTAGGACAAGGCAACTGGTGTGACCCATTGCCCTGGTCTGACCCTCTTCCACAGGCAACCATTTCCTCTCAAAGTTTTTTTCTATTGTTTCCTATATTCTAGGCAGCTCCACCCCCAGCTCACCATCCTGGCTGGGTCCAGCTGCTGCTTCTTCCTTCTGTAGAGCCCAGGCCCAGGCATTGGTAGAGATAGAGTGTTCAAATGCCAGAGTTTGGGGATGTCCAGGGCAAACCCCCAAGGGGCAGGCTTCTTGGTGGGGATGTCTGCCCTGCCTCCACCCCCATCCCTCCAGGGTCACCCTCGTCAGGCATTAGGACCTCCAGTGACAGTGCACAGCAGCCCGTGCGCTGGGCACCAGGCATCTCACCTGGAAGAACCATGTGTTCCTGGCACTGGGTGACTGAGGGCCCCACTAGCCTTGAATCAGTCCTGTGGCCTGAATCCTGGCTCCACTGCCTCCTCCATTTACTCATCCAGCTAGCATTATTAGCCACTGTGCGTGCCACATGTTGTTTTAGGGGCTGGGGATGCAGGACCTAACAAAGAGCAAAAGATTCGCCCTCACAGAGCCACATTCTGGAGGCAGGATTTGTGCTCAGCACAGCCCTTTCTTGGAGTGGCTGCTGCCAGGGAGGAGATGGAAGGCAGTGGGGAGACCCTCATGCCAGGAGCTGACTCCAGGCCAGACAGAGGCCAGTGTGTGGAGCCTCCACCTGGCCAAGAGCACCTAACCTCCCCATTTGTGGTTGGTTTAATGGGCACCTGTCACCCTCACCCCTTCCCACCATCTGTCCCCTGCAGGAGTGTGGCCTGCTACGGAAGGGGACAGTGTTGCTGGCCGACAACGTCATCTGCCCAGGAACACCAGAATTCCTGGCATATGTGCGCAACAGCAGCCGCTTTGAGTGCACACACTTCACCTCGTACCTGGAGTACTCGACAGTAGTGGATGGCCTCGAGAAGGCTGTCTACATGGGCCAGGATGGCCCAGCACAGCCTTGACCACCCACCCTGCTCCAGGCTCCCTTGCCAAGCCTGGTTATGAAAAGCACAACAGATGCACCTCCGCCAACCCTGCTTTTGCAGTTCTGGGGTCTGTCCTCAATGTAGCACACTTGAGGCTTGTGAGGCCAAAGCCTGCCTACACTGGACCCTCTGCACGGCGACTCTGGGCTGTCACCACTGGTCCACCCTAAGTGCAGCCAGCTTACCATGCACAATCACTGCAATACATCTGGAAAGTACGTTTGTAAATACCAATCAGAACAGGTGGTGCCTGTGATGGTGTCACTCACTCCCACCAGCATTTTCGATCAATTAGGTTTCTTACATCGACAGGTCCTCAGGCACTGACATATTCAGCAGACATTGGAAGTGGGGGGGGGGGGGGGGGGAGTTGGGAACATTTGGAAACTGTTGGGCTGTGCACTCAGTCTGTCCTTCAGGTTTGCCATCACCAGGTGGCAGCAATGCCTCAGTGATGGCACTGTGCCCAACAACTATCCACTTGTGATTCCTGCATTCTTTCACCTTCTTGTAAAGAATGAAACACAACTTTACTAACATCAGCTCAGTGTTAATAATCCTATATGCCAGTATCACATTTAAAAGATGCTAAAAAAGAAATTAAAAATCTAAATATTTAAATAAAAGAGATCAACTTAGTGCTTCTTTTTAACTGCTGCCCTGCTCCTTCTCTCCTGTGGTGCCATCAACTCTGGCACCACACCCAGTGTTCCCCTTCACTAGATGCTAATGCTGGCCGGGGGGCTCATGTGGCCGGGCTGAGGGTACCTGTTGCATCCCCATAGGAATGTCCGTAGCCCCCATCTGGTGACTGGGTGAGCCCCCATCTGGAGACTGTCCCGGGAAACTGGAACAGGGCACTTGGCCAGGCTGAGGGTACCTGTTGCATCCCCATAGGAATGTCCGTAGCCCCCATCTGGTGACTGGGTGAGCCCCCATCTGGTGACTGGGTGAGCCCCCGTCTGGAGACTGTCCCGGGAAACTGGAACAGGGCACTTGGTCAGCCTCTGTGTCCATTTCTGACCAAGCAGATACTAGGGAAAGGTAGACATGGGGCCCCACCACAGTGCAGGGTGTAGTCTCTGGCACCTGGCCCCTTGGGGTCCCTGGGTGGCAGTGAGTAGAAGCAACTTGCCCAGTCCTTCCTGGCCTTGTTTATGGAAGAGTGGGCTCAGACCAACTCTGGCATTTATAGATTGCCCAGCTAGCAAGTAATGAAGTAGAATTAGTTTGCATCTCTCTAAATCCACAGCTGCCTAAACCAACCCTGGCCCTCTGGCTCCCTCAGAGGCTCCTTAGGGATTCCCCTACCCACCCCACCCCCCTCACCCCATCCTGGCTGAGCCCACCTGCATGTAGACGAACCTCTGGCCAGGACACCACCCTGGGACCCAGGTCCCAGTTAACCACCCAGGAGCAAGCCCTCTCCTCTGAGTGTGTAGAAAGGGGATCACAGGAGCCTGGGAGTTCATGTGTGGAAACACTCCTGGGGCCTAGGAGCTGAGCCCCCTATGGACACCACCTCTACCCATTTCCCACCTGACAATCAGGGAGGAGCAAAAGATGTGAGCCATAGAAGATAGAAAGTTCCTTTGTTGCTTTTTTTAATTTTTAAATTTTCTTACAAAAATTTAGGTGTTTACCAATACAGTCTTATTTTGGTTTTGTTTTTAATGCTTTTTGTCAGTGTTCTTCTTCTGTTTTTAAGTCACAAACAGCAGGCACTAGGCAGCAGTCCCCCGCTGCTGCCGAAGGTCAGTCCCAGAGGTGTGACTCAGGGCTCCGGCAGACAGGATTGGCAGCCATGGCCTGGGCCAGAGTCGCTCAGAGAAGGCTCCTGACACCCATCTCACTGCCTCCAGAGCCTCTCTGCACGGCCAGCCCCTGCCCGTGTTCTGTCTGCCATGCAGGGTGAGACTCAGAGCCCAGTGGATCCCCTCCAGCTTCCAGAGTTAAACTCCTTCCCTGAGCCCCCCTCCCTGCTAGACTCCTCTGGGGCCTTGCACATACAAGAGCACACTCTTTTACATTACCAGCCCCAAAACAAAGCCCGGTGCCTTGTCCTGCCACCTCCCTGGGCCCCACCCTGGCAGCTCCACTGGCCTTCTCTCTCTCACTCACACACAGCACCATGTCAGTAAACAGCTAACTCAGCCTAAGGAGTTAGGAGGGGGGGCAGGAAGGGAGGTGTGTCCAGAATGTCCGGCCCTGGCTCCCAGGTGAGAGGCGCTGCCAACCCCTGGCGCCAGGGGGCTCCAAGCTCCACAGCAGGGTCTGTGAGGGCCGGCCCTGGAGTTCCCTTCTTCCCAAGATCAGATCCCTAAGAACAAATGGCTGGGCCCGAGCCCTAAGAAGGGAGAGGGGGAAGGTTGAGCAGGGTGGCCTGGTGGCTAGGTGGACCCCTCCACAGGCTATGCCAATGAAAATGTGGATAAAGGCGGCTGCTATGAGTGGTGCAGGCTGACCCCAAGAGTCTGGGCATCAGGGCCAATCTGACTTGCTGGTCCAGTGGGGGCACTGTGCTTAGGGCATTTAAATGTGGGGGGACCATCCCTGCTCTCTGGCCTTATCTCCTCTGGGTCCTTGATGACCTGGGCTGGGACTGAAGACCCAGGGAAGCATGTCCCTCTCCGACCTCAGCCTGTCCATAAAATGGGCATTTAAGCCTGATGAGTTTGAAGTCAGGGTCCCACCAGGGAGCACGGAGGGAAAGAACATGCAGCCAGCAGAGATTAACAAGAAGCCCCTGCCCAGAGGACGGGAAACAGTTGAATGAAAAACCAGACGAGAGAACGTACCAGGCATGCAAGCTAGACCCAGGAGTCAACGGGCTGAGGCTTAGCGTCCCCCACGGCGTCCACCAGCCTGACCGCAGGCCTGCTGGGCCCAGGCGGAGCCTTCCTGCCGGGGTCGGGCTGCAGCGGACGGGCAGTGGGCAGGAGGGCGTTAGAGGCAGAATACAGCATGTTAGTCAGTGCTGACAGGTTGGGGCTGGGCCGCTCAGCGGGTAAGGCCAGAGACAGGGTGCACAGGAAGGGGAAGCTGAGCTAGTGTGGCTCACATAGATGCGGAGTGACACGTGGACACACACAGGCCTGTGCCCAAAGCCAGGGGATTGTCACAGAGTGGACTGGGAGGTGTTGTCATGGAGGCAGGACCATGGTGGGCCCTCACCCACTGCCCACTCACACACACAGGCGGAGAAAGATGAAGAAGACACACTTGCTCAGACTCCCCTGGCTCTGTGCGTTGTTCTGGGCAGCGACCCTGTCCCGTGCCCCCTCTCTCCCAGTGCATATGAGCTTCAAGTCACCTGTACCCATAGACTGACTCTGCTGGTAATGTTCCTGAGGCGGGAGGGCCGGTCGTCAGGCTTGATCTCCCAGCCCAACTGCCTTTCAGATGAGCTCCACCCCAGGCTGACTGGGCAGCCTAAACTCAGCACCTCGCCGGCGCCCCTCTCAGGCAAGCCCTAGCTATGCCACATCTCTAGGCACCTGCCCACAGCCACTTACTTTCAACGGTTCCTTCTCAGAGGCCTCCCCCGCAGGGTCACTGCCTCGAGCCCTCCACTCCCTCCGGTCCACAGTAGAGTATCCATCTTGGGGTGGGGACATGAGGGGAACTCTGAGGGGCAGGCACCACAGGAGCAGATCTCCCTCTCAGCCCAGATGCAGGGGGGGGCCCACCTACCCTGCCCCAGCACTGTGCGGGAGGACTAGGTCAGGTCTTCTCACGACCCCTCCCATGATGGTGGCTCAGAACACACCAGCCCCCACCCAGTCCCCCGCAGCTGGCAGGCCAGATCCCAGCTAGGCACTGACCCCTCCCTGGCTGTCCACCCCTCTCACCAGTACCACTAAACTGAATCTCTTCCAACCAGCACCTCCTTGGAAGACCTCTCCAGCACCAAACACACAAGACAAAACCACCTGGCCCATCTCAGCACCTCTCCCCTCCTCCTCCCCAGAAAACAAGACGCCCTGCATTATCTGCACTCACCTGGGCCAAGTGCCTCCATGGGGATCACGTCCCGGCTGCCCGGTTTCTCACCATCTGCAAGGCACAAGCCAGGTGGCTGGGGATACAGTGCAGTGGGGATACCAGAACAGACAGACCCCCAGCACAGCTGGCCTCTTCATCACTAACTTCTTTGCACCATTCTGCCACACCTCTGTCATTGACAGCACCACCCCGGCTTAACATCAATGTGGACACCATGGGTGTAGAGGTGGTAGGAGGCTACAAGCCAGGAAAGCGCCCCCCACCCCTAGCCCTCACCTGCCTTGTCACTATCAGTGCCCCTGGGTAGAGGAGCATCTCATACCTTAGGGATAGGTTTCCATGCCCCCACTCGGTACTCACCAAGGCTCCTGTCCACCAGTGGCAGCGTGCTGTCGTCAAAGCCTCCAGGACTTGGTGCTCCTTTGGGTCCCTTGGCAGTAGCAGTGGCTGACTGTGTATGAGAAGAGGTGCACAAAACAGACAGGATAGGGTATAGGGTTAGGGGCGCTCCTGTGGGGGACCTGGCCTGGAGAAGTGAAAGAGGGAAAGAAAAGCCAGGCAGGCCGCACCTGGAAGCGTGCCTTGGTCCAGCCATCTTTCTGCAGGGCACCACGCAGCTCCTTGTAGCTCCATACAGTCTGTAGCACGTGGGATGCGGCCTTCGCCTCACGTACTGATTGGCTGCAGCCAGGTCCAGGGCGGGGTCAGCAACCGGCCACGCCCCCCTCCCACTGGGACCCCACCCTCCCCAGGCCAGGCCCTCAACCACCTGGTAGCGCCAAGTGCCACCAGCGCTGGAATGCCTCGGGCCTGTAGTAGTGAGCGTGCGTTGTCCAGGCTGTCAGACACGATCTCGTGGATGGTGTTGAGCACAGCCACCACCGTGTCCTCCTCCAGGCGGGCACCAGGTCGCGCCGGAGCCTGTGCATTGCGCACGTTCCGCACCAGCTCCGCCATGGCATAGCTCCCTGAAGGACAGGGGCAAGTGTTAGGACACGCCTCTGCTCACCACAGCGGGAAGGAAGGGGATTCAGACAGGGCCTCCACCAGGAAAGCCCCAGGAAGCTGCAACGTCACCTGCCGTGTACAGGGGATAGGCTCTGAGACGATTCAGGAAGACATGAGCTCCAGTGGCTGGGACAGAATGACAGGGGCAGGGCCGGGCCCTTGACCTCCCCACCCTGCCCGTCCCTCTGCCCCTGCCCGTGGGACCCCAGAGCAGACCACCGGGCTCTGTATCCTGGCTCAGCCCCACCAGTGTTCTCACCAATGAGGTCCTTGTTGCGCCGGTCCAGCGAGAGGTTGCGGAGGGCAATGGCAACAGCGCGCACCACCTTGTCAGTCTCGGACTGCAGCAGCTCCACGAGCACCGGAAGCCCACGCTCCTTGCGCACCGTGGCGCGGATGTACGTGGCCCACTGTGGCAGTGGAGCAGGTAGGGTGCTCAGCACACTCAGGCATGACTACATGCCCGGGCACTCTCCCACCTGAACCCTGGCTGTTCCCTCTGGCTGGACCCTCCTCCCTGGCATGACAAAATCCAACCCAAGCAACTCAACTCTATCTCCAGCTTGCATCCTTTGTGCCCCAAACCGCCCGGAACCTTGAACCTCCTGGACCTCGGGGAGACATGGTGTCCCCTACTCTCCCTCCCAACCTGGACAAAGTCAGAGGCAGGCACCAACAGGATACCTAAGATTTTCTCTGTCCCCTCCCTACCAGGCTTGGCCTCTCACCATCCAGTTGCCAGCGCTGAGGTTCTGCAGGGCGCCAGCGGCAGCCTCCAGGGTGTTAAAGTTCCGGCTCTCCGTGAGGAGGGAGAGGTAGAGACGTACCACCTCGGGCTGATACAGCAGCTCAAAGCCTGGGCACAGAGCACCCACCACCCACAGTCACCCACACCTGCCCCCATTATCCCCTCTCCTCCCAGGGTGAGAGTCAGCTGGGGCCAGGGATGGGTGTGGTGCAGTGAGGGAAAATTTAACATCAATGCATTCACTCTTTATGGGCCACCCAAAGGAGAAGGCATTCCCATTTCATGGAAGAACAGAAGCTCAGTGAGATGCAGTGGGTCTAAGTGAGGTCACTGTTCCTTTGCCCCTGGTGCAAAAGAAATGGTACTAGACCTGCCTGGCAGCCAGAGCATCCAGGAGGTCAGGGGTAGGGAGGGAGGTGGCAGCCAGGGTGGCTTCCCTAGCAACGGGACTCAAACTCCCTAATAACAGAGCCCGCCCGCCCATGTAGATAGGCTGTACAACTAAGAGGAGGAGCCCTAGCAACAAGACCCACCCTCCCTAGCAACAGGGCCCTATTCCCTCCTATGTAACTAAAGCTCTTTCCAGTGGCCACCCCTAGCAACAGGGCCTGCCTTCTCTGTCTACAACCTGCTCAACCACTCCGGGCTGCAGCAGAGTTGCCCCAAGGCACTCAGAGAGGAGGGCCTGAGCAGCCTTTCAGCTGGCCTGTACCCAAACATTACTCCCTCTTCCGGGTCCTCCCACCTGACATTTCATCACCCCCTCCACATTCCTCATGCCTCCTTGGTCCCTCTACTCCAGCCTCCCTGGGATTCCTGTTCCCCAAATGCTCCAAGAATGTCCCCCATGCAAAACACCCCTCAGGGTGTTTGCAGGAGCTGGTCCCTCTGCCTGTGATGCTTTCCTCTAGACCTCCCATGGCCGGGGTCTTCCACCCTGCTTGGGGGTGTCTGGGCTTGCAGGGTGGGCTGTGGCTTGGGACTCACTAGGGCAGATCTCTCTTACTCAGGCTGGATTCCCAGTGCCAGCACACAGGGCTCCAGACAGGGGATAAGAAAGACAAACTACTCTGCCCCCCGTGTGATCAGCCTCTGTACTAGATATGACTATACACCCCAACTCCCAAACCACCCTGAGTGAATGTGAGCTCCTCAGCTGATACTGGAAGGTCCTGCCCACCTGGTCTCTGCCCTTCACCGAAGGCCTCACTCTAGCCCCTCTAGTCTTTCATATGCTGTGTGACCTTGCAATCGCCTGGCCTCTCTGTGCCTGTTCCCCCCACTGCCTGAAGTGACCCACGGAACTGGCCCTGATTCTGAACCCTTAGCAGGTGCCCAGGGACTGGATGGTCCTCTGGGGAACCCCATACCTGTGGTCCTATTTTCCATCAGATCCCCAAGGCCCTTCAAGCCTGTTTAGTAGCACAAAGCTTCACTACCTGGATAGGCCTGTGCCTGAACTCTGCCTCTACCCACTCACCTTTGGCAGCCTCAGTTCGCTTGGGTAGGTCTAGCGTGTCAAAGTTCCGGTCCATCTCACCATCCTTCTTCCCTGGAACAGAGTAGGGGGAGGTGAAGCAGACTCTGCAGAGAATGGGTGTGCATCAGGAGGGCTGGACACAGCACTTTCCTTCCTGAAGCAAACCCAAGAGCACCCCCAAGAGGTCTTGGCAATGGAACACTATTCTGTGTTTAGGTAGGCAGGGAGGGCCGGAGAAGGGCAGTGGTGGCAGTGGGGACTGTGGATGTCCCAGCCTTGCCCCCAGAAGCCAGAACTCATCTCCTTCAGATGCTGGGAGCAGCACTGCAGACCACCCAAAGGCCTTGCAGCTGCCAGGAGCTAGGAGCCCAGGCTGGGTGGCAGGTAGGTACAAAGCTGAGGATTGGCAAGGACAGGATGTGCCTGGTTGAACAGTAAAGCAAAGCTGGGGCCAAGAGTCCCAGCCACAAGGAAATGCCCACCTGGGGTCAGAACCTGGTCCCAGGGTCTGCTGGCTAAGAGAGACCTCGGCCCACAGGCTGAGCCCCTACAGCAGCCCCACCTAACACTTGTCAGCCTCAGCCTGCACACCTCCATGAATGAGCTCGCTCTCTCCCACTCACCCTCATCTCAGATGAGGGAGCTGCTTCTCCTCTGAAAAGCAGCAGAGCAGAGTTCAGATGATCTGGGATCCCAGCCTCGTGGGGCCTCTCTGTCGTCCCTCTAAGCCATATATTGCCTCATTCCCAGGGACAGACTTTGTTCAGTTACCCCTGGGGACGAATATATCCAGGCCCTGCCCCCTCTTTGGCTCTTCCTGCTCCAGCTCCAGCTCCAGCCCTGCAGGGATAGCTGAGTCTGAAGTTATAGAGGAACAGCCTGTTGGCCTCCCAAAAGGTCCAGGGCTGACATTCCTGCCATTGTCATGCCCACACAGTTGTCATGGAAATGGCTGCTTGGAGAAGGGACTGGGGATGGGGCAGGGCCCTGAGACTGGACTGCCCTGTAGTTGTCATGGAGATAACTGCCTAAACAATAGGGCAGGGGGCACCTCCCTGGTGCCCACTGCACCCACCAGGCCTGGACAGCAGGACAAACAGGGACTCACCTTGATGGAACCACTCCTCTGGGCAGCCGGAGGAAGCACAGGAGAGAGGAGACGAGCCTGAGTGGGCAGCAACCCCCCCCCCAACACCCTCCCAGGAGGCCTCAACTTCCCACTGAATACCCTGGGTTGAGTAGATGGGTCATGGAATCCTACCGCGATTACTTTGGAGGGCTGAGTGCCAGCAAATGGGATAAGAAAGGGGAGGCCTGGAATCAGAACAGGTCCACATGATGGGGAGGAGTGGGTGAAGGCAGTGTACAGATGTCACCCGGCAGGTGCCAGGGAATGCAGATCCTGGAAGCTGTACCTAGCAAATGCTGGTCAGGATGGTGTGAAGGCAGGGTGGGGTGCTGCCCTCAGGGCATCTCAGGGTCTTCAGGTGCTCTATGAATGCCAGGAGGCAGCATCGTCTTTGATACTTCCCAAACATGAACCCATAGAACCCTTCCCAGAGCTGAGGGACCGAGTCGAGGCAGCAGCAGGGACACCACACAGGTTCACTCCTGTCCTCCCCTGGGGGACCCACAGTGCAGATGAGGGAACGCCGGCCTGACAGCTGGATGACCCAGGGGGCTGGGCCCAGCCTCCGAGGCTCCCGGCTTCCCCACCTGCCCATCAGGAGCTGACCAGGTGGTCTCTGGCTTCCGTGTCTGCCATGGGTATGGAAGAACTTTCAGCCTTGGGTTGCATGGGGAGTCCTAGAATGGTACCCCAGTCCCTCCCACACACCTTTGGCCTTCTTGCCACCGAAACAGCCAGCGTCATCCCGCTTCCGGCGCTGGGAGCCTGCAGCACCGCCTGGGGGCCCAGGCTCAGCCTCCTGGTACCTGTCGGCCCCAGGCACCTCCTTGTGCACATGGTAGGACAGGTTCCGCATGATACACACACAGTTCTCCACCGACTGTGGGGAGAGGAGAGTTGATGGAGCAGGGCCAGGTGGGCACGGAGACTGCTAACCTTCCTGGCGAAGACTGGCCACAGCCAGTGTGCACAGAAGGAACCAGGGATGCAAAGATGGGAAGGCCTAAGCTAGGGGGCCCATGTGGCTAAGAACTCCCAGAGAAGGGCTGAGGAAGAAAAAAGGTGGAAAACACACTGTGTGTAGGACCTCATCCAGGGCTTCGGGAATGTCCACTTCAGTGTGGCCACTATGAGATGGTCCATGCCCAGGGCGCTGCCCGAGACCGGTATGCCTACTCCCCCTGTACTGCCCAGATAGTTTAGGGCCCCCTGGGTCCGGTTCCTGCTCCATCTCCCAGGACCCTTTGTAGGAAGCTATGAGACTGCCCCTGCCTGGGACCTGCTAGAGCCCTCCCTGCCAGGCTCCACCCACCTTGTTGTCCGTGTCCTTCCTGCCCACAGCTGACTGCAAGGCGTGCAGCAGGGCGTCTACCAGCCCTTCACATTCCCGGAGGCGGCGCCGGGCCTCTGCACCATCCGAACTCACGTTCCTGGGTGGCCAAGAGCAAGCCCTGTGACCCCTGGCTCCCATGGCAAATTCCCAGCCCTCACCTGGCCTTGGGGTCTTGTCTTCATCTGTAAAACAGGCTCTGACACCACCCTGTTGGGGCTACTGACAGTTCCCTGACCACTGAGACCCCAGGAAGGAGCCTGAGCCAGGCAACTGTATGGCGCAGAGGGCCTTCTCTGATGACCGGCTGAATTGGAAATGGGCAGAAGTGGCTCCAGAGGTGTGAGTCCATTTGCAGGCAATTATGGGCTTTCCCTACCCCACGGGCAGTTCTGGGCTCCACCTTACCCTGAGGTGAGGACCCCATAGGGCCACGGGGGTACATCCTGATGGACAGGCAGGACAGTGGGGAGCCAGCGCTGCCTGTGGGGACTCCACAGGGTGGGAGGGTGAGGGCAGAGGTTGCAAGGAGGTAGAATGAGGCCTCTGAGGCCACCTGAAGATGAGGGTCCTGGCTCCCCCTACCCTGGCTGTCACGGTGATAGGAGAGTGTATCAAAACTGAGCAGGGCTGGGGCCATGGGGTACTACATGACAGCATAGCAGACCTTGTCCAGAGGCTGCCCTTGGGCTGAGTACAGCCTCATCAAGCCCCATTCTCAGGACTCAGGCAGGAACTGTGGTATGGCTGTGAAGCTCCTAAGACTTGGGTGGCTAGTTCTCTTCCACACTTTACAGGACATGAGAACATGGCTATTCCCAGTTTTGCATGTAGGCTCTGGTGCCTGGCTCCCGCCTCCTTGACCGGGAATAGCCCTGGGTGACCTCACAGGGAATGCCTAAGCCCAGCCCCCACCCACACCTCAAGCAGCCTGATGTGTTCTTGAAGACTGTTGTCCACTCGGCATCCCTTGGCTTGGAATCCTCGTTGGGCTCACGTTCCCAGCCCGAGTGGGGCACAATGACCTCATGGGTTAGTGTCTGCAGGCCGTGATCAATGATAACCATCTTCAGGGGCTCATAGGATGACAGGTTCCAGAGTGTGCCTGCAGGATGCCATCAAGCAGCCAGTGCTGACCACACAGGCAGTGACCTCCCTACCTCCCCATGTGACCTTGCTCAGGACCTGCCCCATCCTTCGTCAGCCCTACATCAGATTAGAAGATAGGAAGTGACAGGGGCGCCTGGGTGGCGCAGTCGGTTAAGCGTCCGACTTCAGCCAGGTCACGATCTCGCGGTCCGTGAGTTCGAGCCCCGCGTCAGGCTCTGGGCTGATGGCTCGGAGCCTGGAGCCTGTTTCCGATTCTGTGTCTCCCTCTCTCTCTGCCCCTCCCCCGTTCATGCTCTGTCTCTCTCTGTCCCAAAAATAAAATAAAAAAAAAAAAAAAAAGAAGATAGGAAGTGACAAAAGCCATGAGGAGTCTTGGGTGCCTACCCTGGCCCAGGCAAGATGTGCACAGGCACTCAATAATAGCTACTGGCTGGGAGGAAGCATCAGAGGGGCTGGGACGCAGAGGAAGGGCTGGTAAGGAGCCTGTGGCTAGACACACAGGTACCTTCTCTTCCTCCATCCCTTCTCAACCTCATGGGTGGATGGGACTACTGCTCCATTGGCTCTACCCAAAGTGGTCATGTGACCCTATCTGGCCAATTGGGTCCCATGAGGCACAATCACTCACCACTGCCCCATTGGAGGGTGGGACCAAGAGGCTGGACCTGGAGAGTACAGGGACATGGGGGCAAGTGGAGAGGGGTCCTGCCTGAGGGGCAGCAAAGTCCAGAGATAGAGACACTGGGGACCACTCAGTCTGAGCCTGATGCCTACCCCCCAGCAGCTGGGACTCCTGACTAAATGGGTGGGTGGGGGGAGGGGGGTCTTTTTCTGGCCAAGCCTCGCTCTCCTCCTCCCTGAGGGATGTGGGGAACCCAGGTACCACTCACCTGTGACGAGCTCTCGAACCTCATTGTCCCGGGCAGCCCGCAGTAGGCGCACCAGGGCAGGCACACCGCCACAGTCGCGGATGGCAGCCTTGTTGTCTGTATCTCGGCCATAGGAAAGGTTTCGCAGTGCCCCACAGGCCCGCCGCCGCACCTCTGCCCTTGGGTGGTCCAGCAGAGCGACGAGAAGAGGCAGGCCCCGCAGCTGCCGCACACGTCGCTTGATGCCCTCGTTCTCAAAGCACAGGTGTTGCAGGTAGGCAGCTGCGTTGGCTTTCACGGGATCCACGGGGTGCCGCAGCATGGCCAGTACCTCCGGCAGCTCAGGGTCCCGCCAACGTGGCTCCTTACGGGCGCTGTCCACTGAGGGCGACCGCCGTACCACCCGGTCCAGGCTACCCAGGCTGCCCCGTTCTGGCTGGGCCAGGGGTGCTGTCGCAGCTGGAAACGGGGGCCGCTCCTCCATCAGCTCACCGCCATCATCTGCCACATCCTCATAGGCCCTGTGCAGGCAGGCAGGGCATATGAACATCTCAGCACTGTCACAAGATGCCTGCTCCAGAGTGGCCTCACCATACTTTCTCCGGGGGACCATGAACCCATTAAGGGCAGGGATAGGCCAATAACCTCGGTATTTGACCCCAAGCACCGAGTGGGTGCTGAGAGTCATGACCTAGGCCAGCAAGAACGGACTCCCAGACAATGATGGAGCCAAACACCAGCCAATGGTTACCAAGGCTTGCATCAGGGAACTCACTCACTCTCATCACCATGCAGTGTTCCCCAATTCTGAGCTAAATGCGTTTCTATGAAACATCTGTGTCCATGACTGGGAGTCCTGCCTTTCCATGAGGCCCATCTCTGCAGTGCAGGATCTGCCAGGATCTGCAGGTAGGAGGTGACCCTCCCCTGCACACAGCCATCCTGGTGGGACTCTATGAGGAGCATTCAGGCCACCAGTCCCCCAGAGCATAAGATGTCTCTGTGGGTTGTCACCATCAAACCCACTTCCTAGGGCAGAGATTAAGGCTAGGAGGGGTCAGGTGTCTTGTCTGCGGTCACACAGCACAATCCATATGAAGGCTGTGATCACGTTCCCACTCTACAGATAGAGGAACTGAGGGCAGAGATGACAGAACCAGAGCCTGTGCTAGGAAGAGCTGGGTGGCTTAGGTTCTGGCTGCTTTTGTAGGGGAAACTGAGGCCCAGGGAAAGGCTGGAGCCTCAAACTCAGAGAAATGTGCTAAGCCTCTTGTGCTCATGTCTTCACGGTTATCTGACTAGAACAGGACTAGCAGGCACTGGGCACTGTCACTAACCTCCCTAATGTCCTAGACCCACAGGGAGGGTACCAACTGCAACTCCACCATCCCAGAGGCTGCCCTATTGCTGTCTTTGAAAAGGACTCAGTCCAATTCAAACTAACATGTGTAACTTAGCCCTGGCAGCTACACTTCCTGTGGAGGATTCTCTGGTGGGGGAGTGGAAGGCAGACTTCCTGGAGGCAGTCAGTGGCCGGACACAGGGTGCTCACCTGGTGCGAAAGCCACGCCCACACTCAGGCCTCCTCCTAGTGGCAGTGCCATAGTCAGGCTCCAGCTCCGGGCCACCCTCGTCATCGGCAGCCAGGCTGCGTGTGTCATCCTCCAAACCATATGGCTCCGCCTGAAAGCGCTCGGGCTGGGAGCGGCCGGCTGGCGGCACAGGCTCAGGGCCTGCAGGAAAGGCCTCACGTCGGCCAGGCAGTGTGAAGCAACCATCCACGGGGCCTGGGCCAAGGGGGCCACGTGGGGGCCGCACACCCAGCCCACGGGATAGACTGCCGTAGCTGGGGACATCACGGGGCTCAGTGCCGTCGGTAAAGCTGCCCCCACTGCTGAGGTAGGCACGGGAAAGCGTGGCTGCTGGGCCACCCCCACGTAGCAGGAAGTGCCGGTCCAGGGGGCCATCTGCGAAG
This sequence comes from Panthera uncia, assembly GCF_023721935.1. Classification (NCBI taxonomy): domain Eukaryota; kingdom Metazoa; phylum Chordata; class Mammalia; order Carnivora; family Felidae; genus Panthera; species Panthera uncia. Next base: position 64,820,412 of record NW_026057586.1, read on the forward strand.
GGGCCTAGCGGGGGGCCGCCGTCCAGCAGGGGGAGGCCATCTGGGCCTACAGGCACTTGGCGCACTGTTCTCGTGGTCACCGTCTTGACCGTCTTGGTGACCTGGTGGGTAAGTGGGTGGCCAATGGGCTGGGCAGCCTGAGAGGCCTGGACACTGCCCCAGCAGGGCCAGGGTGGCCTAGATCTTCCACCTGAGCAATAGGTGGCCCCTGGGAGGCCACTCTATAAACGGAACTATGGCTACACAGCCTACTTGCCCACTGCCTGGGCCCCGCCATACCTTGGTCTCAGTGCGCCGGGTAGTACCATCTTCTGATGTGACAATGGACACGTGAGAAGTAGGTGTACCAGGGTCCTCCTCTACCGTCACAGTCTCCTCCAGCACCTCGGGCGCCTCTGGCATTGTGGCCAGCGAGGCCTGGCTGCCCGGGCTCTGTTCCTGGGCAAGACGGGGGCTGTCAGTGTGAGGAGCCACAGTTCACCCAGCCCTGGAGTGCAGATGCTTGTACTGGCCTAGATGCCAGGAGTGCCTTCATCCTACCCCTGGAACCCATGGACCCCAAGGCCTGTCTCAGCAACAGCTAGTGAAGACAGCAGCTCCAGTCTTGTCTCTGAACACCATGGGGTGCCCTGGGGGCTGACCCCCAGTGCTGGGGCCTCCTTGGGCTGAGTTGGCAGATGAAGCCCCTGACCCCAGTAGTGCAGTCTTGGGCAGCCCTGTCTGAGCTGCAAGGTTCCTGGCTGCTACAGGTTCCTGGTGGGGCAAGGAAGTTGGTGGGATCTGCACGTTGCTCTCCTGACATGGCTCACTAGCCCTGGCTGGGCCCTCCCAGTATCCTGGGCCTCCTCCCTGACCCGCCCCAGAAGCCTCCAGTGCAGAGGCCTTGGGATAGCAGTTTCAGCACTGCTCACTGACTCCTCGTGGCCACGCCCAGGCTCCCACTGTTCCCAAGGCCAGCTAGACGCCCTCGCAGGACAGAAATACCCAGTTCCCAGAATGCCCAAAATACCCTTGCTCCTTCCGGCCTGGACACTCGTGGGGTGTTGAGTGGGCACAGCCTGGCCCTACCTCATTTGGCCCAATGGTTGGTGCCCCCCCCTGAAGTGCTGAGTGTTCTATCAGAGCCCAGAGATGGTGAATTCAGGCCGGGTGTACCTAGTTGGTCCTTGACAGGAATCCTGGTCCCCTCCCCACATACCTCTCCCTAAGCCTCTCCAACCTCAGTCACCCACCTCATTCTCAACCTGCAGCCCCCCCTTGCCTTCCTCTCTGCAGGGGCTGACCATGGTAGAATTACAGGCAAGATGGCTCTGGACGAGGCCCTCTTAAGGCCCATATGCCTATGGCCCGACTTGCCAGTGGAGAAACTGAGGCTCAAGGAGGACAGGCCAGTCCATAGCAGAGCTGAGCAGACTCCTGCTGTGCTGATTGGCAAAGGGGCCTGAGGGCCAAAGTCTATCTACCCCTGGGCCTCTGACTACATGGGTCCTCCACACCATGCCAATGTCCTAGGATAGCATCTGGCCAGGATGGGTAGGGGCTGAAACCCAAGCTGCAGTGGGCAGGCAAGTGGGGGCACATTCCTGGGCAGCCAGGGCCAGGTCAGCAGGAGGACAGGACCTGCTCTGTGGCTCAGATACTGTGCCTTGAAGGATCAGTCCCCCATCTGGGCCCCAGACCTCCGAGGCCTACACAGAAATGGAGCTGAGGCCCAGGGAAGGCCATACTCATATCTGCCTGCCACTAGACCCCTACTCTGTTCCTGGCCCTGGGCCTGAGCAGTGTGTAAGGCTAAGTGTCCACAGCTGCCCTAGGGTCTGCCTCCCTAGGTCCTCAGGGTGTGAAGTCTCCTCAGGTTAGTGTCCTGACCTGAAAAAAAATGCTTAACTGAACATAGTTGTTGAGGTTCTGGGCCCCTGAAAACTCTTCAGGGGTCCAGAGAGATGCCTGGACCATATCAGAACAGGTGTATCCCCTGGGTTCTGGTGACACAGGAAGGAAGAAATCACAGAATGCAGCCTCTTCTCCCAGAAGCAGGACCTCAGAGGACAACAATATGTGATTTTATAAAAAGGAAAATTGAGGCCTGACAGAAGGGAGAGGATTGACCAGGACTTCACAAACCTGGGGAATTTCAGGTATCCACAGAAAAGGCAAACTTTGCAAGGCCTTTTAGCTACACCTCACCCCTTGTGGGCCACAGCCTTGGTTGCCACTCAGTGTTGCAGGTGGAATGCCTGTTGGGGACCTGGCCAGGAAGGAGGAACATGTTCCCTGGGAAAGAGAATAAACTGAGACCCTAAATAGGGACATGCTGGTGAGCTGCCAGGCAAGGTGGCCTGGCCTCTTCTCTGAGGGCATTGGGAGATAGTTCTGGAGCAGATTCAGGGACAGCCTGTCACTGCTGAGGCCTCGGCTACCCCACCTGTATTTGGCAACTATGGGAGCAAATGTGTGGCAGGCACTGAGCTCTCTGCCAGGCTCTGGGAGCCAGGCATGGAGGGGTCTAGGACCACACGTTGGTGGCTGCAAGTGAAGGGGAGGGGTTCAGAGCAAGACTGACAGGAGGGGACCAGAGCACTGTCAGGAGGGCATGGGCCCTGAGTAGACTTGCATACATTTGCATAATTAACACTCTCAGAGAAGAGCCTCCTACTCCCTGGTTAGGGGGTGAGTGTGAGAAGGGAGGAGGAGGAGTAAGCAAACCTCAGACCTCAATGCTACTCTGAGGCTCAGTTTATTCTCACTCTAGTCTATGGTGAGGGTCTGACACAGTGCAGTGGGAGACAAAGGGATGCAGGTCTAGGAGAGCCAAGTTCACCCCCCCACCCTCTGCCAATGAGGCCTGACAACCCTGCAGCATCGCCTACTAATACCCAACCCAGGCAGCCCGGTAGTGGGATTCTGAGGCCCCAAGAGCCCCACTGGCAAATGACCTCAGGGAGCTAAAAATGGGTGATGACTTCACCCAGACGGGCAGGCAGGCAGGAGCGTGAGTCAGCCTGTGATCGCAGGAAGGCCTGGCCCCCGTTACACACTCCTGGGCACACATGCAGATAAGGACCTAGATACACATGCACATACCTGGTTCCTCCAACAGGGACGTATGCACATATATATACGTATGTATGAGCACCCAGCCCAGTGCACAGACCCAAGCACATCAACCCTAACAGCCCCCAGTGCACAGTGCCCACTGCCTCCGGAGGGACTTGCACATATGAACACATCCCATTACCTCCTCCTACCTCCTATCTCTGTGTCCAACTCCCTAGACATCCACTCAACCACTCACTATGGGAGTTTCAGAGCTGGCAGCAGAGTGGGGAACCAAAAGCCTACAGTAGGGATAGGCCCAAGGTCAACCTGATGCTCAGGCCTCTATAACATCTTTGGGGTAGTGACATGGGATGGACTGATGACCAGCACACAGTTGGCACTCAATAGAGGCAGTTACCCAGGGTGACTGCATCCCCTCAACTGGCTTCAAGACACTGGTCTAGGGCTGCAGGTCCACCTACAGCATACCCCAGGGACCCCTGGCCCTGCACCTGAGGTTCCCCCCTGCACCCCAGACACAGGCACCAGCCTGGACACACCACCCTTAGCCCTTCTCCATATCCCAAATCTTGCCAAATCCTGTCGACTTACTCTTGTCACCTTTCCCCAGCCCTAACTTCATTCTTGCCCCTCTTCCTGGGACCACTGACCTGCCTCCCATTACCTACCTCCAGGGCCCAAACTATCCCCTGGCACTCCCATCCATGGTCTACCTCGTCCATGGCCCACAGGTCTGGCCCAGAGTGGGGCTCCTGTCCAGACCTGGGGTTCCCCATGGGCTCCCTTGAACTTGTGGGAGGGGAGTGGCCCAAGACTCCAAGCCCAGAGCCAGAGTGGCCAGTACTCAGAGAGGTAAACCCACAACCAGTCACCACTGCTCTCGAGAGGGTCCCCAGAGGCATGGAGCTGGGCATAGCAAGAGGGCCCTAGGCTCTGTCACACACCTGGAGCTCAGCTTCCTCATCTGGAAGTGGGAAGTACCCAGGGTATCAAGGCCATGGGACAAGGGGGATAGTGCCAGTCCCACCTTTGTGGCCTGATCTAAGGAATGTGGGGAGTAGGAAACAATGTGGGACAATGTGTAGAGGGGCAGCCACCTGGGCAAAAGCCCACAATAACCTCTGAGGTACATGTGGGAATGGCAGAGAGAAGGAACAGGGATACAAGCCAAGTTACAATGGTGGAGTCTGGACTGGGGTCGCAGAGGCTCACCAACTGCACTTGATAGATGAGAACTCATGGTATGTATCATGAAAAACAAACCTCAGGGCAGGTGCCCCACCCTGTCCATGGTTTCACCTGCACACAGGGAATGCGTTAAGGTGGGATACCATACCTGGTTCCCACAATCCCTAGTCCTGGCTCACAGAGGGCACAAGACAGCTGGTACTGAATAAATGAATGAATGAATGAATGAATGAACGAGTGGAAGAGTAAAGGAATGAAAGTGTCCCCCTGCCCCCTCCACCCCCAGCACAGTCATCACGGATAGAGTCCAAGACAATCCAGGCTGGGTCTCTCACCAGAGAGTGAGCCCTTGGCTACCACAGATGTCATCTCTTGATGCCCACAGCCTCTGCCCAGCCCTGGCAGATGGGGAGCTCACACATCCACAGCAGCAGTCCACCTGCCAGGGCTTGCAGTCTACACTGAGTGGCCAAGAGGCCAGGGGGCAGTTGGTGCCCAGCAGACACCACTGGTTGCAGCGTTGCAGGGGATAGCAGGGCTGGCTTCACCCATCGCAGTTTCTCCAAGCCCAGCCCACATCCAACAGCTACACAATGGCCCCAACTCCCCCCAGCTGACCCCTAGATCTCTGGGACAGTCACTGGCCAGACCCTAGGGGCCATACCAGAGATGCACAGCAAGCAGAAACCCAGCTGCCAAAGGTAGGCAGGAGTGATCTACCCCCTAATCACAAAGGGCCTGGGGCAGTTGCTCCTCCAGTCAGCCTCAGTTTCCCTGCCTGTTACTGGACCACAAACACTCTGAGTACAAGGTGCGGGTAGCCCACACGCCTCCTTCCAGCTCCTTCCCAGTACTGGGAGGCTGACTGACCGGGTTTCCCTCAGAGACCCCCTCCCGCCTCCGCACGTGGGCAGGGCCCTCCTCCACCCCTCCCCTCACGTGCGCTGCCGAGGCAGACAGGGCTTCCATTAAAGCTCCAGAAGCGCCTTCTCAGGTCCCCAGAGTCAGAGCCCGCGCTGGGAGTGTGAAGGGGAGGGGAGGCCCACCAAGCTCCCCAGGGAGCAGGAGGCCTAGCCCGGCTGCTCTCTCTTGACTCGGCATCCCTCCTGCACGGAGCGGCTGCTCAGGAAGGCTCTCACCCACCACCCAAGACCTAGGCACCTGCCCTGGGCGCTGCCTTACGGTGCACCCACCCCGATCCCTGCCTTCTTCTTGGCGCGGAGTCGCACCGCCTGGGGTCCTTGCACCCGATCCCCAGAGACCTCGTGGCCCCCCCCCGCGCCTTGCACACTCCCCCCCCCCCCCCCCCCCCCCGGGCATCGCTCTCACTCCACCGCCCCGCCCGCCCCGGGCCGAACGGCGGCGCCGGTCCGAGGCACAGACAATAGCCGCCTTCGGCCGGCAGCTCCACGGAACAAAAGCAGGTCCTCCCGGGAAGGCCGGCGCCCCGCCCTCCGCCGCCGGGCCCCAGGGATGGTGCCCCCACGCCTGGGACCAAGTTCCCTCCAACCTGTCTGAGTTCGGCCGGCATCGGGCCGGGCTCGGCGGGGGGGTGGGGGGCTCGGGTCGTTAAGGGCGGCGGCGGCGGCGGCGGCAGCGGCAGCGGCGGCGGCAGCTGAACCGGAATCGGCTCCGGCGCCTCGGCCGCTCGGGCTCGGGCTCGGCGGACTCGCTCCCCGCGGGGGCGGATCTGGCGGCGGTCACGGCTAGCAGCCAATGGAGCGGGGCCGCGCCCAGGCGGGGCGGGGCGGGGCGGGGGTCGGTGGGGCGGGGCGAGGTCCCGCCCCCTACCCCCGCAGAGCGCGGCTCTGCAGCCAGGCCAGGGTTGCCCCTAACTCTGCGGCAGCGCGTCTGGGCTCCTCGTTCCTCTCCTCCCCACCGTTGGAGTGACATTTTCCCGCCGAGTGACTTTGGCCAAGTCCTGCTTCCCAGGACTCATTTTGCCTCCAGTATAAGAGTTCACGGGCCCCTCCCCGTGTAGAATTGGGGAAAGAGTTCTGGCAGAGCAGGGGCCAATGCAGCCATCCTCAATAGTACAAGCTGCTCTAACTTCAATTAGTTGCCCCCTGCTGTGAAATGAGGGCTGATCAGACAGTTGTTACAACGATGTCAGCACCGCAAGGCCTCTCGGGACTTCCAGATCTGGTCCAGGCCCTTGCCCAAAACCCCATGACGGACCCCGACAGAGCCTCAGTTGGGGCCTGCCAAATGGACCTGCACTGATCCACTTGTCTTGGGTTCTCCCCATCAAGATACAGAGGCCCCCACTCTCTGATAGGTGTCAGAGCAGATCAAATGGGGGTGGGGGGGTGCTCAATTGTTAGATGACCCTGGGTGAAAGCTCTTGAGCCAAACTAGCTTCAGACACTCTCTCTTCCATGCCTTTGATCCACTGGGAAGTGGTGGGTGGGGAGTGGTATCAGAGGGTCTGGTTTAATCAGAGCTTCTCCAAACTAGGGTGCACTCCAGCCTAGCGTGAAGGTATGGCCACACCCTGGGGAGTCTGGCTGTCCTGGATGGAAACGCAGACACAGAAGGCTGGTTTGGGCTGGGGCTCTCCTGGGTCATACCCTACAAAGGCAAGCCAATGACTCTTATATCATGAATAAGGGCACTAGGCTCTGAGATAATAACAGCAAGGGCAAGCCCAAGGAGGTCCATGGGTCTGGCAAGAGAGAAGGGCAGGGCCTGGGCTTCCTGCCCCCTCCTGCTTCTCCCTAGACCCCACTCAGAAAACCCAGCCAGCCCCCCAGGGGCCACTCTTCTTCCTGGACATGTCATGTACATAGCCCATGCAGCCAGCATACTCAAGCACTCTGGGTATCCACCGCATGTGGATCTGAGCCTCAGTTTTCCCACCTGCACAGGGATGAGTTGCCCTGACCACTGGCCCCTGTATCCTCCATCCATGGCAACCTCACATGGAGCCACCTGGGATAGGAGCAGCAGCAGGAGGAACTGGACCACTCCCCTGAAGAACTTACATTTGAGCTGCTTCGGCCTTCTCCCAAATTTCACCAGCTGCTAGTGCCCCAGCCACATACCCACCTTGGCCTAACCCATAGCTGGCAAGGTCACTAAAGGTGTTCTCCCATGAGGAGAGGCCGGTAAGGGCTGGTGAGGGCTAGTGAGGGCCAGCCCTGCTCCAGCCAGCTGTTTGGTGGGGTGGAGCTCTTCCTGCTGGAGGATTAAGGGCAGGTGGCCACGACAGTGGCACAATCTGGGGAGCATGGCAGTAGCCCTTAGCCTCTCAACCCCTGAGCCCCAGCTACCTGTCCTGCCACTGGCCCTGAGCTTCACAGATTCCAGCTCTGACCCTGAAGACCAGCTCCAGGAAGCCCTGGGCTCAGCAGGTAGGTCACTGGGCATCTCTTGCTGAGACAAATCTGGGAAGCAGTTTTGGCATCAAGGCTGCCAGGCCTGGCCAGCGGATATGGCCCCAATGTCCCCATCAGCCCTGCCAGTCTAGCCACAGCCCTGGGAACACATGCTCTCTCCGATCTCACCCTGAGAAAACCATCTCCTCCCAAGAGACAGAAAACCAAAGGCTGGCCGGGAGGGCAGTGGGTGGGGAGGGGTCGGGAGGGGTGGTGGCCTGAGGTCTTTAGTTCACAGCCCCAAGGAAGCCAGGGCAGCTCCAGGCTATGGGAACATCTTTCTGTGGGGGCATCAACCCTCTGGGCTGGAGGCTAAAGACCTTTCCGGCCTGGGAGGACTAGATAGAGAGCCTGGCGCCTGAAGGATGGCCTCAAGGTCACTGACTGCCACTGTCCCCATGTGCCCCAGCTGGGCTGCTCTGCTCCCCAACCACATCTGGGGGTACAGGCCTCACCCTTTGGAGTGCCTGAGATCCAGGGGGTGGAGGGGATGGCTCTAGCACCTCGCCCCATCCTGCCTCAGGCCTGGCCTCCTATGGACTGGCTCTGTGGCCCACCTCAGCACCAGGGGCTTGGAAAGACAGCTCCCCAATGGTGGGGGCTGCTGGTGGGTCTGGGCCCTCTGGAGACATGTCTGACTGTATGCCACGCTGAGCTGTGCATGTGGATTGCCCACAGACAAATGAGAACATCAAGGCTCTTGGGGTTAAGATCACTTGCCAGGTCCCCCAACCTGACACAGGCTGTTGCTTCTGAGCCCTCCATGCCCTAGCTAGGCAAAGCTAGCCCAAATGGGTCAGTCTCAATCGAGACCAATACCTTCCTCCCTTTCTGTCCAGCCACAGAGGTCCAGGCTGCCTCAAGCTGCCAGCAGTCTATCTGGTTCCCTGGAGCTGGGGCCCAGTGACCAGAGCATGTACTGGGGGACACACTGCGAGGAGGTGTGGCTGCCAGGTTTTGGAAGGCAATGGTGCTATGCCTGCTCATGGAGGTGAGCCAGGGAAACTGAGAACACTACTGGCAGGATCCTCTAGGGTCATTCTGAGAAACCCTGAAGACTCAGGAGGCCATGGCACCCCAGGCCTCTGGGACAGGTAGTGAGAAGGGGCAACAGTGGAAGTCCTGTAGGGTGGACTCCTACCCAGGGAGCCACCAGGGACAGCTCTGCCCTGCCTATCGCCTGCCTTGTGCCTCAGTCAATAATATGAACTGAAAAGTAACAATATGAACTGAAAAATCACACCAAACTCCAGATATCCCACGTTTTCTCATTCTGCCCCTACCACTCCATAAGCCGGTGCTCTTCCTGCCCCATCCGCAGATCAGGCCCTGGGATACAGTGGTGGAAGGAGGAGTCCTGGCCATCTGACTCCTGACTTTAAAGTTCTCAGGGCCTGGCCTCAGAGCAGACAAGGCTCCATGCATCTTGGGGCTGAGTTGGGGCCTGAGCCCAGTCTAAGGGCAATGGCTGGTGGGGAAATTGAGCATTCTAGGTCACCCTCTGAGCTGCAGTCAGAGCCTGGGGCCTTGCTCGAGCCTTACCCTAGGGCTGACTCACTGATGCATGCGACGAAGGAGAATACCATGGCAAGGAGACTCCAGGACTGGAAAAACCCAGTCACCAGGGTGACCACTGAGCTGCTCAGAACAGACCTTGCCCAGCTGCCTGGGCTCTGAGGACTCACTTGAGTGGAGGGTGCCATTCTGAGGATTGGGCTGTGTCCTGCCCATTCATCACTTGGTGTCCTACACACCCAAGTGAGACTTCCAGCCCCCCTTGGGGTCCCATTTTCCTCCCCTCCTCAGAAGTCCCAGGAAGTCTTACAATAAATCATTCAATTCAATGCTGGCTTGTGGTCCACCAAGGCCCCTTGATTGTTTCCCAACTTGGCCATTTTCACCCTTCCTGACTCACTGGGGTGTTACCTGCAGGACCAGCTGTTGCCAAGCCATCGGCAGGGGCTGCCCACTGCCCACACCACCACTGCCCACACCAGGCTGCTGGGCGCGCTCCAGCTGCAAGGCAACATGGCGCCTCTCCTGCTCCAGAGCTCGCGTCAGTCTCTCAAAGCGGGCCTCCTGCTCCTTCACTGAGGCCAGGATGCTGGCAGCTGAGTGCACGTTGCAGTCCTCCATGACCAGGATGCCGGCAGGCTGCAGGCAAAGCAGAGCATGGTCAAGGTGGGGCTGGGGTGGAGGCCTAGAGAGGCCATCATAGGCCCCCTGCCCACTGCACACATAGATCATAGGACTCACTCCCAGACCAGAGCATCCAGCTCTCCAGAGAGAAGCTGCATTGATTAAATTCTAAATTAAAAGCCATTAATCTGAGGCTGGCCAGAAGCAGCAGGCTCCCTCCCTAAAGAGTGTAGGGCTCTCAGCCGGGAGCCCCTGCTTCCTGCCAGGTTCAGCAGAACCTGAGGTTCTGGGTATCCCAGAGTCCTCTGGGAAGGGAAGGGTAGGAAGAGCTGGTGTGACAACCTCTCAGACTTCCCAGGGCCTCTGCTGTCCATAGCACATGCCAGTTCATCCCAACCTCATGGGGCCAGCACAGACCCACCTCACTGAGGCAGATGCTCTGTGGCCCAAAGAAATTGGGAAACCCATCCACAGCCACACAGCTGGTGTGGCAGAGCTGCTGTACCAGCGGGCAGGGAGACAGAAGCCATTCCATGGCCTCCTGGTGGGTCAGATACTGAGGCAGGTGAGGAGATGACACTGGTCTACAGACCAGCAGTCGGGCCTCCACTCACAGCCACACTGGCTGGGAACGAGAGTGGCATTTACCCACATGGCAGAGTAAAATTCAAGTTTAGCCTGGTTGAGATTCTGCACCAAGAAGTGGCCCATGTGCCTCATGCCTGACCTGGAGGGAGGTTGAGGGCAGGGTCCCAGGCATCTGAGGCCCAGTCTGTGGGGAAGGTCAGGCCTGCCTGGGGCCCTGCCCACTGCTGTTCCTGAGGGCCCCAGGATGGTGGGTGGGGGTGGCAGGGACTTGGCAGCTGCAACAAGCCAGCACTTTCCTCGCTGCTTGCTCCCTGGCTGCCCAGCATATTTGTTTTTCATGAACAAAAAGAAGCAGGGGAAGCATGTGGAGCACAGACCCAGGTGCATGGCAGCAGGCAGGGTGCAGGCCATGCAGCCATACCACTAGGCACTGTGGTGCAGTGCCCAGTCCTGCTCGGGGCCTCCTCCTGGCCCGGCCCACCCCAACCAGTTGAAGCTGACTCTGCCAGCCCCTGTGCCCCTGCACAACATAGGGGCTGAGCTTAGAGACACGGCACAGTGGGTAGCACCCCTGGAGGGCCAGCTCTGCTGCTCACTGGCCCAGGTGGAGCCAGCTTTAAGAACAGAATCCTAGAAAGGAGGGGGGGTCAGTGCTGGGCCTGATCACTGGTACCAGCTGAGCGAGGGACAGGGTTGGGGGGAACGGGTGTACTTCGAGGTGAAAAGACACCATAGAGCCCAACCCACTGTGAAGCTGGGGAAACCAAGGCCCACTGAAGGCAAGAGATCAACATAGGTCCCAGAAGCTGAGCTTCATTTCTCCAACACCTGTCACGCAAATAAAACCATCAGTGTGACCTAGCAGAGGGGCAGTGAAATCAGCATGGCCAGCTAGAAGAGGCAGTAGCTGGCAAGGGGGCAGGGGAGGAGCTTGGGGGGAATGAGGGGAGTGAGTTATAGACTGGGTCCTCTGGCCAAGAGGGAATGGAGGACAAACAGCATGGTATGTCCATGGCTGTGGGCACACAGCCTTCTGTGCACATCCACTGTTGCCTAGGCACGGGTCCCAGACACACACAGGCCCCATGCAGTGTCACGTAGGCACTAGGACTTGTGCATGGATAGACTGAACCTGGTAGCCCCAGGTGGGCATGGGTGGGGTCTTCCTCCCTGGAGGGCAGCACAAGGTGGGACAGGAGGTGGAGCCAGGTCACTCAAGCCCTTGGTTGCAGCATGGGTCTCAAGGCTCTGGGAGGTGATGATCAGGAAATCTACGGGCCTCATATCTAGGATTGCCCTTCCTCCTTGTGCCGAGACATGGGTTCCTGACTGACCTCAGGCTCCCCTTTCCTGCTCCCAGCAGGACCAGGCTAGGGCTACAGACCCTGGGGATAGCAGCTGAGGGGGCAGCACTGGCCTCCAGCTTTCCTGCTCCAGGCCCTCCAGCATATCCCAACTCTGAGGTCCAAGAAGCCTATGCAAGGGGTATCTACTTACTTTGACTGCCCCCATCCACCCAGCTAGGGCCCAGAAATCTAAGACTATGGTGAGAAGGTGGCCAAACCCATACTGACCTTTCCATTGCCCAGTTCTCTCAGCTGGAGCTAAATGACTGTGTGCCTCCCAGGAGACACCCTGAAATGCCAGCCAGCTTGGAGGAAGAGTGCCCTGCAGCCGTCCACAAAGAGCAGAGACTCTGGGTCTGGGGCCCATGCCCTCCACCCCAGCCCGAGGGTGTACCCCTCTGTCTGCCTGTGAGCAGGGATGCTGGGCATGGAGTCCCCTCCTCACCTGCCTTAAGTGTAGCCCTGGGGTATCCAAGAGGCATGGTGCTGGCTGAGGACATCCAGGAAGCAGGGAAGACCTAAGCCTACTTTTGTGACATGGTGGCCTTCCTGGGTCTGAGGTACATAGCCTGTGCATAGGAGCACGTGTAGGTACAGGTGAGCCAGGCCAGCATCCCAGAGAGCAGCTTTTCGGATGGTAACTCAAATGCTATTTTTATATTAAAACAATAAATATGTGATGACATGGAAGCAAATTGTACATGAATTTTTAAGATTGACCATGAGACTGGGGCACCTGGGTGGCTCAGTCAGTTAAGCATCTGACTCTTGATCTTGGCTCAGGTCATGATCTCATGGTTTCATGAGTTTGAGTCCTACATCAGCTTTGTGCTGACAGCATGGAGCCTGCCTAGGATTCTCTCTCCTCTCTCTCTGCCCCTCCCCCACTCATGCTGTGCCCCCTGCCAAAATAAATAAATGTTAAAAAATAAATTAAAAAGATCAACTATGAGATTTTTAAATATACTTTTTAGTTTATTTACTTACATTTTGAGAGACAGAGAGAGAGAGAGAGAGAGAGAGCAAGCAAGTGAGCACAGGAGGAGGGGCAGAGAGAGAGAATACCAATCAGGCTCTGCACTGGCAGCGCAGAGCCAGACATGGGGCTCAAACCCATGAACTATGAGATCATAACCTGAGCTGAAGCCGAGTCTGACATTAAACTTACTGAGCCACCCAGGCGCCCCAATGGACCATGAGACTTTAAAGACATTTTCCCCAGAGGGGTGTCGGGGCAGGGCCCAATCCTGGGGAGGGGTGGGCACCAGACTGGGAAGGCCTAGGGCAGGCAGGGAAGCACCACACTTGTGGGGTCTCAGCTCACCCTTGCTCTCCTCTCTGGCCAGTGTCATCACAGCTTCTATTCACCTGGCAAGGGTCCCACACTGTCCATCAGGTCAACCCCTCACAATCCCCACCCAGACCCCCACCGCTGGTTTGGCAGTCCTTGGTGGAGGCTGCTTCTCAGCATGCCCAACCACCTGTGGAGTTGACTTAGCAAGAAGACAGGAATGAGCATGCAGTGCAGAGCCAACCTCACCTGTCCCGGGCAGGAGTGAAAGTGGTGAACCTGGGGAAAGCCTGCCCTCACCTGGACACTCCAGGAGTGACCACAGGTGCTGAGTGGATAGAGGGATGGAAGGACAGGAGGCTGGACGGAAGGAGAAATGCATGAATGAGTGAACAAATGTGTGGATAGGAGGGTGAGTGGGTGGTTGTGTAAGAGGATGGCAGTGGATGGAGAGGGCTGGTTGTGTGAAAGGATGGCACTGGATGGAGAGATGGCTGGACAGTCAGATAGGCAGGTGAATGGGTACAAGGTCATCGGGGGGTTGATAGTCAGATAGGTGGATGAATGGGTACAAGGGGTGGGTGGGTAGATAGTCAGATGGGTGGATGAATGGGTAGGCAGGTGGGTAAGAACAAGGCTCTGAAACACTACTGGGTAGAGGGAGCCTGGACCCTGAACACTCTGGGACACGACTGTGGCTAGCACTTGCTCCATCAGGAAAGCAAAGGCACGATTAGAGGAACTACGGGGAGATGCTGATCATTCCCCGGAAACCTAAACCCACATTTGATGTCTTCCTGCTGACCCAGACATTCCTCCTCATAAGGAGTCCAGCCAAACCCTGCTCCAGAAAATCAAATTATGGGGCCTGAGTCCAATCTGGGTTGAGGAATTAGAGGAATTTCCTAAGGGTCAGGACGGCAGGGGGAGGCAGGCAGGAGGCCTGGGCGCCAGTCCCGACCCCTTGCCGGCCATCTGTCGGCACACTGCCAGCTGTCCCCCAAGAGGGGAGAGAGGGGACTGGCCACTGGTTGAACCTCATTCTGCCCCACTTGCCCCCCCTCCCAGATAGGGAGGAAATGGTGTAAGCAGAAGCAGAATCCAGGCCTGGTAGTGTCAAAGCCCCTTTGCCTGGGAGGGCATCATTTCCCCTATCCTCAACACTGCCAGCATGGAGACTTGCTCCCAACACTGCTGGCCAGGCCTCATGGGGAGCCCATTTTTACCCTGTCACCCCTACTGTGGTCAGATGGTACCCACAGCTGCGGGGATAGCTTCTGGCCAGCACACAAGGATGGGCACTGAGCCAAGGCTGGAGCCTGGGCCGTGGGGTTCACACAGGGCGGAGTCCATGTCTGCCTGTCCCACCCAGGACTATAGTGTTGCTCCCAAGTCAGTGTAGGGCCTGGGCTGTCTGGGCAGGAGGAGGCTATTCTTAACCTCAAAGCAGTGGAAGAAATTGCCAAGGAAAGACAAACCAGCTTGACTTTGTGAAAACGAACCATTACTGTACATCCCCCCCCCAAAAAAGGGCCACGTATTGTGGTTATGGTTTTTTGGTTTTGGTTTTTAAAGTGACACCATTTACAGTAACATATGCAGTGAGCATTTCAGACAAAAGATGATAACTTGCTTCTAGACCTTGACTTCATCACAGTGGAAGCTGGTGAGGGGCACGTGGGGACATGTCACACTAGCCCCTCTATCTCTGTGCATTTACAACCTTCCATAACAGAAAGTGGGAGAAAAAATATAAAGACAACCAAAAGACAATCAACACCTTGGGATTAGGTCTTTGTAACATCCAGCAGTAAAGTGACACCCTTCATCTAGAAGGTACTCTTGCAAGTCAATAAGGAAAAACCAGAACCTCAACTCCAAGTGAGTAAAGGCTATAAACAAGGGATGTGGCCAGAGATATAAGATGCAGAGCAATGAACGTGGACACCATCAAGCGTGCACGCACCCTGAGAAAAGACTGGAAGGAAAGGCCTTTCAGGCCGCTGGGGCACTCTGGGCGGCAAAGTTCTGTACACACCAGTGTTGCCAGTGCTCTGTGAGGACCCGAGTTACTGCTATAGTTGAAGGTAAGGAAGAGACGGAAAAGCAGCCACCTGCCCTAGCAGGCCGGCAAGTGAACAAGGAAGACTGGGAATTCAGCTCCCCAGGGGCCTGAGCAGTACCCCTTGCAGATCAAGGGAAGCAGAGGGATTTTCAGGGAGCTGATAGAGCCATAATTGGATTTAGCCTGGAAATTAGATTTCCCCAGCAGAGGAGGTACCCCTGTTGCAAGTGACCAGACGCCATGGTGGGGGTGAGGGTTGGAGAGATGGCCCCTTAGTGACCTCCTGCCCCCAGGCTATCCACACAGGCACCCAGCAGCACCCATCTGATGATCATATGGAGGACAACTCACATGTGCAGGGAGAACAGTCTGGGGAGGGAGGGCTCTTCCCCTGTGCCAATGGGGCACCCTAGGCCAAGTGCAGGCCAGGTCCAAGGCAGCACTGCTTAGCTCCAGGACAAGGGGGATGCTGAGCAGGTAATCAAAAGGACAAGGGGGCTGTGGCAGTACTTGATGCAGGAGGCTCAGGGACACATCAGGCAGGGACACCTGTAAGGGCCCAGAGAGCTTGAAGAGTGGGAGCTGAGAGCCTGGGACTAGGAGTGACTGGGTGACTGTGGGCTGGACATGGCAGAGGCAGGCCTCACCTGGATGTGAGTGCAGGGAGAGGCAGGTGAGTATACCAGCTGCTTTTCCTCGGTGGGAGGCCTGAGCACAAGGGGCCACCATGAGAGGCACCTAAAGGGGTGGCCTGAGATTCCCACTGGGGCAGGTCTCAGATACTTGCTCCATGTGCCAGCTATGGCACACCCCAAGTCTCCTTGGTTCCCTGGGAAGTGCCTGTCAGAACTCATGGAATGGAGATGGATAGCTCTCCCCCAGGCCCCAGGCTGGTATTCAGGGAAGTCCCCTTGCTGTCCCTCCTGTACCTGACCCAGATTCCAGCTGCAGCCATAGCCCAAGGGTGATGCCCTGCAGGTTCCAAGTGTGGGTATGGGCAGCAAGGATCCACCTCCTCTGGGGTCTCTGTTACAGCCAGTCCAGGAGCACCCCAAGGGCTCAAGTCCCCAGGGCTGGGGAGCCATGGGGCTCTAAATGGAGAGGGTGGGGACTGGCAGTCCCACTGCCCTCTCTGCTTGCACCAGTAGCCACCCACTCCACCTTGGTCATGAATGGGGAAACTGGGCGGGGGGCAATGGAATGGTCAAGCGCCAGGGTATCCTACTGTATGGAAGCTGGCTAGTTTGCTGCTTCCAACACCAATGCCACCAAGGGAACTTGAGTGGCTCCCTCATCTCTTCCAGCAGAGACTCATACTCACACCCTCCCCAACATACACTCTATCTCAAGGGCAGCAGAGCAGCATGCTGGGGCAGTGATGAGGGTTCAGGCTCAGAGTGCCACCCTACCACACTCTGGGGTGTGCAAAAGACCAAGGCATTCCTGAGGAGGGGGCTGAGGCTCAAGGCCAGGCTGGGACCAAATGCAGACAGATCCGATTGGCACCAGAGCCTGGGAGCCCAGTCCCTACTGAGGGGCCAAGGGGCCCATGAAATATCCTGATAGCCCCACTGAGGTATAGCTGGGCAGCTGTCCAGCCAGGTCAAGGGCCACAGTGAGGCAGATACAGCAGTCACCCACACTGGCTACCAGCCTGTGTATACCAGGAACACCCTTCCCCCCCCCACACAAGATGGTAGACCCCCTTCTTCCTGGCCCCCTCTATCACCATGGCAACACCCAGGCTTCTCTGTGAGGGACAGAGCCTCTTTGTGGTGGCACAAAGCCCCTTTGAGGGGCAGTGGAGGTGCAGCCCCCAGGAGCCTGTGGCCAATAAGCCTTTGGGGGGAGGGTGTGGTGAGGCAGGGCCCCTCAGCCCAGCTATCCCCCTCTTGCGTTGCAGAGCCAAGGAAGCTAGTATGGGAGAGCCTGGTGATTAGCAGCTAGAACGAAACCCCCCGCCGCAGTGCCACCTGCCCCAGCTGCCCACAGAAGTGTCCTTGGGATAAGCCCCACAGCTCTCTGCTAGAGTCTGGGGGATTTTCCATGTCTTCCTCATCATTTTGACAAGGAACACGTTCTGCCTAGATAAGTGGCTATGGGGAAACTCCTGCCTGATGGGAAACCAGGCTCAAGACCCAATGGGGACTGGGCACGGGAAGTGCTTGGTGGGCAGACAAGTCAGATGACAGCAAGTCTGGCAGCAGATCTGCTGAGGGGGCTGTGCATGGCATCCCAGCTCATGGTCCCTCGCTTCTCTCACCTGGCTTCCCCTCCTATAGGGGGTGCCTATCTTTGCCTGCTGGCCCCAGGGAGAATGCAACTGGCCCAGTTCTGTGGCCTAGCGCAGGCCTGCTGCAGAAACAACCTCAGGACAGACTTGTGTAAGAGGGAAACTGGCTATAACATAGTTTGCTCTAGGGTAGGGGAAATGAGACCCTGAGGGCAATGTGGGCCTGGTGACAGGGACCCAGCACAGAGCACTCCTGCCCACACTCCAGTGAGGAGGCTGCCTTGTCAGGGCCCCATCCCACAGAGAGGGAGGTTCACCCTACCGGGCTCCCAGCAGTGGAACCCCTCCCCACCCCAGCCTGTAGGTCCTTGCCACCCTGACGGCTGCTGACTAGGCACTTGGCAGTGCCCCTGCATGCTGGGCACCCTGCCCGGCAGCCCTCCCCAAGCAACCTCAATCTGACCCACTGCAGCTTTGCTAACTAAGCCACTGGGGTGGGGGATCATGGCCCTGGGGCAGCAGCTGGGGGTAGAGCTGGCCCCAGGAGAGATCAATCCCTTTTGTGGGCAGCTCTATGCGGGTCCCAGAGAGGCTGCCAAGGGACCAACCCTGACATGGCAGTGTCCACTGAGTCAATAAGCACCCCCTCCACCCCTACCTCTCCCTCCCTGTCTGGTTTCCCTGTCACATTCCTGCTAGCTGCTTGCGGGCACCAATGTGCTGCATTGGACAATCATTAGCAATAGCAGGTCAGTTTTCTCCACAGCCCTGGGAGGGGTGGGGGTGGTGGGGCCTATAGAGAGGGGGGCTGCCAATAAAGCCCAGCCCAGGTTCTCACTATCCTTGCTGCTGGGGCCTGGGCTTAGCAAGATCCTCCTCAGCCTTCTAAAGGAGGTTCCAGGGGAAGAGTGAGATGTGTGCAAAAGTTGGTCCCTCATTTATTTCCTCATTAGGAACACTGGAGACCCAGCAGGGAGACTCTGCTGGGCCTTTCCAGTACAGTGCCTGGGACAGGACCAACAAACACCAAGGTGGCAGGAAGACCCTCCAGGAAGACCCGAGAGGATGGCTTCAGCCATGGCCACCTGGTTCTAGATGGTTCAGAGGTGAGTGTGGGTGAAAGAGTAGAGCATGCCCTGCAGAGGGAGGTTCCAGGCCCTTCCACCCTTGCTCCTGGCCCCACAGCATCAAAGGGCCAAGTCCCCTCTAGTCTGTTTCTGCCCAGGGTCAACAAGCATGTGACCATGGCCAGCTCAGGCCTCTCCTGGGGCCCCCAGAAACATCCCTTCCCTCCCAGAAACTTAGCTGGCTACCAGCCTTGCTGCTCCTAACCCCCTCTCCAGGCTGGGAGCCAGCTCAGCTGCTCCTGAAGCTAGGGAGTGCCCATGGCAACAGGTCCAGACACCACCAACCTCCAGCCAGCAGCAAACTCCCGCCTTTTATATACAAATGACCCAGTGGGAAAGGGCAGGGGGCTCCACTCCACCAGCCCCAGCACAGACTTCAGGCCCTGCACGTCCTCTCTGGCTCCCCTACCCACCCACACATACCAAGAGAGCCTGCTAGAGGCTGGACTTGTCTGTGTGTCCTACCCCTGCCCAAAGGAGGTGGGAACACTGCAGAAGGCAGCTTACAGTTTGGGGGCCTCCTAAAACTCACCTGCAGGCACATGTGAACAGCCACCCACAGAAGCATGAACACCCCCCCCCAAGGATGCATGATACACCCACAGGCACATTTACACCCCACTATGCTGTGTGGTGGCTGCTGAGCTCACTATAGCTGCTCTGTGGGGCCTCACCTGCCCCACCGGAAAATGGGTGGTGGGTAGCCTGAAAGTCCTGACAGGTCCTAACTGGGGGAGGGGAAAGTAGGACTAGCACTCCTTAGCCATTGTGGCTCATGCTAAGGGTCAGCATCCTACACAGACCCCGTTACTGTCCGGAACACCTGCAAGGCTGCTGCCCCGCATTGAGACCTCTGAAGCCAGGCCTGTCTGTGGCACCACAGTCTGCAAATGGCCCCAGTCTCTGGTCCACACCAACGTCTCTCTGTAGCAGGTGAGGGTAGCCGGGCCACAGACCCTGGACACAAGCACCCAGCCAGCACAGAACTGCCTACAGCACACCAGCACCCTAAGGCAAATCCTACTGCCTTTGAAGGACCCGAGAAGAGTTGCGTTTCACTAAATTACATTTAGCATATTTATTAGCACAAGTATTAGGGAATAGCTGATACGTGTCCTCAAAAGGTCAAAGAGAGTGTTGAACTGATGAATTGGGAACATACCATAATGAAAAGGAGCAATCTGAAATGATGACCCAATGGAGATTTTAAACAAACAACAGCAGACAGGACACGGCAGCAAATCTGCAGAGTGAGGTAGCAGAAAGCATACTCGGGGCAGTCCTTCCAAAGCAGCAGAAAATGACAAAAAGTTGATGAAAGAGGGAAGACAGGAGATGTAGAAAATAGATCCCAGGGCTAAACTTCCACAGAACAGGAATTCCCTGAGGCAGGAAGAGTGGATCGGCACCCCACAACATTGCCAGAAGCGGGGCTTTCTGTCCAGAAAACAAGCTAAGAAAAGTGTGGATATGCCTATTTCTGGCATTTTACAATTCACTCTTGGTAGGCTGATGTTTCCCCCAGTCTCCTAAATGTTTGATATCGGCTCTGCAGTATGGGAAGGAGGCCCACCCCGCCTGATCTGCTGGCTGTGCAAACGTTCCCAGTACCCAGGCGCACTGAACTCTGGGTTCACATTCTCCACCAGGCTGTCCACATCCTGGCGGGGCTGGACATCGTCCATCCCCAGATGTCAGCTGCACATCGTCTTGCCCACTCACCATCTCTTGTGTTGCAGACACTTTTACAACCAGGAATAGCTGACAGCTTTGTTAAACAAGATGCCTGGCCTCCTTAAATCAAGATCTTTAAAAAAGTTAACCTAGCTCTGAAATTCCTTAAGGAAACTTCATAGTGAAATTCCAGGATTTTCAAAGTCATGATTTGCCATTCGCATGATCCATCTTTCCCTGGGAGGGAACAAACATGGCTCACTGGGAGCTCACCAGATTGCCCAGAGAAGTCCAGGCTATTTCAATTAGGGGGTCACCCTACCATAGGCAGAAGCTCCAGGCAACATCCCTTGGGGTACAAGGGCTGCTGAGAGGTTGAACTGTATTTTCCAGCAATGCCCTGATATGCCATGTGCCTTAAGATGACTAGCTGTTCCTAGCAGTCCTTTGTTAGCTGCCTGTGGGGAGTATTTTTACTGTCTCAGGATATCTGTGCATCTGTGGGCTGATGAGTATAAGAGATTAGGTATTAAAAAGAGAGAGAGAGAGAGAGAGAGAGACACTAGATATGAATCCATGAAACACAAAGTTCAGCCAAGCCAAACAACAACAACAACAACAGAAACCCAAACGATACACACAGATGCCGGTACACACACAAACATGAAAGTTAAGTATACGACGGATGTGTTCATTAACTAGAAGGTAGGAACGTTTTCACAATATATTTGTATATCCAATCCTTACAATGTACATTTCAAACAGCTTACAAGTTTATCAATTACACTCAGTGAAACTGAAAAAAAAAATGAAGTAAAACAAAGGAACATTTTAGCTATTTTAATTTTACAAATTCAGTTGCTTAAAAATAAACTTGAGGGGTGCCTGGGTGGCTCGGCTGGTTAAGCAGCTGACTTCGGCTCAGGTCATGATCTCATGGTTCATGAGTTCGAGCCCCGCATCAGGCTCCATGCTCACAGCTCAGAGCCTGGAGCCTGCTTTGGATTTTGTGTCTCCCTCTCTCTCTGCCCCTCCCCTGCTTGCTCTCTCTCTCTCAAAAATAAATAAACATTAAAAATTTTTTTTAAATAAAAATTTAAAAAAGTAAACTTGAAAAATGTAAAAAAAATTCCCAACAACACCCATCTCTTGTGTTCCATATGCCTTTTCTTTTATATTTTAAAATAAAAAAGATTATAACAGAGTACTATGAACAACTGCACACCAACAAATTGCATAACCTAAATGAACAAATTCCTACAAACACACAATCTACCAAAACTGACCCATGAAGAAACAAAACCTGAGCAGACCTGTAACTAGCAGGGAGACTGAATCAGTATTCAAAATCCTCTCAAAAAAGAAAGGCCCAGGACCAGGTGGCTTCACTGGTGAATTCTACCAAATATTCAAAGAGGAGTTAACATTAATCTTCAAACTGTCCCCCAAAATTGACAAGAAAGGAGCAGTTACTAACCCATTCTACAAGGCTGGAATTATTACCCTGATACCAAGCCATAAAAGAAAATTATAGACCGGGGCACCTGGGTCGCTTAGTCGGTTGAGCATCCAACTTTGGCTCAGGTCATGATCTCACAGTTCATGAGTTCGAGCCCTGCATCAGGCTCACTGCTGTCAGCAGAGAGCCTGCTATGGATCTTCTGCCCCCCTTTCTCTCTGCCCTTCCCACCCCCCTCAAAAATAGACATTAAAAAAATTATGGACCAATATCCCTTATGAATATTGATGCAAAAATATTCAACAAAACACCAACATACTGAATTCAGCAGTATATATATTTTTAAATGTTTATTTATATATTTTTGAAAGAGAGAAAGAGAGGGCAAGCACGTGTGCACACACACACTGGGGAGAGGCAGAGAGAAAGGTAGACAAAGAATCCCAAACAAAATCTGTGCTGTCAGCACAGAGTCCAACATGGGGCTCGAACTCATGAACCATGACATTATGACCTGAGACAAAATCCAGAGTCAGATGCTTAACTGACTTAATTGCCCAGGCACCCCATGAATTCAGAAGTATATTAGGATTATACATCATGACCAAGTAGGATTTATTCCTAAATGCAAGGATGGCTTACCACATGAAAGTCAATCAACATAATATCCTGTATATTAACAAAATAATGGGGGAAAATGGTCATTTCATTGGGGAATAAAAGACAAAATTCAACACTCTTTTATGATATAAACACAAAACAAACTTGGAATAGAAAGAAACTACCTTCATATGATAAAGGCCATACATAAAATGTTACATCATACTACGTATGCTACACATCATATTGTCACCACAGCTTACATCATACTCAATAATGAAAGACTTAAAGCTTTTCTCTTAACATCAAGAAGGCAGGGATGCTGCTTTTGTCATTTCTGTCCAAGTCTTCTATTAAATATCTTGGATCAAGAACTACCCTACGACCCAGCAATTGCACTACTAGGTATTTATCCAAAGGATACAGGTATGCTGTTTTGAAGGGGCACATGCACCCCAATGTTTATAGCAGCACTATCACAATAGCCAAAGTATGAAAAGAGCCCTAATGTCCACTGATGGATGAATGGATAAAGAAGATTATATATATATATATATATATATATATATATATATATATATATACATACACACACACACATACACAATGGAGTATTACTCGGCAATCAAAAAGAATGAAATCTTGCCATTCACAACTACGTGGATGGAACTAGAGGGTATTATGCTAAGCGAAATTAGTCAGTCAGAGAAAGACACATATCATATGACTTTACTCTTAAGAGGGCTTTAAGATACAAAACAGATGAACTTAAGGGAAGAGAAGCAAAAATAATATAAAAACAGGGAGGGGGACAAAAACATAAGAGACTCTTAAATATGGAGAACAAATAGAGGGTTACTGGAGGGGTTGTGGGAGGGGGGATGGGCTAAATGGATAAGGGGCATTAAGGAATCTACTCCTGAAATCATTGTTGCACTATGTGCTAACTTTTTTAATTTAAAAAATAAATTAAATTTAAAAAAAAAGGAAAAAAATCTTAGATCATTAGGCAGGAAAAAGAAATAAAAGGTATCCAAATTGGAAAGGAAGAAGTGAAATAATCTGTTTATAGATAACATCATTCATGTAGAAAATCCTCAAGATTATACACACACATACACACACACACACACACTCAGAACTGATAAACAAGTTCAGTGAAGTTATAGGGTACAATATAAAACAACAGAAATCACTAACAATGAGCAATTTAAAAAGGAAATTCAGAAAATGAATTTAGTTACAATAACATCAAGAAGAACAAAATACATAGGGATAAACTTAACAAAGGTGAAGAAGGACTTGTACACTGCAAAGTATATAACCTTCCTGAAAGAAATTAAAGCTGACATACATAAATGGAAAGATATCTCATGCTTCTGCAATGGATGACTTGGTATTGTTAAGATGTCAATATCACCCAAAGTAATCTACAGATTTAATTCTGTCCCTATCAAAATCCCAATGGCATTTTTTACAGAAATAGAAAACTCCATCCTAGAAGCCATATGGAATCTCAAAGGGCCATGAACAGCCAAAATAGTCATAAAAAAGAACAAAGTTGGAGGTCTCACACTTTCTGATTTCAAAATTTATTACAAAGCTATAGTAACCAAACTGTGCGGTCATAGCATGAAGGCAGACAAAGACCAGTGGAATAGAAAAGAAATAAATCCTCATATATATATGGTCAACTGATTTTTACAAGGATGCAGGAAGGAACTGTCTTTTCAACGAATGGTGCTGAGAAAACTGGATATCCACATGGAAAAGAATGAAGTTGAACCTTTATCTTACAACATATGCAAAAATTAACTCAAAATGCATCAAAGATCTAAACGTAAGAGCTAAAGCTATAAAACTCTTAGAAGAAAACACAGGGGAAAAACTTTGTGATGTTGGATTTGGCAATGATTTCTTGGATATGACATCAAAAGCATAGGCAACAAAAGTAAAAATAGATAAATCGAACTATATCAAAATTTAAAACTTCTGTTCAACTGACACAATCAACAGAGTAAAAAAACAATATAGAGAATGGGAGATTTTCAAATCATGTATCTGATAAGGGATTAATATCCAAAATACGTAAATAACTCCTACAACTCAACAACAAAAAATAACCCAATTTTAAAAATGGGCAAAGGATGTGAACAGACATTTCTCCAAAGAAAAATATATAAATGGCGAAGAAGTATATGAAAAGATGCCCAATCTTACTAATGTTAGAGAAATGCAAATCAAAACCACAGTGAAATGTCACCTTACACTCATTAGATGGCTACTCTCAAAAACACAAAATAACAAGTTTTGGTAAGGATGTGGAGAAATTGGAGCTCTTGCACAGTTAGTGGGATGTAAAATGGCATAGCCACTATGAAAATCAATACAGTGGTTCCTCAAAAACTTAAAAATAGAATTACTGTACAATCAACCAATTCCACTTCTGGTTATATATCCAAAAGAACTGAAAGCATGGTCTTGAAGACATATTGTACACCCATGTTCACAACAGCATTATTCATAAGTGCCAAAAGGTGAAGCAACTCAAGTGCCTACCAATAGATGAATAGAAAAACAAAATGTGACACAGACTAATGGATCATGAACCATTATTATCAATGGAATGTTATTCCACCTTTAAAAGGAAGGAAATTTTGACACATGCTACAACATGATAAATCTTGAGAACATCATACTAAGTGAAATAATCCACTCATAAAAAGACAAATACTGTATTATTCCACTTTTAGAAGGCATCTAAAGTAGTCAAATTTATAGAAAGACAAAGTGGAATGGTGGTTCCAAGGACTAGGGGGAGGAGGTAATGGGTCCACCAATGGAAACAGAGTGTGAATTTTGCAAAATAAAAAAGTTCTGGAGATTGGTTGCACAACAATGTGAATATACCTACTGATACTGAACAATACATCTAAGAATAGTTACAATGGTCAATTTTGTGTGTATTTTATCAAATAAACATTTAAAAAGAGCCATCTTGTGTAATAACTTAGAATATGCAAAACATTCTTTTAAATAAATAGATAAAAGATAAAAATTCAAGCATACATAGAGTTGACTATTTAGAAACAATGAAAAACTTATCCAGACATTATACATAAAAATGTATGGATTGTAGAATGATGGTGGTCAGGGGTTGAGGGGTAGAGGAAATGGGGAAATGCAGGTCAAAGGTTATACACTTTCAGTTATAAGATGAGTAAGTTCCAGGGATCTAATGTACAGCACGGTGACTATAGTTAACAACACTGTATCGTATACTTAGAAGTTGCTATGAGAGAAGTCATTGGTTAATGCTCTCACCATAACAACAAAAACAATGGTAATTATGTGGGATGAAGGATGTGTCAACTAATTTTATTATGTTTACCACAAAATGTTTACCATTTTGCAATACACATGTGTACCAAATCATCACACTGTATGCCTTAAATTACACAATACTATATGCCAATTATATCTTGACAAAGCTGGGGAAAAAAATAGCCAAAGCTATACTCAGAGGTAAATTCATAGTTTTAAATACTTTCATTAGAATACAATAAAGAATGACTATGAATACGAGTACACCAGAGCATAATGAAGAAACACTAAAACATCCTTTGCAGCAAGTTTCCTAAGTTTTCTCTCTGCCTATTTCTAAAGCTTCCCCAGGTATAATACCCAGACAATTTCCAACAGAGAGAATCAACAACATAACTGAATCCAAAATAAAGAATACTCAAATGTGGTTTAAAAAAAAAAAAGAATGAAGGGGCGCCTGGGTGGCTCAGTTGGTTAAACATCTGACTCTTGATTTCAGCTTAGGTCATGATCTCACAGTCATAGGATCTAGCCCAGCATAGGGCTCTGTGCTGGGTGTGGAGTCTACTTAAGATTCTCTCTCTCCCTCTGCCCCTGTCCCCCACTTGCTCTCTCTTTCTCTCTCTCTCAAATAAAAAGTTGAAAAATTTTTTTAAAAATTTAAAAAGAAGGAATATGAATAAAGTCCTCAAACCAAGATTCCCATTGAAAAGACCAATGCAACTCTGACCACCTTTTACATGCCAGAAACAGAAATTTCTAATGTATAGAGTTCAGAGAGAACAGGACCTAAAGAAGATACAGAAAATTAACCTGTAAGCCTAGGATTACACTGTAAAGTTCTGTCACCAGCTCTTAGGCCCCTGCACACACAAAACAGACACAATAAATCTAAACCTTCCCCTGCTGCCACAAATGGTACCAAAGGTGGGGGGGTGGGCAGTGGGGACACAGACCACCTTGGCCTCTGCTGGATTACAGGCCAGAGTGGAGTAGCAGCCACCATGGCACCTGGCAAGCAGCAGGTTTCTGTTGCAAGAAGGAAGCAAGGATGAGCGGCTGGAAAACAGTATCCACACCAACAGAGTACTGTGGCTCCCGTGCAGGGGCTGTACTGAGGAATCACAGCATGTGCTCTATGCTGAGGCCAATTTTTGCAAGAAACTAGAGAAATGTCAGGAGAAGGACTGCCTCAGGCCCCTGAAGGCTCAAGAGAATGCTGCCTTGCTGAGGGCATCTCTGCATCTAGAATGATGCAGAGTGTGAGTCTACATAGACCCTCACTCAGGCAGACCCTGCTGAGTCTGGAGGTGGGTATGGCAAGAAGCAGGGCTGCTGCTATCACAGGGACCAGGTATGGCTTTTATCCTGAAGGCAACAGGGGGATCTCATGTGAGGGAGAAACCAGACAAATATTTGCTGAAGGAGTCAACAAGAAAACCAGGCCCAGCTCAAAAGCTTTCCCTGCCCCCCAACCAGCTTCAAGGAAGGGATAGCTGACACTCCTCTACTCTCACCCAGCCCCCTCCTCCCACCCAAGGCAGCTGTTCTCAGACCAGGGGTCTTGTCTGAGGTTCACTCCTCCTGCCCATCGACTGTGGGGTCACTCTAAGCAAGCAGAGCAGGACAGCTGGAGTCATGGAAGGGGGACAGAGTTACCAGGAGCAAGGGGGACGTGCCTGCCTGCGTGCTAGGCCCAGGCTTCTCACAGGGCACGAGGCTTCTGCCTGTTACAGACGGCCGCCTTCCCTGCACCATGCCCCTGGGGAATCGCCCACCCCCACCCCTGGCAACACTACACCTCTGGACGTATTGGCCCCATAAAGACAAGAGCCTGCAAGCAGAAAGGCTTAATTAAAAATTAACCAATGTTGGGGCGCCTGGGTGGCGCAGTGAGTTAGGCGTCCGACTTCAGCCAGGTCACGATCTCGCGGTCCGTGAGTTCGAGCCCCGCGTCAGGCTCTGGGCTGATGGCTCGGAGCCTGGAGCCTGTTTCCGATTCTGTGTCTCCCTCTCTCTCTGCCCCTCCCCCGTTCATGCTCTGTCTCTCTCTGTCCCAAAAATAAATAAAAAACATTGAAAAAAAAATTTTAAAAAATTAACCAATGCCCTTGTTTCAAAGGTTTGGCAAATAAACGTCTGGAATTATTTCTTCAAATACAAATACTGAGATAGTCTCATTATAACCAATAGCTCCCTACAGATAGGCAAATGCCAGAGAACTGTCACCAAGAAGACTGGAAAGGGGAGGATGCGCTTGCCTGGAGCAGGCCTGGGAGCAAAGCCCAGCTCTGCTTGCTGAGCCTCAGTTTCCCCATCATAATCCCCCACCCCCTTGCTGGGAGGCCTAAAGGAGAAGATGGTTTTGGTCCCACACAAGTCCCTGCCTCAGTTGTGGTCCTAGCCATGGCCTGCCCACCCTGGGACTCTGGACAGATCACCTGCCACCCTGGGTGACAATGAGCCTGCCACTAACCCTGGACAGATGGCAGGTGAGGCTGATAGTCTGTGCCCACTGAGGGGGCAGGGAGCAAAATGGGGAACTTTGGTGCCATAGTCATTTGGCTTCTGTGGTTCAGTCTTGTGGCCTCTCCCAGCCCTTCAGGCACACCCAAGGGAGCCAGCAGGATCCAGGAGGCACCTCCCTTGGCCTTGATCTTGGGCCTGGGGTGTGGGAGGTGAAGAGAGATGCTGTTTTGTGAACGGTGGGCCTTGCTGGGGCTGAGACCCCTTCATCTACACCATCCCAGACTCCTCAGTGGCCCAGGCCTCACTTTCCCCATCTATATACTTGGTGCCCCCCCACCCCTAGGCACTGTGGCTCAGATCCCATGGGCAGCAATGGCCCATGGGGGTGCCAGCATCTCCCTCCAGGGCAGAAAGTGAAGGCCCTGGGAGCACAGGGATGGCAGCATCTCTGCAGCCTCATTATCTTGCAAAATGCAGAGAGCAGCAAGTACATTCAGACGAATGAATGGCCTAATTAGGATTTCACAGAGAGTGAAAATATTTTGAAAAGAAAAAGTTTAACTAAAGGCATATTCAAAATACCAAACTCATCAACTGCTAACATCAACCTGGCAAGATGTGCCATGGGGGTGGGGTACTTCTATCTCCCCACCTGATAGTGGGCAGTCTTCCTATGAGTGAGATAAGCTGGGGGTTGGGGGGCTGGGTAAATGCAGGGCCAGGGTAAATGCTACTGTGGGCTTGCAGAGACTGGCCAGGAGAGCCAGCACAGCACCATCTTGCCTGGTGGCCTGGGCGATGTAGGCCTCAGTAGTCTGGCCCTGCCGCACTGACCATACCACCAGCCGTGAATCACCCTGTACGAGGGATGGCACAGCCAGAAGCTGGTGCAGCGCTCATGCCATAACTGCAGCAGACCATCAGCTGTGCCAAGTTCTTCACAAGGCCAATAGGGTGAGCAGAGCCAGGGTCTGAACCCAAGTCCCACCACATAGAATGTTCTTCCTTCTGCCCTGCCTGAGAAGAATGGGTTGCTGGAGTGGGAAGGGGCTTGGGGCTCCCCTGGGGACTTGCCCACCTGGATATGACCCATGAGTCTAATCACAAAGGCCCTCAGATGCCTGGCTGAGAGTCACAAAGGAGAGACAGCAGCCAGTCTGCACCAGGCTCTCCAGCCACACCAACAAGGGCCCAGCAAAGGCTCTACGAGGGCGGGAACCTCTTCTCAGTAAACAAGAGTGCTCAGAGGAGGGACAGGCTCTCTTGCAAAGGCTCCGAGCCATGGGGAGACCAGCATAGGACATGCCACAGATACACACAGGGAGGGCCAACTGTCTCCAAAGAGTGCCAGGGAGAGGGACCTGACAGAGTGGTTCCAACACACACATGTAGGGTAAACATGCAGAATAACCATGACTTTTGAGGACAAAAGACTGATTGAGGGGAAGCTCTGGCCTGATCTTAATTTTTAACTAGGCAGTGGGTGTCGGCTAAGGGCTGGGAGCTTTCCACAGACACCGTAAACCTGAACACATTACACGATGCTTCCAATTTCCAGTGACAGAAAATGTTAGTCAGGAAATGGCTCAGATACAAGTGAAAAACAAAGTTAAATCCTCACCTTCTGTTTCTATCAAAATAAATTCTAGATGAATGAAATCTTGAGTGTAAAATGTTAAACTAGAAATACCTCAGGGTAAGATAAGGGTGTATTTACCTCATTAGGTGCTCAGGAAGGACAATGGGATAACTGAAAAGGGAAAACATTCAATGGATTTCACCACAAAATATGAAAGATCTCTGAAGATGAAAAACTGTCCTAAACAAAAACTGAAAGATGGGGAAAGAATGTGCAGTAGGCCAACAGATGAGGGATGAATTCATACTTTAATAATAAAGACTCCTATCAATGGCTGAGATACACATCGAAACGCCAAAAAAACCCAGCATGGGGCAGGTGGTCACAGGAGCACAGCCATGCTCAGCACAGCTGCATGGAGGCCAATGACAAGGCCACTGAGGGGCAAGGCCAGGCTCGGGGTGGTTTCCCAGAGGTGGTATTGGTGCTGGCATGGCTGCAATGGAGGGCACCCATGTACCCCAGGTATCAGCATCACTCCCTTACCGCCTTCTGGCTCCCCCTTCTCGGGGAGCCCTGCTACTCTCTTCACTACCTGGCAATTCTACAGGTGGTCACTTTCTCTGTAGCTGCCTCCTCAGCCAGGCTGGGGGCTTCCCAGGGGCATGTCTGTGCCTGATGTGGTCACAAAACCCAGTGTCTGATATAGAGCTCAGCACAGGGGTGCTGAATGGCTGAAGGTGAGTATGGGAGATAGATGGGTGCTTGCCATCGATTGCTGTCCCAATTTAGTCCCAAGGCCTCCCCATCCCTATCTCCCTTTTGATATGGGCAGGGCTGCACCCCAGGGCCTACAGAGCAGGGAGCTCCTAGCCAGAGCCCAGGTTCTGCTTCCCAGTTTGTGAAATGGTTTCAGCCCAGAGCAGAGATGGCATGAACGCCACTACTATCCCTCCAGTGCCCATGGCAGACATGAATAATCAATTACTATGGCAGACAAGAATAATCAATCACCACATTCAAGAAGAGCAGGACAGAAACAAAAGAGAGGAAAAGGCAGAGAGAAGCACAGAGAAGACAAGAGAAAAACTGGGAGAAGACCAGGAGGAGGTGGCAGGGATACACAGGGACAGGAAACAAGCAAGCAGTGCTAGGAAAGCGGGCAAAAGCAGCAGGCAGGATAAGGGAGACCCTGTGACCAGAGCTATCATTTGGTGTTTGGCTGGTCTGCAGACCTGAGGCCTGGTGGCCTACCAGGAGTTAAGGGGGGCAGGGGCCAGCCCCCTGCCAACCTTGCCCTTAGAAACCATGTCACTCATGCCACAAGCAATGCCAGATTCTGAGCCCAGGATGCAGCCTGGGCCTCTTCATCCCAATCCAGAGGTCCCCATGTGGCCCAACAGCCCACGACTGAGATGCCTGGCCTGAACTTGATCTGCCCAGGTGGTACACCACCAAATGGCAGCTTCCCACACCCACGGTCATGTGGAACAAGGAAGAAGGAGCCGGGCCCTGTCCCTCCCTGTTCTACAGCCCTTGGCATAGAACACTGAGGTGTCTAGAGGCCTGGGGTCTCCCAAGTTTGTCGCCTCTGCCTTCTCCCCACCACTTGAGTATGTCACTGGCTGGGCCAGGCCGTCCCCGCTGGATACACAGTACCACTGAGAATTCACAGGACTGGGTTGGCCAAGCCTCCCATAGAGACATCACCCAGTGGGGCAGGAGCAGATGCCCAGGCTGGGGACTGGGCACCCATACTGGCAGAACAAGAGTGACCAGAGGCATTTTTATGAGGCGTCTCTGTAAATACAGCCACCACAGCAAACCCTGAAAGACCAGGGTTCGAACAGGACATATCTTCCCACCATTCAGAGGGACCTGGGGGACACAGGGACCACACAGCCTCCCAACTCTGCCATACTTCCCAAGCACCATACCCTAGTCTTGCTGGAGGAGTGACTACCAGATGAACCCACAAACACAGAAAACATCCAAGGACACGGGCCAGCACGTGATGGCCTGTCCCCAGCTGGTAGCTCTAGTCTCCCCTGGGCAGCAGGGACCACCTGAGTTAAGAGCCAAGCTTGGTGGGCTATGCCGATACCAGACATGGTTATAGCGGGCATCCAAGTCAAGGTAAGTGAGGATCAGATCCAGCCAATGTCCTGGTTGGTCCACCCCACTGCAGGCTCACCCCTCGAGCCAGATATCAACCTGGTAACTGCTGACCACACTCAGGGCATCCATGAGTCCAAGCATTGGGAGGCCCCCATGCCCACCCCTGTCTAGCATTGGGGCTGTGCCCACCCAAGTGAGGCTGACCAGAAGAATACACCACCCCGGGTCATAGTCCATCCCTCAGTCAACCACACCTGACAGGCCCACTAGGACACTCTGCTGTCCTATGCAAAGAGGGGGATGTCCCCAGGCCAAGCCTTGGTTGCTTACCTATCTGGAGGGGAAATTAGCATGTCCCAACATCCATCCTGATGTCTCCAGATCCTGCAGGAAAACCAGAGGATACCTTGTGAAGCCAACCTGTTGGGCTAAGTCCTTTCTAGATGAAGCCAGACCCCTGGTGGGGGCACTGTCATCCCTGACCCCGAGGTCATCCTGTGGTGCTCCTGATGTGTACCCACACGTTCGTGCACATTCTCTTATCCCCACTCACCTGGACTACCGCTACCACAGTCCCTTGTAAATATTTCTAATGCTGTTCACTAGCTCCTTCAACACTGATTGTTCAGCTCTAGAATGATAATAACGTCTTCCCCATTCCAGAAAGCTGGATGTGTCTTGATGTGATAAACAGCACAGCAAGGAGAACTTCTGCACCAGGATCTCACTGGCCCTACCGAGTCGAACCCAACACCCGCCTAGTCCTGCTCTCCCCACCTGGACCCCACTCCTGCCCTGTGTAGCAGGCCACCTGCCTCTCCTGATGCTCCTTGGGGCCAGCCCAGAACTCGTGTCCCTGTGAGAAAGGCAGCCTAACTTCAAGATCCCAGGACCCAGGGGCCAGAGCTATAGCTAGGAGTACCTCACATGCAGGAGCTGTAGCCCCATGGGCTTTCTGTCTCATCCCATGACTCAGGAGACACATTCCCTGTCATTGTATCTAGGCCTGGGGACGATGCCAGAGAGTGTGTTATAAAAATGAAAAAACAGGGTGGAGGGGCACCTGGCTGGCTCAGTCGGTAGAGCGTGCAACTCTTAATCTTGGAGTTGCTGAGTTTGAGCCCTACGCTGATTGTAGGGTTTTAAAACAAAACCCAAATCTTTAAAACAAAAACCAAAAACCAAAACCAGGGTGGCACAGAGAGGAGCGGAGGTCTGAGAAAGTCATCCCTGGGGGGTCAGGGGTGATAGAAGCTCTCTCCCCTGGGCTCTACAGTGTTTTCCAGATTGTTCCGAGCCTCTAATTTCCTCTTGTGGACATGGCCTATTTGGGGGCCCTGAGAGTGGGTATCCCTGCCTCACAGCAGCCCCTTCATCATGAGGAGGGGTTCTGAGTCACAGTGGGATCAATGGAGGAACAGGATGCATGGGTTCAGAGGCAGGAAAGAACGGTGGCCTGAGCCAGGGAGCCAGGCATGTTTGCACGTACGCCTATATCCGTGCACACTCACTCTTGTGTGTGCCTGAAAGGGCAATCTGGGAGGGAGCCTGCCCCCCTGCTGCATCCGCCCTGCCTGCAGCAGAGGAGCTACTGTTCCTACCCTGAGGTCCGAGGCTCAGGGAGCAGCTTTGCTTGGAGTGTGACATTTCTGGGACACTTCTGTTTTTGGTTTAAATGTTTATATAGGTTTTGTCCCACAGAGCACCACATGCCTTCCTTAGTCCTGATAACTGCCGGCCTGGCCTCTTGTTCAGTGCTGGCCTTGTGCAAAGCTTCACGAGGTGCTGCCAAGTGCCTCATCTTACTCTTGCCAAGTGCCCTGGATTGGCCCAACACCCCATTTTACAGATGGGGAAACTGGGTCCAGGATTTGAACTCAGGTCTTCCTACTCCCTGCACCCCTACATCAGCTGGGGATATTTGTCTACAAGAAGAACATGTTCCCTCCCGTGGGGCTCTGGCCAGGCTCAGAGCTCCATAAATACAGAGGAGAGCCAGTATTAGACACCAGTGGGGGGTAGGGGAGGGCATTTGCAGGGCTGCTGTTGGGGGGAGGGCACTAAAGGTTTCCTGCAGGAGGGTAGGGGGAATGGGAGGGTCTGGAGGATGTAAAGTGGTGGCAGCTTTGGAAGGCCCCAGGTCCCTGGGGTGCCCCTGTCACAGGACACTACATAGGTGGGGGCAGGGCAGAGCCCTGAGGGAGTGGACATACGTGACATACGAAAATAGAATCAGTGACGGGATTTGTGATGAGAGCGCAGGGGGTACCTGTCTTGAGAATCCTTTCTTAGAGCCCTCTCAGGGCTGACTTGCAGGCTTTGGGGTCACTCATCTGGCCAAGGACACCTGAACAAGGGAGCCTGGGGGCTGAGGGGGCCACCAAACCTGCCCCTTATCGGGCTCCATCCTCAAATGGGGAGGGTCCTGAGAAATGGAGCAGTTCCATCTGCCTATAGTAACCTGGGCCTCATTTTGCCATGGGCCTCCTCACACTGGGTGCCCCGGAAATCTGTCCAGTCTGCCCCCAGTCTTGGGAAGGTCTGCTGCATCTCAGGTGGGGGCAAGAGCCCAGGACACAAGGGGCTGCCAAGCAGCCAGTCCTGCAAAGCCATGGACTTGTCGTGTGTCCGTAGCATGAGGCAGCTCCATGAGCACAAATGGAATCCAGAGGAGAGACAGGGCCCAGGCTGGGTGGGCGGGGCAGGCAACTCAGGGCTGTGGCAGGTGCTGAGGAACCCGCGTGGGGGGTCAGGCAGGTCTGCCTAGGAACCTGCTCTGCACTCAAGCCTCATGCCCTCCTCCACCATGAGAAATCCCAATGTGCTCTTCCAGGCCCCTGGCCACTTTGGATACAATGTGAAAAGGCACCCACTTCTGTTGCACCTTCTTTCACAAATGAACAGAAGAAGTGCAGCCTCATCCTGACTGGCTGGCTCAGAATCCTCACCTGGGTGGTGGCAGGGTCAGCTAAGGAGGCCCTTGGGGCACAGGCCTGAAGAAGGCCTCACTCAGAGCCTATCGTTGTCCTTGCCCAAGCCCCATTCAGTCCCTGCATCTCCTCTTGCCTGCACCAAAGGTGATGAGGGGCTCTCTGGTGGTTACTGAGGGGCCTCGCCCCAGGGATCCTTGCTCCTCTCCAGCTTGTACCCTGGACAGGCAGACTGGAGAAAGCAGAGCTCTGGCCCTACCAGGTGCCTCAGGGAGGGGTCCCAGCACAGAGGGAGGCTGGGTGGAGCCAGTCTTGCCTGCCATGGTGGTCCCTGGTGCCCTCTGGTGGCCGTATTCAGCTAGTTGTGGCTTTGCTAGAGGCTGTTGGCTCTTCAGGATCCACTGAAGCAGTGGGAAGGGCCTGTGCCTGACACACAGTAGGGGAAAGGAGGAGGGAAAGATGTGGATGAATGAAATGGGTGTCCATCAGCTCAGGGCCTGACCTGTGAAATAAGCTGAGATGTGCAGCTGTCCCAGTCAGGAAAGCTCAATATGGGATCCCTGACCCCATGTTCCCTCTGTTTATTCCCTGATTCTGGGTCTTCTGCTGAGCAGCCCAAAACAGCATCATGGTCTTGATGGAGGCTGATGTCAATAAAACAGATGCCTTCCCCTGACTTGAGCCGCCACTGAGAAGTTCCCAGAACCCCTTTTGGCCCCCCTGGCAGTCCTCAGGGCTTGCCTCCAGGACAAGCTTGACCCCCACTCCCTCCCACTGCTGAGGCTAGGCCAGGTCACAGGGAAGATGCTAGGGACTGGCTAGAGCTCTAGCATGCCTAGTGCCCTTGCTTCCCAGCTGTGTGTAACTCTTGGCTCCTCTGGAAGGTGCAGGATCCTACTGCTCATGCCCCTCAGGCCTGGCCCCTGAGGAGAAGAGAGTGCAGTACATCTACCTTGAATCCTTATGCAGCATAAATAGGGATGGAAGTACAGTCCTGCCTTTACAGAGCCTCAGAGATGCAGAGACCTCTGGAACTGGGAAGAGACCTGAGGGGCCACCTCTGGAGGGGGTGCTATGCAACCCCAATATGGCATGGTGGGGAGCTAACTTAGCAGGTCTGAGGACTAGCCCAGTTTATCTGGGAGGGTCTTGGTCAGCAAGTATTTGCGTCTGTAGAAAAGACTATAAAGAAGATCAGGGCAGGGCTGGCTTGGCTGTGACCTTCCTAGGCCAGCACCAGACACCTGAGCATAGTGAGTGCTCTGTGCCCAACCCCGTGCTGGGTGCTAATGGACCATAGACTTGAGGAAGCAGGGGACAGACATGGCACTGTGGGTGGGACAGGGCAAGGCTGGAGGAAAGCATGCATTTTTTTTTTTTAACATTTATTCATTATTGAGAGACAGAGAGAGACAGAGCACGGGCACGGGAGGGGCAGAGAGAGGGGGAGACACAGAATCTGAAGCATGCTCCAGGCTCCGAGCTGTCAGCAGAGAGCCCGACGCGGGGCTCGAACCCATGAGCAATGAGATCATGACCTGAGCCGAAGTCTGACGTCTAGCCGACTGAGCCACCCAGGTGCCCTGGAAAGCATGCATTCTTGATTCACAGCCCCACTTGCTATGGCGAGACTCAAGGACTGGATCACCTGCTCAGGAACTACTGGCCATGGGCCCAGTATACTGCCTAGAGGCTCTGACTGTCTCCTGTGTCCAGAACTGTCCCAAGTCCAGAGATACAGTGAGCACAGGACAGGCAGGACTTGCTCTGGACCAGCAGACCTCTGGTGGTGGCCCACATCTCTAGTGGTCGGGGCAGAGGGAGGGGATGGAGGCTGTCAGTCTACCTTTGCTGCATGTCTTCATGGGAGGAGATTGCCCTCTAAGCCTTAGTTAGTTGCCCAAGCCCCTGGGCTTATAAATCCTGACTTGGTGTGTGCCCTGCACAGTGATGCAAGTGACAACAGGAAGGGGTGTGAGAGGTGGGTAATCACCTGAGGTTACAATGAAGAGCCTAGCCCAAAGGATGAAACCCTGTTGGGGTGATACTTTTCCATGTTTCTAAACATGATTGGGTCTAAAGGGAAAACAAAGTCCCTGAGCAATGTTTTCAGTGATAACGCTACGCATAGGTTAGAAACGGTGACACGTTGTAAGTACCCAACGTTTAATTAAAGATTAAAATGGTAAGGCTCGGGATATGAGGCTGCCTTCGCTGGGGGAACACCTTGGCAAACCTAGGCTGAGTACCACCCCAGGTGGGGAGGACGCACCTCTGCCACGGGCCCGGTATCCCACAGAGGGGACTCAGGGGTGTCAGGAACGGGGGATCCCCGGTCGGGGCGGCCCCCGTTCAGGGCACCAGGCAGGAACCCCGGGTGGCATCCCCTCCCTCGTCCTCTAGGCGGCGGGAACACCGGGAGCAGGGACATCCCCTTGGCCCCGCCGTGCCCTCGCGCGTTCCGGTGGCGCGCCGCCCCGGGAAAGTTCCTCCGGCCCCGCCGTCCCTCTGACCGCTGTAAAGTTTCCGTGGCTACGGGACCCCAGCCGCAAGGCACCCGGCGTCGCGCAGGGCAGTAAAGGCTGCGGGTTCCGGCCGAGTCTCCACGGGGACGCGCGGTGCGGGATGCCCTGGCCCAGTCGGCAGGGCCCCGAGACCGTGCACAAAGGGACCCGCCCCCCGTAGTTCAGGGTTTCGCGCACCGCAGCGCCGGCAAGGTGCAGGTGGGGCGGGGCCCGGCTTCTACCCCGGCAGCTATGCCCGGCCAGACGTCGATTCCCGGCCCAGGACCCCATCTCGACCCAGCCCCTGCTAGACCGCAGTTGCGAACCCGTCCCGGACCTCTGGCCTCGTCCCAATCCGGGCCCCAACCTCCGGACCCCGCCCCCCCCGGCCCGAGCCTACCTGGAGCGCGGCGTGGGCGGCCCCGCAGCGTGGCCCCCGCCCCCAGACGGGCGTCCCCAGGTCTCTCGGCTCACGGGGCGCGACGTCCCCAGGGCGAGGCGCGGTTAGCGGTCCGCGGGGGCTCAACTTGGACGGGTGCAGGGGCGGACCCCTCCTGGGCCCAGCGTGCAGCCCCAGGGCCAGCCCTTCCCACCCCTCGCGCGGCCCGTGCGCAAAGCGGGTCTGGCCAGCGACGCGACCCTCCGCCCCGCCCCCTCCGAACGCGAATTTTCCGATTGGTCGGGAGACCCAGCGCGGCCCGGCAACCGGCGTCAATTGGACGGGCGCTGGGAGACGCCGGCTTGCCATTGGGCTCCCGGGGTGTCCGTCCCAGCCACGACCGTCCCCTTCGTGGAGGGGCCAAGGCCCGGGCACCTGCCGGGACCGCTGCGGCGGCCGCGGGATCCTCGGGGCCGCCCACTCTCGGCCGCCTTCCAGGATGTCCCCGTGCCGTCCGCCCCGAGCGGGGATTGGCAGACCCCGTGCTCCTTTCTCGGTTTCCAGTCTCGCCGGAACCGTTCCTAGTTCGCTAGGGTCCTTTCTCCGGCCCCTGCTGTTCGCCGGGAGCAGCGCGCCGCGCCCTTCCCTCAATATCTGATGGTATTCTTCACGCAAGCCGCGCGCGAGAGAGTTCCACTGACTTCCCATTTTACAGATGGGAAATTGAAGCTCAGAATTCTCACTTGCTTTAGGTCACCTGGCTCAAATCTAGTCCGTCACACTCTAGGGCCTATGGGTTCTCAGAGCAGAGATACGGGTCTGAACTTGGCTCAGCGAGGCAGGATGGAAGCCGTGTTTCTGAGGCAGAAAGGGCCTTTCGGTGAACCAGAGGTTTTCCTCCACCAGGTCTGAATCTACGGACACTTTGACTCAGCCCACCCTGCAGGACTGCCACAGGAGTGCCCTCCCTAACCTCCTCCATCAATCACAGCTCAGGGCCTGGGGGTGGGGAGGAGTTATACCCCCCTCCCCCCCCCAAACACTTCCTGGTGTCCCATTTTCTCCACCCTACTTGGGGTCTTGGAGGAACACTGTGGGGTACAGCCACCGGAGTAGAGTTTAGCACAAGGTGCATTTTTTTCTGCCAGATAGCAGCCACCTGTTCCCTGCAGTGACACGAGGCACACATATAACAACAAATGGGACCATAATCCTTGGCCAGCTCCTCTTAACTTTATGGTGTGAGGAGGAACCAATGGGGTTGCTGCCCATTGGGGTTATTTCAGGAAGTTCATGATATGATGGCCCCTTGGCCAGTGACTCTGGTGCATGCTTAGTTCTAAGCCTTTCCAGCCCTGGTCACACCTGGAAATCACCAGATTTTCAGCCCACCGTATTCCCCACGTCCACCCAGGGAGTCACAGGCCCATGACAGTGCTAATGGGGAGACCAGACATATATGTCTTATCCACCCACATCAGGAAGCCAGAGTGTTCACCCAATAGTTGCTTGATCAGAAGAAAGAAAGTGAAGTGATGTAGGGCCAGAACTCACCACTGGTACCAACATTGGGTCCCTCCTGTGGTACCTGGCACACACAGTAAATCCACCCTAACAGCCTTTTAGAGCCAGGCAGCCACAACCAATCAATTGAAGTTGACGCTTGAGGTGAGAGACATTTGACACTCTGGCATACTGATGTTGCTTGTGGCTCTGAGCAGGTAGAATGAAGTGTCCTTCTCTGGAACACAGGGGGCCCTAAGAGCAAGATAGCTCTTATCTTATGGAGCTGCACCACTGATGACATTCTGACCCAGCTGCTTTGTGGGCTTGGGGGTTCTCTTCCTTCCATTAGGAGTGGATTTCACTAGTCCAGCTGTCCTACAAACCTCCCCGGGGGCATTGGACCCTGGTCCTCCTGGAGCTCTATTCTCATAGTGAGCTTGTAGTCCAGCACCATCCCTTTCCCACACACTTGCTGATGGTGGCAGGAGGGGCTGGACAGGCCTTTGAGAGAGCAAAGGGGAGAATTGTGCTCCAAAACTGGCCTAAGTGAGGACTGCCTCCCTGCCTCCCACTCCAGGCAGGATTCTGTACCCCAAGCTGGATTACCAGCCATATACAGGGGAGCAGAGTAGACAGTGTCAGTGCCAAGAGGACTCAAGGCTACTCTCTGGCAGTGGGCCCACCATGACCCAGGCTGCAAGTAGGGGTCAGTAACAGTCCAAAAGCAGGATACATAGCCCCAAGTGCTTGACCACTGCCACAGGGACCAGTAACCCAGTCTCCTCCCTCTCTCCCAACCTCTCCACCCAGCTGGTGGGCATCTACGTAGGGACATCCCTGGGACATGTGAGGAAAGCTATAGAGGGAAAAAGGTTTCAGCTGGAGGTCAGGAAGAACTTCTCAACAGTGACAAATGTTCAGAGACTGAAAGGGTGACCAAACAAGGTAGTGAGCTCCCCATCTAAGGATGTGTGTCACCTGAGGTGGGGTGGCAGTGAACTCTTTCCAGTCCTGAGACCCCAGGGTTCAGCTTCCAACCCCAACCCATCTTATCTGGTCTTATCTGCTCCCTGGCACCAAATGTTGTCCAGACTGGAGTCAGTGGTGACAAAGAATATCAGAGTGCCTGCCATGGCTCCATCTAGATGGGGAGAGTGTAGCTGGAGGTGGGGCTGGCCCAGAGCCATATGCTTCCGTGGCAGACCAGGATTTGAACCTCTGTACAACCCACGCATGACCACATCCCCTTTTTCTGGCAATGGGAAGGCACCATTCTGTGTCCCACTCCTCTGAGGTATGTGGTCCAGTGTTTAGGAAAGACCGGTCTGCAGCTGCTGCCCTGTATCCCCGGGCATGGTCACATGTGCCTAAGCCCCAAGTCTTGCTTGTCTAACACTACCATCTCTTGGGTGGGCTGCAAGGTCTGGCTGCCTTGAGGGAAATGACTGGCACCAGCCCAGAAGGATTCTCCTGCTGGATGGTGGGAAGGAGGACCATGCATCAGGCTGGGTTTGCTGCCTGCTGGCCATGAGCCTTTGGACGTCTGGAGTCCTCAGTAAAGGGCTGTAAAGGGCTTCTGTTGGGTTCCAGGAGGAACACAGAAAAGATGGCCAGAGAGTTGGGCTGGAATGGGCCTTTCGGTGTGTCAGACAGGTTTGGGTTCAATTCTTGCTTTTGCTGATCACCAGCCAGGCCCTTTCCTTCTCTAAACCCCAGTTTTCCACAGGGCATCAGTGCTCTGAGTCAGGGTCAGTACAGTAGGTCTTCACACAGGACTGGGAAGCTAATCCAGCCAATGACACTTGCCATCTTTTTTTTTTTTTTTTTTTTTTACCTTAAGTGAGGTAACTGCACCGATCTTCAGTGTTTGCATCTGTAAAAAAGGGGGAATGACAGCTGTGGATTGAGACCCTAGGTGTAGCACATTGTTATTACCCTTTTTTTAAAAAAAGATTTTACTTTATTTTTTTAAAGTTTGCTTATTTTGAGAGAAACAGAGACAGCGCGAGTGGGGGAGGGGCAGAGAGAGAGTGAGAATCCCAAGCAGGCTCAGCCCTGTCAGTGCAGAGCCCTAGGCTGAGCTCGAACTCATGAAACTGTGAGGTCATGACCTGAGCCTAAATCAAGAGTCTGGTGCTCAACTGACTGAGCCACCCAGGTGCCCCAAAAGATTTTATTTAGTAATCTCTACACCCATCATGGGGCTCAAAGGTACAATCCCGAGGTCAAGTGTTGCATGCTCCACTGACTGAGCCAGCCAGGTGTCCATTATTATCCTTAATGTAACTGTCATCCTTGTTATAGTTTGCTGAGCGCCCACTTTGGAGTAGGCCCTGGTCCCTGGGCCTCTCACTCTCCACTCCCCCAGCCCCACACTCAGGCTCCAGACACAGCCCAGAGGTCAAAGAAGGCAGAGAGTCCAGTGAATGCCTCTGTCCTGTTGCGAGGGCCCCCAGTCAGTGCCCCTTCCCAGCTCTTGCTCACTTGCTCACCCATTACAGCTCAGGGTGGGCCAACTCTTCACCCTGGGGCCTGGACCTGTAGATCGGCCTCCGGGTGGGCTCAGAGACCACGGTGGCTGGGTGGGTCCGGAGAGCCTGGTCCAGGGTTTGTCCTGAGTGTGGAAGGGATTGCAGTAGGGAGGGAGGCCAAAGGCCAGAGTGGCAGAGGCTGGACAAAACTGAGGGCCATAAAGAAAAGGGAGGGATGGCCAGGTCCAGAGCCACGAACCCGCCTGAGGGATGGGTCCGGAAGTGGGCATCCTCCTATAGCTTCCAGCGAAGGCCGCCAGGTAGGTAGGTGACCTACGTCCCCTGGAGCTCAGGCCGCGTCCCTAATGGGCCCCCGAAGGCATGCTCTCGGGCCGCTGCAAGTGGCGCGACCTCCTGAGGGCGTCCTCCAAGCTGGGGCGCCCGGAAGGCTGGGAAAGCCGCGGGAGCCCCGAGGCCACCACACGCCCACGCAGCCCGGAGGCTTGGCGCAGCCCTGGGGGCGGGGCGCCGGGAGGGCTGCAGACCCCGAACGACAGCGCGCGCAGCCAACGGTGGTCCGGGTCGCGTTATGTCGCCCCGCCCCTAACGGCGCAGCCCAATGGCGGGCTCTCAGAGGGCGGGGGGGCGGGGCCTGGGCAGCGGCGGCGGCGCGCGGGCGCGGCACCCGGAAGTCTGTGGCGGCGGAGGCGGTGAGTGCGTGGCTGGCGGCTCGGGCCTGCGGACTCCGCTCCCTGCAGGGCCGGCCCGGGATCGGGGGCGCGGGGCTCCGGGGGCGCCGGTAGGGAGGAGAGGGGCGGGGCCTCACCTCCCCGCCCTGCCTGTTTCCCCTTCCCGAGGCGTGGAATGGAAATCCAACGCCGGGTCCTGAGAGACTAAACCGAGCCGGAGGAAGCGCCCCATGCGTTACTGGAAGGCGTTTCTAGTGATCCCCGCCAGAATGGGAAGCCGGGTCCACTGGCAAGGCAGGGCCGGTCTCGCTGCAGGGAAGCAGAGACTGGCTGGGCTGGGAGCTGCGTGGTCGCTGCGTGGTCGCTGCAGGGTGGGTGGGCTACGCCCTCAGACAGCTCTGAAGCCCTGAGTCACGGTGCCACCTCCATGTGGCCTGCTGCGGGGCAGCCAGGTGACAGCTGATGTATGTCTGAATAGGCAGCAAGTGCTGGGTCATCCCTGCACTTGGACACGCCTTTTCTGGGGTGGAGGAGTTGGTCAGACCATCTCCCAGGGCTTTGGGGGTGGGGGCTGGGCAGGGCTGCACCCAGGGCAGGGGCTAGCCCTGGTGCTGGGCTTTCAGACCCCCTTCCCTGACTGCAGCGTGTCAGGTGCTTCATGGCCTACCCCTGGGCCACAGCTTTAGACAGAGTCTTCTGCCCTTGGACCAATCCCTGAGCCTCAGCCCTTTTCCTCCAGCAGGGATATCACATGCTGGGCTCAGGCCTGGCCTGG
The DNA here is from genome assembly GCF_023721935.1 of Panthera uncia. Classification (NCBI taxonomy): domain Eukaryota; kingdom Metazoa; phylum Chordata; class Mammalia; order Carnivora; family Felidae; genus Panthera; species Panthera uncia. Next base: position 64,863,303 of record NW_026057586.1, read on the forward strand.
CGTCCTGCTCCTGACCTGCTGACTGCTGTTTTGCTGCTGCTGTTTAGGCTCAGAGCTTTCTTCCGTGAGGCAGATGTGATGTGATGACAGCTATAAGAGGTGCCTACAGCTGGTAGCACTTTGGAATGCTTTCTCAAACTTGCTTGTTAATCCTCTGGGCAACTTTTTTGGGCAAATCTTCATTGATTGGATGCTGTCCACAGCGAAGAAAACTCAGGCTGAAGGGCAGATGGTGTTTCCAAGGTCACGCAGAGCCAGGGCCAGGTTCCAGTGCCTCTGTTCCACCTGGGCCACTGTCTCAGGATCCTGCCTGCTTTGGGTGACCTGTCTGGTGGCCTGGAGGCAGGAGGACGCAGTAGAGCCTCTGTCCCCTCCTCTCCAGGATCATAGTGCTCCTGTGTGGTGGGTGGGCTACCCTGGTGCGCCCCCCCCCCCCCTTATCTGGCCTTTGATCATTAGCCCCATTCCTGTGACTTCATGATACTGATGTGTCCACAGACTGCAGGCCACTCTGACTGGGTTGCTGCCACTGCCTGCTTGGATATGTGGTGACAACAGCCTTCCCTGAATGAAGGAAACTGGCCATCAGCTCTGCCCTGGCTGCCCAGTCCCTGAGCTGTTGTTACTGCCCTATGCTTCTTTTGTGACCTCATTTTGTGGGCTTTTAGTTATGTTTCACTGTGGATGTAATTGTGCAATGTCTTGGGGTCTCGTTCTTGTGTCTGGCTTCTGCACCAGAGGGCAAGCTCTCTGAAGTCATCCTTGGTGCCTGCCCGTGGAGGCTATTTCTCAGCCTGCTATTTCTGAGGATTTCTGTGGAGAAGTGAGGGGCCTCCAGAGTATGTCTGGAGTTAAATGGCCTATGGCAGAGAGGCTGGAAGGGCTTTTAGAAGTGGTGCCACACTTGTCATTGACACACCAGATGTGTGAGAACTGAGTCCATCCTTTGGTGACATGTCTGTTCGTGAGGACAGCACCATGGAGTCTGTTGGTCCAGACCATGGGGGTTGGGTGATGGATTCCATGAAAACAAGGTTGCCTCAGGACACTGAGCTGCCTTTCCAGGTTATCAGTGCAGCCTTTTTTTTTTTTTAAATCTCTCTCAACTTTTCTTTTTTAGATTTGCAAAAATGATATATATATACTTAAAAGTAAAAAAAAGCCGTCCACCATCTCTTGGTGGCTACTGACACTCAGGGTACATCTGTGAAAGATTTCAGGACCACACTAATTTTAAGTGCTTGCTTTCACCCTCTTTTGATCTTTTGAGGGGTTGGTGGGAATACTCCTTTGTCCTTTATTAAGCATGGGGGCAGTGGGGCCACTGTGAGGCTGGGCTGGCCCCTGGCTTGTGGGGAAGCCAGGAAGGGTTAAGGTACAGGGGCTGTCCTGTGTCCAGGGCTTTCTGTAATATTCATTGTTCCCCTCATGTGTGTCACTCCTTTGAAATGCAGGGACAGTGACACTTGGTGTGGGGTTGAATTAGTGCTCCCTAAGCATCGTGGAGATCTTAGGAGAGAGTATCCCTGTGGAAAATTTGTCACGGTGAAATGCCACTCAACCAGAACGACAAAGCATAGATTGTAGCGTCTCAGTTGCTGAGCTCAGCTGGGCTGGCGTGCTGGCGGCGGCGGGGCGGGGTTGGGGGGGGCATGTTGCAGTGGGCCGCTGCTCAGAATATTTACAGACGTCAGGGCTTTCTCAGCCAAGGCCCCCAGAACAGCAACACTGTGTTCCCATGTGTGTTTACCTCCTCTGCTGGCAGATGCTGGGAAGACATTACGCATCATGCGAAAAGAGCAGTGGATGCTTTCCAGCTCTGGCCCTGGGGGCTGCCACAGTGATAGCCTGGGCCGCATGGGGCGAGGATGAGGTGTCTGGCTCCTCAGCCCTGCCGTGTGAAGCTGGAGGGCCCCTGTCCTCTGCATGCTCTAAAGAAAAAGTCAGGCTGTCTAGCCTTAAAAATTATCCCAAAACGTGTAAAGTGCTTGGCAGAGTGAAATGGGGCTGCAGATTCTTGGGTCCAGGTAACCTCTGTGCAAAGCCTTAACGTGTGCAGCCAGCCTGGTAGGAGACTGATGTGATGTGAATCGGAAGCCTCAGTTTAACGAGTGTCTAGGCCCCCTCGGCTCTGTTGAGGCCAGAATACCTTCCCATTCATTCATGTGCATTCCTGTCATCCTTTGCTGCATTCTGGCCTAGCATGTCGTCCAGAGGCCTGTTGGCCTTTTTTTTTTTTTTTAATTTTTTTTTTTTAACGTTTATTTATTTTTGAGACAGAGAGAGACAGAGCATGAACGGGGGAGGGTCAGAGAGAGGGAGACACAGAATCCGAAACAGACTCCAGGCTCCTAGCTGTCAGCACAGAGCCCGACGCGGGGCTCGAACTCACGGACCGCGAGATCATGACCTGAGCCGAAGTCTGATGCCCAACCGACTGAGCCACCCAGGCGCCCCCCTGTTGGCTTTTTTAATTGACAAAGGAAAGTGATCCCACGGAGGGCTTAGGCTCCCCTCCTCTGGCACCCCGGTTGTCAGGTGTGGCTTTGCTCTCTGCTCATGTGGGTTGTGTGTCTCACAGCAGCTCAGCTGCAATGGGTCCTGCTTTGAAGGGTTTGAGCCAGGGCTGGGTCCACTCTTGCCCAGTCTCTCATAAACAAACAGCCTCTTCTTCAGCCTTTCCGGAATTCCTCCCCACGCCAGCCTGCCTGTAAGAGTGCATATGCTTTAAATGAGCACCTCCATGGGTTGTACAGTGGGCCCAGCCATACCATTAGCATCCATGTCAAGAAGCTATGCCAGTACCCCAATGTCCCCTGTGTCCCCTCTTGTCCCCCAGACCAGGTGGCCCTGCCCTGACTTCTGTCCTAATGGATGAGTCTTGCTTATTTCTGGTTTCTGTACAAGTGCTGAGCAGTGTGCTGTCTGCCATGGGGCTCGCTTGTGTCATTTCCTGGACACTGGCACACGCACAGTGCCAGGTGTGGTAAGCAGGGGTGGGGCATGGCCCAGCACAATTTGTTAGAGTTTTAGAAAATTCAGTGACTAGCCAAGAGGGAGACTTGTCCTCCAGACAGATACCAGAGCATGTGCCAAAGCTGAGAGGCTTCATGAATGACAGGGCCCTGCAGAGACCTGGGACTGGGTGTCTGGGTATGGCTGAGGTAGGAAGCCCAGCATGGACCGAATGGACGCCCAGTAGCTGGGAGGCAAGGGGGTCCGTACCGCACAGTACCCACCAGAGCAGACCACAGCCTGACCTGAGAACTAAGCCAAAATACAACCATACAAGGAAGCCCAGGGAAATGGGCTCTAACTTGGGGACAGGGAGGGTTGCTGCTCTGTAGTAGGAGTGGGAAAACTTGTGGTAAAGTAACACAGTTTCCGATAAGCAGTGCCACAGGCAAGGCTACAAGGCAGGGCAGTACGGGAAGAAAATATTTGTAGCTCCTGGAGCAGACAGGTTGTGAGCCTGCCCACACCACATGTACCTCACTACAGATTGCGCAATAAAAGCCCAGGATCCTGTACCCAAATTGGTGATTTGTGGACAAAGGCGTGTAGGTGGCTGTAAGATGCACAACCCCTGGGATTTGCCAGTGAAACCATGGTGAGGGTGTTTCCTGCCACCCTGAGGAGGGCTGCCATGGCAGGTTGTGGTGCTGGTCAGGACACTCCTCTTGCACAGCAGATGGTACCTGTGCCGGATATTTGGAGGGAGTTGGGCTCACCTAAGAGCATCATCCTCTCACTGGCCATTCTGCCTCCTGGGTCTCTGTACCCTCTTCAACCCATTTGCAGAGCATGTGCACACGGCTCCCCTGTGGCATTCTGCAGGGGGTAGAAACTTGATGGGACCAAAACACCGGGAAGAGCCAAGAGGTAGAGTGAAGGCACGTGTCCCCTGGGAAAGCTGTGCAGCAGCTAGCAGGCTGGGGGTCATTGCCCCTCAGTGAGGACAGGTGTGCACGGCCAGTCAGCAGGAAGACAGGACGTCAGGGTAACCCCACAACGCATACCCATACTTTGCTGAGAAAGATCTGGAAGCATATAGCTGACCAGATACGGGGCTCTTGTAGAATGTGTATGCTTGGAAACTTTCCAGATGAGAGTGTGCTCCTGGGTAACCTGGCTGTGGAAACCACAATCATAGACTCCGCTGGTCCATGGGAGCTGCTGGTTGTGGCTGCAGGGGGCATGGAGCCTTGGGCTGGGGATGGATGAGAGGGCAGCAGATGTAGGAGGACAGGTGGGACAGGAGGAAGGGAAGGGAGCAAGCCTTGGTGCAAACGCTGGAGGAGAGGATGCTGGTCGGTGTGGGGTGAGTGGCTGGCACAGTCAGTGTGTGCTGCCCATTAGCCCCCAGGCAGTGTGGGGCCGGCGGCTGTGTGGCATCAGGAATACATAAGAGGGAGATGGGCGACCCAGCAGTACTGAGGTCTGTCCCATCCCCCTGCCAGGTCCTTCCCCGTCTGGGCTGGCAGTGACAGTGAGGTCCTATCAGTGTGGCCCTAGGCCCCTCTTGCCTACTCTCCCAGTGAGCCTCCATGAGGTTGCTGACCTGCCCTCCCTGGCCAGGGAAATAGATCTTCACCATTGGTCAGTCCAGGTGCCAGGCCTTGTCCCCACATAGCCCTCACCTGAGCCATTGCAGCCGTCACTACATCTCTTGGCATGTGGCCCTGGCCCATCTTTGGCCAGGCTATCTGCCTGCCTGCTTGAGTTGTTTTCTTGTCACGCTCTTGTTAGATGCCACGTGGAGTGAGGTTTCGGGCTTGACTCAACTGAGGAGCCTGGTTCTTCTGAAAGAGGGAGTTTACCTGGCTGAACTTGGCCATTAGGATAGTGCTGTTGGTTTCTCTGGGAGGCAGGGGAGGAAAAAGGAGGCCTCAGCTGGAGAAGGCAGGTTTCAGAGGCAGCGGGTGAGCAGGCAGAATGGAGCATGCAGAGAACTCTCGAAAGCCTTATCAGCAGATGGGCTGGGAGTGCCTGGAAAGCTTCCGTGCTTTGCAGCCAGCACCGTGTGCTAAGAATAACTGGTGCCGAACTCATGACCCATTCTTCCGGTTTTGCAGAATTCTCAAGTGGTTAGGGCAGAGGAAAGCAGGAGTTATGACCTGGGAAGACTTCCTCTAGGTTTTTCAGAGAGAAAGGGGAAGCCCTTGGCTTTGGTTTGAAGTAAACTTCTTGCTTTTGCCTCACACCTCGTAGGTCCTTCAGGCTGGGGCTCAGGTGTGCTGAGGGGCTCCAGGGGTGTGCAGGGAGCGCAGGCCTGTGCTGCACAGGTGCTTACCTTGGATCCGCCCAGGCTCCCGGTGGAAGACGGGGCAGAGGTGCACCCTCAGGCTGTCACCCCAGGGGACATGGTGCTTCCTTCCACAGGGCTGTTTCTAGGCAGGCCAAGGACACAGCAGGAGGCCGAGGCTGAATGGGTAGGTGTGAGGCGGGCGGTGGGTGTGCTGCTCCCAGTACAGCCTCATGCACCTGCTTGGCCTGAGTCACAGTCCCTGGGCTGGGGGCCTTTGTCGGATGGCATCAGAGAACGTACTTCCAGAGCTGCAGCCTTTCTGTTTGCTGCAGGACTTTATGCTGAGCCCTATTTAATGCCAGAAAAGTCCTGGGTAGTTTTGTACAACAGAGTTGTCTTGGCCATGCTCACAGATTTTTATGTGAAATCTTGGTTATGACAAAGATTGCCTGGTTGCTGTGTGCAGTGAGGAGAGTCTGTGTGAGCTGTGGAATGTGGCGTCGCTAGGAACCCGTGGTGAGGATGCTCCAGAGGCATGGAGCTTGAGCAACTGACTGCTGATGCCACCTCCTCGCTAGTGGGGCCCAGCCCCGTGGTTTTCTTTACCGAACAGTCCAGGCCATAGTAAGTGTCTCTTCCACTGCACACAATTAGCATGAAGTGATTTGTTCCCACCCCCGCCAGCCACTGTGCCATGCAGGTATCTTGGACACTTGTCAGGACAGTTGGCCACCTGACAAGCTTCACTCTCTAGCCCCATTGCTCATGTGGCTTCCCCTGCACGGCCTGGGCCACTGTCTGGGATCTTCCATCCCTGTGGGCAGCTCTGAGGCCCGGCTGTACCCTTGAGTGAGACAGCAGCCCCAGTGGGACCGTGTGTGGACATGGTGACTTTTTTTGTCACCGATCACTAGCTTTCCCAGGGGCTTCTCAGGCCCTGGGGTGGGTCGACCACTGGGAGAATGGTGAGGCCACCAGGGCCACTGCAGTGGGCATGCCGGTTTCTGAGCATTTCTGTGATGTGGCTGGGTGGAGGGGGTTATGGATGTGCCAGGGCAGTGAAGATGTGCGGTGCTGGGGGTGTCTGGCCTTCTGGAGGCCTTCCTGGGAACATGTGCAGGGTCAGGAGGCCCACTTGATTCCAGCACCCCACATGTGCCTGCTCCTTCCCTCTGAGTACAGCATCAGATGGCTACCCCGTTACCAAGGCACATGGGCAAGGCTCCTAATCGGACCCCCTCAGCACCCTCCTGCCTGTCTCTTCCTCCAGCTGTGGGCTGGCCCTGGCTCTCTGGGGTGAGCCTTGGCTTATGGGCTTCCATGGGCATCCAGATACTCCATGAAGTCTTGGGCTTGCATGCCTCATAGAGGTGGGGACCAGTGGGGTGAGGATGTCATTGAGCCCAGGCATGCTTCTGCCCAGGACACCACCCTCCCTTACACATTTTACCAGCTCTGGTGTCCTTTGAGGGTAAGCTCCCCAAAACAAGCAGAGAAGCCACCTAGCATGGATGAGCCCCAGCCCCACCTGGCATGGTGGGGTCTATTGAAGCCGTTCCCCCTCCCTTTCCCACGGTGCCAGCCTCAGAACTGTGGAAAGTGGAGAGCAGTGTTTTAGTGTCCCAAGTTGCCAGGCAGGCAGGCATACAGCAACGGGGGCAGGATACTGTTTGCCACTGTTGGCAGTTTCAGCCTCCCGCCTATCCTGTGTTCAGCCCGTGGTGGCTGTCTCCAGAGCTTGCTCTGGGAGCCCGGAAAGTCAGCCCTGAAGGTGGCCCAACAAACAGAGTGTCAGGTAGCATTTCATCAGGGCCTGGGTGGGGGCATGCTGGGAAAAGGGCCTTGCACCCATGGGACCTGCCCAGGTGAAGGAGGGTGCTGGCATGGTGGGAAGTGAAGCCGCGAAGGGGTGGGGCCGGTGGGCAGCGGGCCTGGCTTGAGTGGGGGGTGAGGGATTGGAGAGAAAGGCAGTTCCTGATGGTCCCCTCCCCAGGGGCTGGCTTTCCTCTGGTCCTTCCCTCCCAATGACCACGTCTTCATCGAGGCCGCAGCCCTGGGCTTTGTGCCCACAACTCTGGCGCCAGGCTGCCTGGAGACTCATCAGTGGCCTTTCCTCCAACCGCAGAGCCCTCCCCACTACCACTGTCTGGAGGGCTGGTCTGCCACCCACACAGGCTGGCTAGGATGGTGAGGTCCTACAGCCAAGTTGGAGGGCTCTGCTTCTGGCTTGTGAGCTTCAGTAGCCAGAGCTGCTCCCGGCCAATGGCCTTGCTCAGTAACTGGGCACACAGCCCAGAGAGGTGCACAGCAGGCCAAGACATGATGACCTCTTCTGACAACCCAGAGCTGCATGTCCCTGGTGGGGCAGCATGTCCCTGGGGGAGCAGCCCTCAGAACAGCCCTCTGTCTCGGGGCTTCGGGTAGGTGGGATTTCAGAAGTGATGGGCTGGCAGGGTTTCCCCCACTGACCATGGTTGGTCTGGTTGCCATAGACAGTGCCAGTTGGCCTCCTCACCTGGAGAATTCTCGTTTGTGGGAGAGACCAGCTCCCTGGGGGTGAGAAGGCCTACGTCTTCGGTGCTGGGCTACAGCCATGTGGCAGGTGGGACACTTAGGTCCCCAGGAGGTGCCACATGCTTCCTACCTCCCTGTACTGCGTTCTGGACAAGTTGGTCTGTCTCATTAGCTGTGTCTAATCTGCTAATTTAGAACCCACCGCTGAGGTGGGTTTTTTTTTTTTTTAAGTTTATTTATTTTGAGAGAGAGAGAGAGACAGAGAGAGAGAGAGAGACAGAGAAAGAGAGACAGAGAGCGCACAGGGGAGGGGCAGAAAGAGGGAGAGAGAGAATCCCAAGCAGGCTCTGCGCTGTCAGCACAGAGCCCGATGAGGGGCTTAAACTCACAAATGGTGAGATCATGCCCTGAGCCAAAGTCAAGAGTTAGGCACTTAACCGACTGAGCCACCCGGGTGCCCCCATTGCTGAGTTTTAATTCATGGTTACTATAGCTTCTGATTTCTCAAAGTCCTCTCCAGTGCTTTGTGAACCTCCTGATTTACTCTGTCTCATGTACTTTTGCTGCACATATTCTCAAGCTTTTTCTGCAGTCAGAGCATGGTTGGTTTACTAGACATGTGGGGATCACTTTTTGCTGGCTCTTATGGTGCTTTGTTTCATTATGTGGTTCTTTCTGACTGTCCTTCTCTTTGTCCTTGAAATGATTTGTGAGCCCTCTTGGAGGTTTAGCATGAAGATGAGAACTTTGGCTTGCCAGGTGCCTGAGGGCACTTACCCGTGCAGGAGCCACTCAAACCAAGTCTTGGCATGAGGATCCCTGGACCCCCAGTGCGGACTGGCTGTGCTCATGTGGCTTCTCAGGGATTCTCTCCCCTTCTGTGTGCTGTCCCTGTGGCCCCTTGGGGTGGCTGTGGATATAGTCCATCCTTACCCTAGGAGCATTGCCTTTCAGGGGCCCAGCTTCACCCTGACGGGGTGGAGGGAGGGGGTGGGTTTCCTACTTCATTCCCATCTTGGGGCAGCCCTGGGCCTTGTCTTTGGTCTCACTTAGCTCCATGGTCACTAGAGTCCGGTTTGCCCAGATGGACCAGTGCCTCAGGACAGGAATCATAGCCAGGGTACTCTGCTTTCTTTCCTCTCTGGGTCTTCATGTTCTCTGAGATATTGCCTAAATCCTGCATGACTTTGTTAGTTCTTGGCTGCTTTTAAGATTTTTGCATATTGTTTTAAGCATTTTGAGTTGTTTTTGCTACAAGGGTCAGTCCCAACAGCCTGCCCACCAGTATTGATATCAGGTGACCCTACGATGATGGCCCTAGTGGGCACTACCAGGGCACCCAGGGGTGGGAACCCAGCCTGCTCCTGTCAACTCGGGGCCCTCTTCCACATCAGGCACTGCCTTTGGCTCTGTCCTGTGGGGGCCAGTGGCCAGCAGCCCATCTCACATAGCTGTTCATCTCCCAGCATCCTGCACTTCTGCAGTGGCACTGGTCACCATGGTGACGTCTCACCTGCACAGCCAAGGGCTTTGCTGAAGATAGGGATTGTTCCCCTGAGGTATCACCAATGTCCGTACCTTTGGGGACAGGGAGGAACTTGGGGCTGAGTTGTGGGGGTCCCTCGAGGGCCTGTGGGAGCCAGTGGTGGCTAGCAGAGTGGATCCTTTCTCCCTGACTCCCTCCCCTCACTTCCCATCCCTGCCAGACCAGTAAGCAGAAATGAATGGAGAGGTAGGGACATGGTGTCATCCACACGAAGACCTACAGGTGGCTCTGAGCTGTGGTTGTGTCCATAGTGCCAGCCTCAGGCTTTGGCCCCTCCTTGGCTCTTCTGTGTTCTGTCACCAGCTCCCTTGCCACCTGTCCACCCACCCTCCCACTCTTGGGTACTGCCACAGCTTCGATGGCAGGATTGTTGTGGTGGGAACTTCCTTCTGTGAGTCCTGAAACAGAAAATGTTTTACTTCACAGACCCAAGAACTGGGAGCAATTGCACTGGCATCAGAGAGGGGCTCTAAGCTCTCTTCAGTTCCTACCCACCCCCACGGCTGGGGTAGGCTTCTCTTGGAACTGTTCTGTATGGATGGAAGGGACCCTAGCTTGGGGCAGTGAGCTGGAGCCATCCTTGGCCTACTCCTGCTGCTCCCATGCCTGGGGGGTGGACTGTGCCAGTGCCCCTCATAGCAGGCTGGTCCCCTCCCCTGTGTGGCTGCTCCAAGGCTTGGGGGCAGAGGGGCAGGAGAGGCAGAGTGTTCATGGTTTATGTTGAAACCTGGAGCGAGGATGGGCAGTGTCTGGGCATCTCATTCTACCTTCTCTATGAGCTGGGGGCCAACTCATAGACCTTCTTTACAGATGTGATCCCTCTCCCACCCAGGGCAGAGCCCAGACCTTGCTCTGGTAGGCACTGTGTGCTTAATACTCTTGGGGGACAGGCTACTGCACAGACCCTCCCCAATCCTAGGGCACCCCAGGCTAACGTGCTTGGAGCTCAGTTGCCTCCTCTAGACACACACATGCACACAGTCACACACACACATGCAGACGTGCAGAAGCCCACATGTGCACACATACACAGACATGTCCTTATACTTACACATGTGCACAGACCTTCAGGCCTCACATACATGCACATACTTGCCCGTGAGGTTCTTTTGGAGGCATCTTTTTGGTCAGGGCATCTATGCAGCCTCTTTGCTATCCATTTCATGGCTGTAGGAGCTGGCTGTGCCCTGGAGTGGTGCCCTGGCTCATGCACACATACAGGACTAGAGACCCTCAAAGTCACCTCATCCCAGGTCAGTGGCCTCAGGATCTCATCTCTGTTCTCAACTTCGTTTGGGAAAAGACCTGCTGGTCCTAGAGGTCCCCAGGCACAGGGCCTGTGTGTGCAAAGGTATGCACTGAGTCCCCACTCCCCAGCACCTGGATGCATGTCCATATCACTAGCACATGTGCTTTGCCTCTTGTCTGCACCTGCTTACATGGGTGTGCAGGGTCCTCTGGGTCCTCTGGGTCCCCTGGCTCTGTATGTGCTGTCATGAGGGCATGTGCTGAGGGCCTGCTGTGGTCACTGCTGCAGAGCATCCCCAGGCCGGTTAGATATGATACAGCCCTGCCTTGAGGGGCTGGGGGGCTGGAATTGGTGCCATTTCCAGGGGCTAGGATGGATCAATCTGGGTGGTGGGCATGGAGCAAACCACAAAGCCACTCAGGTGTGGTGTGGGAGGGTACCCACCTGCTGCCCCCACCTCCCCCCCCCCCCCACGTGGTTCTTGTTCTTGCTGCCATGGCCACTCTCCTGTGGTGTGTCAAGGGCCAGTGAGCATTGTAGGCATCAGGGGACAGTCTGGCCTGTGCTGATATGTGTGAACATTTAAGGAGATGGTTATGTAGTGCTGGTGAGTGTCACAGTGTCTGGCACGTGGTTCTGCCATGTCGGTGAGGGTCAGGGATATCACAGAGGTGGTTCTGTTCTGGGCCAGGGAGCATTGCAGGTTCGGGAGGGGGCAGTGTTCTGTTGTCTGCCATTTACTCAATGCATTTTTTTTTTCCTTTTTTCGCAGACTGTGTGGCCCCGTGTGAACAAAGCTGCTCTCAGGGACCCATGTGCATCATCTTCTTTAAGTTTGATCCTCGCCCTGTTTCCAAAAATGCTTACAGGTAACCCCCTTGCTCTGTGTCTTCTGTCCTCTGTTTGGCATAGTGCCTGTGTAGGGACTGGCTCTACAGCCTGGGCCTGGCCTGTCCAACAGTGGTCACTCAGTGTGGGGCACAGCAGAGAATACCCCTTGCTGGTAGGAGCTCTGAACTGACGTGCAGAGGTGCTGAGACTTTGCTAACAGTCACTGTGCAAGCAGGACAGAGGAGCAATGGGGTCCAGGTGGGAGTGCAGTTCTGTGGTCTCTGTAGGGGCACCAGGGGCAACAGAGCTGGCATGATGATGACTAAGAGCCCAGTTTGGACTGGCTGGTCTGTGTTGCCAGTGGGAAGTGTGGGTGCTGGTGCTAACACGTAGGGTCTGTCAGTCCTGAGCTGGAGAATGAGGATGGGGGGGGGGGGGGGGGAAGCTGGGGGACCAGCAGAGGAGGTGGGGAACTGAGGCCAGAGAGGGGCGAGACGTGATCCAGTTCTCCCTGCTCCTCCCCATGACCCTGGGCTCTGGATGGTGCCCCTCCATCTCCCAGGTCACCCCAGTGGAAATCCATCCAAGTTTATCCAGGCTGAGGCTGAGAGGTAGCCCACAGCCAAAAGTGACATTCGAAACTGATCACTAGTACAATTGCCTGGGAAGTGTTCATTGTTTTAAAATCTGTACCAGGAATTATTTGAACGATTTTGACTAACTTCTCAGATTTGAGTCACCATGCAGAATTACACAGACACCATGCTGCCTAACTGTGCTTAATGAAACTCATTCCAGGCCAGGGGCTGGGGAATGAAGAGTGTCCAGTGTTTCCTTCATGCAGAGGAGTGGACAGAGGGGCCAGGCCAGAGTCCTGGAGCTGACCCTGATTAGCCCCCAGCAGCATGAGCTGTATGAGTCAGGATGCAGTGGGTGGGATCCAGGTGCAGTGATTTAAGCAGGGAAGTGTAATAGACAGAATTATTAACTGTAACAGGATTGGAATACCCTGGGCAGAGCCCTGTCCTCGCCCCCAGGCTGAGATTCAGACCTTGCTGGGGGCACAGCCATGGCGCACTAGATAACAAAGTAATCTCTGGGGTGCCACGGGCAGCAGAACTTGCTTGGAGTCTGCCCTCTAGGGTGCTGGCAACTGTTGCAAGAGGATGCTGGGGGAAGGCGCTGGCCACTGGGTGCATGCGGGAAGCCACAAGTGTATCTGGACTGATCTTAGGGAAGCCACACATGTTGCGGGAATGTCCTGAGGAAGCACATTGCATCCAGGAAAAGAAGCCTCTCCACCTGCGGTGTCTCTCCAGTGCCCTCTACTGATAAAACCTAATATGATACTAGCCACAAAGTTCAGCTCCTTTATCATGAGGAGAAAATGAAGGGCAAATTTGGGGCTGAGACATAATAAATGGATAACTGACACAATCTACCCCCTTGCTACTGAGGTTTCATGTGTGCCCTTCTATGCTCACATGAACTCTTACACACTGATAAAATGACTCTCCTTCCACCTGACAAATGCAGAATTTCTCACACATTTTGATAGCAGTCTGACAGTTACTGAGTCTGTTGCTGGCTATATCATTACTTCTAGATTTAGGGGCAGCCTCACTAGATATGCTGTTTCTGAAGGTTACCTCCAATCTCCTGCAAGTGTGGGAGGAGGAAGGAGGTCTCTTGCTTTCGCTCAGGACCTGTGCATCACTGCTAAGACCTCTCCTTATAGTGATTCATGGGTTGTGATTCAAGATGGCCTCAGTGTTTCTCTCCAGTGTATTTCAAAGCTCTAAGCCAAAAACTATATATGCCACCTCTGGTGACTGACCAAATACACTTGGTGTTTTCCCTGTTGTGGGAGGGCAAGAGGGGCTTCTGGTGGCTGGTCCTGTTCTTGCTGTGGGGCTGTCTGGCCCATGAGAATGGGTGGGCTGCAGGCCCTTGGTATCTGCGCTTCTGTACATTTGTGATGTGAGAAAAGGATGGGAGGAGCAAGGAGGAGGCTGCCTCGGGAGGTACACTGCAGCAGGGCCAGTGAAGAGACACCTGGTGAGCCGAGCCTAGGCTCATCAGAGATTACAGAGGGGCTCCCGGTGCCTGCAGTGAAATGGGGAGCAGGCCAGGCTCTGGGGCCATCAGCGTGATGGGGAGATCCTGGCTATGCAGTGCTGCCAGGAGCCATCTGGGCCAGCAGGGCCTGCCCCATTGCCCCTTACTTGGGCTCCCTCCTGCTTTAGCCATCCCTGTCCTGGCCTGGGATGCACCAGCCTCTGCCTGCCGCCTTAACATCCGCTGCTGTGTCTTCATCTTACCCCCATCTATTAACTGGCAGGAATGGGAGTGCGTGCTGTTCTAACCATTTACAAGTGTCCAGCACAGTGGCATTAAGCACATTCACATTATTGTGCAAGCATCCCCACCGTCCATCTCCAGAACTCTTCATTGTCCCCAAATGAAACTCTGTCTCCACTGAACACTAACTTTCCATTGTTCCCACCAGCTCCTAACAACCACAGTTCTAATTTCTGTCTCTATGACCTGGACTATTCTGGGGACCTCATTAGTGGAATCATAATATTTTTTTGTGACTGGCTTGTTTGACGTGGCATAGTGTCCTCAAGGTCCATCCCTGGTGTAGTATTGTCAGAATCTCCTTCCTTCTTACGGGTGAGTAACAGCCCATTGTATGCATGGACTGTATTTTTATCCATTCATCCATTGATGGACACTTGGACTATTTTCACTTCTTGGCTGTAACGCTGCCGTGAAGATTAGCGTTCAAGTGTCTGTTCGAGTCTTGCTTTCCATTTTTTTGTGTATGTACCCAGAAGCAGAATTGCTGGATCATATGGCAAGTCTGTATTTGACTTTCTGAAGAACTGCCCAACTGATTACCTCAAGTATCTTTGATGGCCATGCAATAGGCTTCCCAAGCCATGTCAGCCCGTGTCCTGTTTGGTGGCAGAGTTATGTCTTCACAGTGTGTCATCATTGAGTGCTGTCCAGACCAAGTCCTTTTGCGCCAAGCCAGACAAGCCAGGTGCTAGTGCCACCATCCACTTGGACTCTACTGCCCATAAAGCTGGTGCACAGGGCTGGGACCCATTGAAGACCCTGTGCTCCATGCGCTCTCTTGGGCGCCCTCAATATCATCACGTGTTCAGTAGCCTCTTGACCCTCAGTGTAATGGGAAGTACCTGTTTTTATTTGTGGGTTACGCTCATCCCTGAAGTCAGTGTTGCTCCAAGGTCAGATGATTGTAGAGGGGACTTTTTTAAAAAAATATTTATTTATTTATTTTGAGAGAAAGTGTGCATGAGCGGGGGAGGGGCAGAGAGGGGGGAGAGAGAAGCAGGATCCATGCTGTCAGTGCAGAGCCCAGCATGGGGCTCGATCTTATGAACTGGGAGATCATGACCTGAGCTGAAATCAGATGTTCAACTGACTGAGCCACTCAGGTGCCCCAAAGGGGACTTTCATAGCTGGAATGGTGGCCATCATTGCCATATAAAGTTGACCTTTAAACAACATGGATTTGAACTGTGTAGGTCTACTTACATGCAGATTTTTTAAAGTACAGTACTGTAAATGTATTTTCTGTTCCTTATAAATATTTTTAAGATTCTTAATTGAAAAAAAATTTTTTTAATGTTTATTTATTTTTGAGAGAGACAGAGCATGAGTGGGGGAGGGGCAGAGAGAGAGAGGGAGACACAGAATCCGAAACAGGCTCCAGGCTCTGAGCTGTCAGCACAGAGCCTGACGCGGAGCTTGAACTCACAAACTGCGAGATCATGACCTGAGCCAAAGTCGGATACTTAACCTACTGAGCCACCCAGGTGCCCTTAAGATTTTAATTTTTTTTTTTTTAAAGTAATCTCTATACCCAATGTGGGACTCGAACTTATTGCCCCTAGATCAAGAGTCGTGTGCTCCTTTATTTTCGGTAGCTTACTTTATACTAAGAATATGGTATGTAATACACATAGCATATAAAATATGTGTGAATCAACTGTTTACATAATTGGTGAGGTTTGTGGTGAACAGTAGGCCAGTAGTAGTCAAGTTTTGGTGGAGTCGAAAGTTATATGTGGATTTTTGACTGTGCAGGGAGGGAAGTTGATGCCTCTAACCCCTGTATTCAGCGGTCAACTGCATATGTAAATATTAACTTAAACGTTTCCTCTCTGCCCTACAGAAAAGACTGAAACATCCTCACTTTTGATGCTATGGGCAGTGTCATCCATGGCTCTGCCGTTGCCAGATGCTGATCTCATGGGAATGTGTTTTTTGGCTTCCCAGAAGTCAGTCTCTGGAAGACGAGCCTGTCCCTGTCATGCCCTCCTAGGACTGACCCAGCGATGTTGCCACTTTGCTGGCCTGTTGTGAAAGATGTGGCTCCTGAAGCATCTCTTCTTCTCTTGGGCCTCATTCAAGCATCATATCCTCTGTTTTCCCACAAGAGAAAGTGTGGCCCATTGCACAGCATGTATCTTGTGATCTGTCTGCCCAGATGTAGCAGTTATAGTCTGTTGCTGAGTGGCACTCAGGGGGCCCAGGAAGGGAGGGGGGAGCCAGCGCAGCACGTGCTCAGGGAGTGAATGTGAGCATGGCACCTTCTGCAGAACATCTCCAGGCCTGATACTGGGCTGGGCCCTGGTGTCATGGATCCCACGGGTCTACACCTCCCATCCGCCATGTCACTGCATCTCGCTGTTGGGGATGCCCATCCCTCCAGAGGTGGCAGCCATCCCCATGTCACATTCCACTGGTCCCTCCCCTCCAGGCACTTCCCTGGCATGACCCTCCAAGAGCCCTTGGGCCTTCCTGTCTGTCTTCTTGGTGCTGAGCTGGCCCTGGAAAGGTGGGCTCCTTGAGTGTCACTCTCTCCTGGGGTCACCCCGACATGGTGCATCATGACCCCTGCCCAGGGGTGTGATTCCCCTGGGTGGTCCCAGCCTCTGCCTTCCATGCCTGTTGTTACCTGCCACTTAGAACCTCCATTTTTTGGTGACAGTTACCCAGTGTGAGGACTGTCTGAGTGCCTGTTGGTTCTGCTTGTTTTTAATTTTAGTACCAATATCTGCAGCACTCCAGCAGGGAGCATAACAGATAAGAAATTATGTTAGCAGCCTATAAGATGCTGACTTAGAAGTTTTGTGTGGGCTGCAGCCTTGCCCCAGGGTCCCAAGTGACCTTACTCCATAGAGGCAGCTGTATTCCCATGGGATTCCAGTTATTTCCCTGATTGTAAAGGGGTATATCCTCTTTCAAAAAAAAGTCATACCCTACAAGCTATACAAAGTAAAATGGGAGCTCCCATAACCCTTGTGGCAGGCTGATGGCCACCAAGATTTCTGCCCCTGCGTACATACCTGTGTCATCTGTTCTCGTAGTTGTGTGTGGGACCATGGGGCTAAATGTGAAGGGATTTTGCCAATGTAATACAAGTCCCTAATCAGTTGACTTGGAGTTCATCAAATGAGAGCGATCCTGGATGGGTCTGACCCAGTCAGGAGAGCCCCCAAGTGGGACCAGGCCCCTCCTGAAGAGGTTAGCTGCCATGCTTGGAGGGGCCCACAGCTGGGAACCAGGGGTGGCCTCCAGGAGTTGAGTGTGACCCCAGCCAAGGATGGGAATTCTGCAGTAACCTCAGGAACGTAAGGAGGATGCCAAGTCTCAGTGAGACCCTGCCAGTCGGCACCTCGAGTGCCACCTCAGGGGGCCCTGAGCAGAGTACCCAGCACAGCCTGGCCTGCACTCCTGACTGCAGACTAAGATAAGAAGTAGGTGTTGCTCTAAGCCGCAATGTTTGGCAATTTGTTAGGCCACATAGAAAACCAGTACACTCCTGATCAGGTAACACCGTCCTGGCTATCACCTAACCACCATCTTTATCAAAATGTTTGTTTAGACTCCAGAGCTAATTCCCTTTATTGGCTCCAGACTGTAGGGGCTGCTGGGTGAGCTGTCACATCCTTCTGGGGGCTTCCATGTCACTGCTGGTGACATCACTAGGCCATGGGCCCATGCAACTGCTACCTGACACTAAACTGTCCCCAAATGGTGCACAGACTCACCCCCCGCCACCAGATGGTGCATAGGCCCACCCCAGATGGTATACTGACTCAGCTTCTAGAGGTGCACAACTCATCCCCCAGATGGTACACACCCCTCCCCCAGATGGTGCACTGACTCACCCCCCAGATGGTGTGTAGACTCTACCATCCCAGATGGTGCACAGACACCCCCCCTTCAAGATGGTGAGCCGACTCCATCATCCCAGATGGTGCACACTAACCCCAGATGATACACAGACTCATCCCCCCAGATGGTGTGTAGACTCACTCCCCCAGATAGTGCGCAGACTTACCCCCTCAGGTGGGACACAGACCCACCTCCCAGATGGGGCACAGACCCACACCCAGGTGATGCACAGACACCCTCAGTAGCAGGGTGAGGAGTGCCCGTTGGTGATGAATAATTAGCAGTTTCAGTTATTAGAACAAAACAAAGCCATGGGTGACTTGCTGTCCTCAGAGCCCCTGACTGTGGTTGGCCTATGCCCTGCCCCTGGGTGCTATGGCACAGATAGACTTTTATTGGTATTGAAGTACCCAGAAGTGGTGAGTGAGGGAATACTTTCTCTTACTTGGAGCCTTGATGTGGGTACTCATCACACCCACATGTTTCCGAATTAGGTATTTAATGAAATCCCCAGCAAACCACTAGAAATTCAGCTAAATAGCGACTCTTGCGACAAAAATAACCCAGCAGTTAATATTTCTAGTTAATAACAAATGCATGTCACTGCTCCATGTTTAAAAATAGGAATTGAGAATCATAGGACAGAAGGTTCTGCTCAGTCAGCTTTTTTTTTTTTTTTCCCCTCAATTTTTCCTTTTCTGGAGACTTATGTAAGAATCAGAACCAGAAGCCAACATCACCAGTCTTAATTCAGGTGCTGCCTTCCTGGCCTCCCAGCCTCCTGGCCTCTGCAGCCCCCTCTCCCCACAGGTATCGGGATGAGTGAGCAGAGGAGGGGTGCTGGGTGTCTGAAGGAGAACACTGTTTCCTGACCACAAGAAACAACCTCCACCCACAGGGGTTGGTGGGATGCCCGGCCCACAGAAGCAACCTGTGGGAGCAGTGCCAGCCAGGTTGGATCTGAAATTCAGTCGCAGAAGAAAGGGACAGAGTAGATGTGGCAGGAGGCAGGGGTCTGGGCCCAGCTGGCTTCTCCCTAAGGCTGACTGCCTCAGCCAGGGGCTGGGGTCTGGCACGTGGAGCTACAGAAGATTGTTCTATGGGTGGCTGGGGTTCGTATCAGGGACAGTGACCTCCCCCCCGCAGGGGCCTATCCCTGAGACCTGGACCACTGTGTCGGGATAGAGAGCTATCGCAGGCCAGACAGGTGTCTTTAAGGTGGTGAGACTCCCAGGGCAGACCCAGAGGGTTTGATGGCCATCCATAGTCCTTGGCCATGTTGGTGCTTGTGGAGGTGCAGAGTTGGGTGCTCACCCTCTGTGCACAGGATGAAGGCACATCTGTGGTCCTGGGCTGTGGTGCCAGTGCCAGTTTCACTTTCAGTTTTATGAACTTCTTTGTTAACTCACATTTCACCACAAGCAAATGTTCATAAAAATCTAAGATTAAAATCAAAAATTATTTTTGGAAACTTTTTAGGATCTGACCACATATTAACCCCAGCATGGCCACAGGCTGCCAAGCCATAGCTCCTGGCTCCACGTCCTCTGTGCACCTGCCCAAGGTGTTCAGGACCCTTTGGCAGTCACTTCCTAGACCCAGAGGTCTCATGGATGTAGCAGGGGTGGACCCCTTCCATTCAGTCACTGTCTATGGCCTTATTATATTTTAAATGGCAAAGCTGACTAGAAACTTTTGAAACTAGAACTAGAACTCTTTTGAAAACACGGACATCTTTTCTACTTGCCCACAAAATACTTGTTTGATTCATAATGCAAAAATCTAGAGAAACGCGGAAATCCTTACGTTATGAGCTTCCTTTCCCCAAACACCCCAGAACACAGGACAGCAGCTTCCAGAGTTCCTGCGCTTGGCTGCCGGCTACACGCGTCCCCAGGGCCCTTCTGAGAGGCATGCTTACACTTCCAGGAAGTTCACGGGCTCACTGGGGGTGGCCTCAGGGGAAGGAACACATGGACAGAGGGGGAGTACCTCTGCCACCTGAGCACCTGGGACATGCTTGGTGCCAGCTGCTCAGAGCCCTCCCCCGCGTAGGCCCTGATCTTGTGGCCCTTTTTGGGTGGGTAGGAATATGCAGGGTGGGATGGGATACGTACCTTCACCCAGCATCTGCTTGTTTCTTTGGCAGGGCCCTGGGGCACAGTCTTGGCCAGAGGCTCCCTAGGAAACAGCCCTATCTGGTGCCATCACTGACCTTTGTCTCCTGAGGTTTCCTGTCCTCACTAGGACTTGCCTATGTTGCTACTGAGGCGAATTCTTTGGTAACAGGAGAAATAAAACATGGCTTTTCTGTTTTCCCCTGAGACCCTTAGTCATCCTTTCTCTTTCAGGCTCATCTTGGCGGCCAACAGGGATGAATTTTACCACAGACCATCCAAGTTAGCAGACTTCTGGGGGAACAACAATGAGGTTCTCAGTGGTGAGTTTTTCCTCCCAGGGGGGTGGCCACAACATGGCAGAAAGTAGGCGCCCCCAAGTGGTTTTATCTGTTCCTGGTGCTGCTTCTGAGTATAAATGTGGAATGAGTAAGTGGACACTCATGGGGCAAGCTCCCAGTTTGGGGTCTGAGGCCAGCATCGGGGCAAGCAGCCCCAGAACTGTTTACCCAGCACTGTCCACGTGGTTTCATGTGTTGTGGATTCCCACAAAAGTAGCTGGAAGGATCAGTTGGTTTTATTTGGATTCATCTTTTCACTGTGGGCATATGGTTGGGTGTGTATGAAATGCAGGTTCACACTCGATCACTCTATGAAGCATCATAGTTGTGTGTGTGTGCTTGTATGACTGCACTTATGCCTCCATGTTTTTGTTTTTTGTTTTTTGTTTTTTAAATTTTTTAATGTTTTTTCATTTTTGAGAGAGAAAGAGAGAGTGTGTGTGTGCACGCGGGATAGGGGCAGAGATTGAGGGAGACACAGAATTTGAAGCAGGCTCCAGGCTCCGAGCTGTCAGCACAGAGCCTGATATGAGGCTCAAACTCACGAACCATGAGATCATGACCTGAGCCGAGGTAGGACGCTTAACTGACTGAGCCACCCAGGTGCCCCACACCTGCACTCATTTCTGTTTACACACCAGCACCCCTTGCTCCAGAACTGGCCTGAATTTGGGGAGTAGAGGCTTGGTTGGGTCATATTCAGATGGGAACTGCCTGAGGAGTTGTCGTGGAGGTAACAGTCATGTCTCCTGCCAGTCCAGGTGGCAGCCTCCCTGAGTCCCTTAGAGTGCAGTTCCTGCCCATGGGGCAGGCAGGGGTCTACTTAGAAAGATGTGGACAGGTGTTGGCCAGGCCAGGGGTCCATCTGTCTGTAAGCCAGGCATCAGGGAAGCACAAGAGAGCCTGGCAGAGCTGACAGGGATGCTCAGGTGCCCAGTGGGCTGAGTGGGTGGCCTCAGAGGCCTGGGGAGGCTGTGTGTGCCCTGCTTTGCCTGCGGTAGCTAAAAGCTCGACTGGGAGCACTTGGGTTGGCTCAGTTGGTTAAGCATCCGACTCTTTGGCTCAGGTCATGATCTCACAGTTCATGAATTTGAGCCCTACAATGGGCTCATGGCTGACAACCCAAAGCCTGCTTAGGATTCTCTGTCTCCTTCTCTCTCTCAAAATAAGTAAATAAACAAAACAAAACAAAACAAAAACTTTAAAAGTTTTAAAAACCTTAAAAAATTTTTTAAAAGCTTGACTGTGGAACTTCTATGGAAGGCCTCCTGTGTAGACTGGTCAGGTGGTTGTGTGAGGAAAACCCTGCCCAGGCTGGATCGTCCTGGTGCCGTGTGGGAGGACAGGAGTGGGGAGACTAAGGAAGGGCAGTGTTGTGGACAGGAAGTCTGGCAGGTGGTGGGGAAAGTTGTTGTGAGTCTGTGAAGGAGGCTCCACTCACTGAGTGCAAGAGGGAGAAGAGGCTGGGGCTCTGGACTGTGTATTGGCCTCATCAGAAGCTGCACAGGAGACATGTGAACTGAGGGGTGGGCTGGGACTGGCAAGGAGACCCCTGTATGTAAGCTCTAGGCACCGCAGGACAGTAATCTGTGTGAAGGGGGTGGCTTGTGTGTGGGGTCCTCAGCTGGGCCAACCACGGCTCTCCCAGAAGTGAAGGGGCAGGCCTGAGGGGCTATGTGATGAGGTTCTGAGGGGAACCTACGGGCCTGGCCAGTACCGTGCTGGCCATTCTTGGGCTAGGATGGAATGGGAGGGGGTCATGGGGATGGGGCAGTCTGTGCATGTCGCTGTTGCAGGGCATGATTGGGAGGCTGTAGTGGGGGGGGGGGACGAGGGGGATGAGGCCCTGATGGCACTTTTTTTTAATGCTTATTTATTTATCTTGAGAGAGAGAAAGAGCACGTGCACGCGCGTATGGAAGGGGCAGAGAGAAAGGGAGAAAGAGAGTCCCAACCAGGCTCCAGGCTCAACATGGAACCCAACACGGGGCTCTATCTCACTACCCTGAGATCATGACCTGATCCGAAATCGAGATTCAGACGCTTAACCAACTGAGCCACTCAGGTGCCCCATCTTACATTTTCGTACATGGTGTGAGGTAGGGTTTGAGGTTCCTATCTCCTACTACATCTCCCCAGTTCTTCTAGTCTTATTTATTGAATAGATACTCTTTCCCCTGTTGCATTCCTAGGGCAACTTGGTTGAACACATGTGTGTGGGTCTATTCTAGACTCTCTCATGTCCCATTGATCTGTTCCTCTGTCTTGATGCCAACGCCACACTGTCTTGATTACTGCAGGTTTTTAAGCAAGTTTTGAAATTAGGCAGGATTAAGTCCTCCGGCTTTGTTCTATCTCAGAACTTCTTTATCCATCCTGACTTCTTTGTGTATGCACATAAATTTTAGAGTCAGTGTAGTAATTTCTATAAAACAAAAAGCTTGCTGGAATTTGAATTTCAGTTCTGTTCACTCTTTTAGTCATTTGGAGAGAACTGTCATCTTACTAATATTGAGTCTTTGGTTGAAGAACAGGACATATTTTTCTCTCTTAATTAGAGCTGCTTGACTTCTCTCAGCGCTGCTCTGTGGTTTTTAGTCTTTAGGTGTTACACATTTTTCTTTAAATGTTTTCCTACTTTTTGGTTTGGTTTGGTTTAGTGCTATTGTAAATGGTATTATTAAATTTTCATTTTCTGATTTTGCTACTGTTTACTTACTAGTTCTTGTAGATTTTTAAAAATTAATTTATTATTATTTTTTTTTAATCTCTACACCCAAAGTAGAGCTTGAATTCAGGACCCTGAGATCAAGAGTCATAAGCTCTTCCAACTGAGCCAGCCAGGCGCCCCCTAGATTATATCTATATCTATATCTATATCTATATCTATATACCTATATACCTATATATCTATATATCTATATATCTATATATCTATATATCTCTATCTCTATCTCTATCACCTATATCTGTACATCTATATCTATATCTATGTAAATATAAATTTTTTTTTGGTTGAGGGGGTAGATTCCTTTTGGATTTTCTTTATATGTTATCCTGCTGTCTATAAACAGACAGTTTTACTTCTTCCTTTCTGATCTTTATATTTCTTATTTCTTTTATTGTTATAACTTATTATTATAAAAATGACATTTTAATGACTTAGTTGCTTTTACCCCAATCTTCAACTAAAATGATCCTCTAGTCTAGTAAGATGCTTTCCTGTGGCTTTAAGGGCCTCACTGACCCTGTGGCGAGGCCCCTTGGAGTACTAACCATGGCCTGGGCCTGTGGGGTGGGGATGAAGCTCACAGGTGGGCCTGGATATACCCCGGACTCCTAGTGAAGTACCCACCCTAAGGACCTGTGTGTCCTACTGGGAGAGGACAGCCAGTGGCCCTGCACCTGATCCAGGGTGTGGGATTGGGGCATGGTGCCGTTTCTAGGACAGAGCTGACACCGTGCTCCCAGCCCAATGCCGGTCCAGGCACCAGCATGCATTCTGCATGTGCCAGGTTTTACTGCAAGCTTTCAGGGACTCCTGTGGGTATCAGATGTCATCCTAGGGGGCAGAGTCTCTCTCATGTGCCCTGTGGGCTTTGGGGCTGTCTTGCAATGAGGAGTTCAAGCCCCTGTCCCATAGCTAGGACTGCTGGACTGATTATGTGTCTCCCTAGGACATAGGGACAGGGCTGTGGTAAGTGCTACTGGTGGTGACACCGTCATCTGTCACAGGACTTGACATGGAGGAAGGCAAGGAAGGAGGCACGTGGCTGGGCATTAGCACACGGGGGAAGCTGGCCGCGCTCACCAACTACCTGCAACCACGGCAGGACCGGGATGCCCGGGGCCGAGGTACCATGGGGCAGTGGTGGAGCGGGCAGGGCAGGGGGTGGGCTTTCCTTGGGCACATGTAGACACAGGAGGTGGAAGAAGGGGAAGAGGGGTGTTTCTGGTCCTGAGGCCCACTGGCTGCCATTACTGTGGGAACCACCTGCTGCCCGGCCCACGCAGCACCCACCTGCACAGATAGGGTTTGCCCCTCTCAGGGAACACTCTCCACATTTGTGCCCCAACCAAAGTGTCACTTCTGACTGTCGTCATTGTTCCCCACCTGTCAAATGTTTGCAGAGCAATACCCCCTTGGAAGACATACATTGTTCCCACGGAAGATTTTTTTCCCTCATGCTGTACTTCATTAGGGGGTATAATTGAAGAAAAAAAAAATTAAAACCCAACAAAAACAGAGTTCTTGATGCAGACCTCCTTAGCTGCTAGGTCAACGAGACATGGCTGGCATGGTGGTGTTTAGCTCGTACCAGCCCCATGTCAGTCTCCCCATGAAGAGGGACTCAGCCCTGCTGCCTTGGCCACGTGTGTCTGTCCCCTACCCACAGGTGAACTTGTGACCCACTTTCTGACTACAGACATGGACAGCTTGTCCTACTTGAAGAAGGTCTCTGCGGAGGGCCACCTGTACAACGGCTTTAACCTCATAGCAGCTGACCTGAGGTGGGTCTGCTGGGAGGGGGATGGCAACCCACTGGGTGCTGCCACAGAGCTGGGTCATGGGCTTGACAGGAAGTGGGGTTCCCACCCTGCCACTAAGCTTGGGGTACTGTGGTGGCCTCCCCAGGGACATTGCTCCTGTTGGACATGGTGAGGGTCCCGAGGACCAACCGACTATCATGGGGACTCAACGAACAGAGCTCGGGCTTTCTGTGGTGCCGTGAGGGCCACCAGCTCCTGCACGACAGCTGTAGCATGACTCCAGTGGGCATCTCCAGGCATGAGGTCTTCCCATGTCTGTGGCGAAGGAGTCCCCTGTTTTGGCGCTGCCCCTCACATGCCCTGCTCTCTGGTGGCAGAAGCGTCCCAGGCTAGAGAAGGAAGGTCCAAGCACCGCTGACTGGTGTGGAGCCCGGCACCACGGTGTGGTCGGGTGCTGCTGAGCACTGGAGCCTCATGGCGGCTTCTCCAGGGAGGCGTGTCTGAGCCTGCAGCACAGCTCATTTCAGGTTCTGCAAGGCACTCAATGGATAGCTCCCTCGGCCTGTCTGGAGTTGTCAAGGGGCAACAAAGCTGTCCCAGCTGCCCACGGGCCCTGTCACCGGAGGACATGGACACTCGCCTGTACAGGCGTTTGGGGCAAGTCTTTCCCTACTTGGAGTCAGACAAGTAGGCAAGGAGCAGAGGCAGGTGGAAGGGTCCCCAAGGAAGCACGGGCCTGGAGCCTCAGGGGTGCCTGTGCTGGCTGAGAGTTAGGAGTCTGGCTGCTGGAACCCAGCAGAGGGCCTGGGCCATGTGGGAAAGTGGCATTTGGGGATGTTGCCAGGTCCACGTGAGGCACACAGAGGTGCAGCAGCCAGCAGTTACCTGCCTGGCTGTTTGGGGGATGTGCTGAGCCCTTCATGTGCAACACTTGGCACGTCCTCACAGCCACCACCCTGTGTACACCTGATGTGGCTGAGCTCCGACAGGCAGCTGACATGGCTAAGACCCCTGCTGGAGTGACATAGGGCTGGGGTCTTGTGGTGCTTCTCTGGGCACCTGGCTGGGGGGTCCAGGTGCCTCTGGAGACAGTAGTCACATCCCATCAGGTGGGCACCAGGTTGGGAAGAAGCACTGCACGCACGGCCGTGGTGCCACTGGACACCAGCCGGTAGCATCTGTGTTTCTGGGCCGCCAGTGGCTGTAGCCTGGCTTCTCAGAGTGTGTTTATCTCTGTGACTCCCATGCCTGGACCCTGGCCACAACCCTGTATTAGCTCAGACACCAGCTACCCTGCTCTGGACCTCCACAGGGCTGCCCGTAGCCCAGGGCCTATTGGTCAGCAGCATTTGCTGAGTGTCAGTTGAGAAGCGGGCACTGCCTGTGGTCCACTTCCCACTGCGGACACTGAGCTTTGTGGTGAAGTAATTGTTGGTGTTTGGTGCAGGTTAGCAGGAGTCATGCGGGACCCATGTCCCTGGCGGGGGGGATCCCAGAGCCCGTGCCTAGGGCTGGCGGTCAGATGGCAGGCAGAAGCAGGGGGATGGCTGGGGTTGCATGTTAGGTGCCAGTCTCCCGCCTGGCCCTGTCTACAAGCGTGCAGACAAATGTGCAGACAGAAGAGTAGACGCTATTGACAGTCTTGGTGTATAAGGCAGATCACGTCAGGTGGGGGAGTGGTAATGTCACAGCCACGAAGGATGGCCAATGTGGAGAGGCCCTGGCTGGGTGTTCCCACCTCTGATGCCCCAGGGCCCATGTGCATTTCTCTGAGTAGGCCTTGCAGAGCTGCTGGAGGATTCAGGCATTTGTGGGAACAGCCCGACAAGGTGGGTAGGGTGTCCTGTGCTCCCTTCCACAGGACTTGTGCTTCAGAGATGTGGCCCAGGAACTGTAGGCGTTTTGTGTATTTTGCCCTTCGGTGAAGTGGGCATCCATCTCTCACATTCTCCCTCCCTGCTGCCCTCTCCTTGTGTGCCCCTGCTGCCAATGCCCCAGAGGTCAGTGGAGGTCGTCAGTTTCCATCAGGGTAGGTGGTCAGTGCCCCATGGTTTGCCAATGACCAGATGCCTGTCCTGAGCCTGTTTCCTTCTACAAGGAGCCCTAGGCCCACTGTGCCTTAATTGTCCACTGCATGTGGACACACACCTGCCGCGTGGATAGTCGCATTGATGTGGAGGCTGAAGTGTCCATGGGAGGAGGTGGGTGCTGGCACAGACACTTGTTCCCTTGCCCTCCATGCTCCCCCTGTACAGGGACCACTTTGCCTATCTGTCGTTCTGTGTACATCTGATCCAGTCTGGGAGACCAGTAACCCAGCAGGACTTGGTGCTCAGCAGCCATGTCAAGTGGCTGGGTGATGAGGGCCCTGTGCTCTGAGTGGATGCATGCATGGGCAGGTGGCTCCTATAGGTAGGACTTGGGCCCATCAGTGCCTGAACAGCTCTCCTGGCTCCTGGGGCCATAGGGTTGGACCATATCTCCCTAGACACAGCCCTCAAGGACGGGTGGCAGCCAGGGGAACCCAGCGGGTTATTCCCGAGTGCCAGGTGTGCAGGGCAGAGGCCAGAGGGAGTCAGTGGTAACCAAGCAGCCCTGGCGATAGGTGCCGGGAAGAAGTCAGGGCCGAGAAGAAAAGAATCCCATCATCATCATAGCTGGTCCCTAACTAGGCATGGGGAGAGTTGGTGTCCAATCCATGGGTCTTCATGCTTTCTAGGTTTTTGCCTACAAACAAAATTCCTGAAGTCATTAGCCAGATAGCTTAAGAAATGAGCCAGCAGCTGTGGGGAGGAAGAAGAGGAGCAGAATGTGAAGCCATGTGGGGCCAGAGTGGGCATTGCCGGTGGAACTCCCCGGTAGCCCCACCTGGTCTTTGCGATTGTTCATCTTGAAGGCTCAGGTCCCATGTGTGGTGGTCTCCGTGCCTCCAGGAGGGCGGCTCACAGGCCAGGAAGAGTCCTTCTCCAGTTTGCAGAGAAGGCAATTCTAAGTCTTAGTAGGAAGATTTGCTATGGTATTTAGTAGGAGTGGGAACATTTTCAGCTCTGAGCATTTTGAACTATTTTTAAATGTACATGCAGTGCATGAAAGTAGGCAAATGTGATCTTTGATGCTTTGTTCTGAAGCCTCTGTTACCCTGGGGCATCCCTCTCTGTCTGGAGGTATCCAGAGATGAGCTGTGTGGGTGGTGACCGGTGTTTATGGGTACAGAGCAGTTATCGACACATGAGCCTGCAAGTACCCATGCCACGGGAGCATTCAATGAGGCAGGAGGGTCTTTTAGATGCTGTCCCTCCCAGGCTGCTCCCAAGCCATTGGTCCCTGCAGTGGGCCGGGAGTCAGGAGCCAGGAGACTCAAAGCGCCTACCTGAGAGGCCCCTGAGAGGCTGGAGCCCTGACTAGCTCCTGCCCTGGCTATGGCGAGCCATTGTCCCTGTGCTGGGAATGGGGCCGTGGGGATTGCCAGGCAGTAAGAGATCAGAACCCCCCATGGCTCCCTTCTGACCCTCTCTCTCCTCCTGTCTACAGCACAGAGAAGGGAGATGTCGTTTGCTACTATGGAAACCGGGGGGAGCCTGAGCCTGTCGTCCTGGAACCAGGTAAGCCTCCTCTGGTGGATGGTGACAAAGTGGGGGCTGCTTCTATAGGGACACCTGTATACTTTTCAGAGCCTGGGTCCCTGTCACATTTCTCTCCTGGGACTATGCTCTTCTGCTGTTTGTGTATCTTACGGCCCCAGAGTCCACATGTCAGGCTGCCTACAGCCAAGGCCACCTGCCCACAGCTTAAGCCTTCCCTAGCACTGAGCTCTTAACTGCCAGAGAGAATCAAAAACTAAGAGGCAAAAAAGGACACAGGCCCCTCTTACCTTTCTTACACAGGCCCCTCTTACAATTCTATGCATTGGCTCAGAGGCCTTTGTGGAAGCATCTGGAAAACACCCCTGTGATGCCCTCCCTCAGTTTATCAGTACTTGAGATTCTGTGACTGGAGATGCTTGTTTTCTGCTCAAGAAAGGAAGGATGGGATAGAGGGAGGGAGGGAAATCATTTCAAATACATCATGTTGTTTCCTTGAGCTTGACCTTGCCTGATCCGTGTCACTTTTTTTGAATAGCAGCTTTGTTGGGGCGCCTGGGTAGCTCAGTCCATTGGGCATCCGACTTCAGCTCAGGTCATGATCTCATGTTCCATGAGTTCGAGCTCCGCGTCAGGCACTGTGCTGACAGCTCAGAGCCTGGAGCCTGCTTCAGATTCTGTGTCTCCTTCTCTCTCTGCCCCTCCCCCGCTCACACCCTGTTCCCCCGCCCTCAAAACATAAATAAACATCAAAAAAATGTAAATAGAAGCTTTGTTGAGATATAATTCATGTATCATATAATTTACTCATTTTAACTGTACCATTCAGTAGGTTTGAGTCTATTCTCAAAGGTGTGCAATTATCACACCTGCTGTTGAACTGCTATTGAATTCTGTCACATTTTCATCACCCTAAAGGGAAACCCCCATCCCCATTAGCATTTACCCCCCACTCTTCCTACCCCTCAGTTCTAGGGAGACGCAGAATCCAAAGCGGCTCCAGGCTCTGAGCTGTCAGCACAGAGCCCAATGCGGGGCTCAAACTCACTAACTGTGAGATCATGACCTGAGCTGATGTCGGATGCTCAACCGACTGAGCCACCCAGGCACCCCTCTTTCTTTCTTTCTTTTTTTTTTAAGTTTATTTATATTTTGAGAGAGAGAGAGAGACAGAGAATCCCAAGTAGGCTCCACACTGTCAGTGTTGAGCCTCATGTGGGGCCCAGACTCACAGACTGCGAGATCATGACCTGGGCCAAAGTCGGGTGTTTAACCAACTAAGCCACCCAGGCGTCCCCCACTAAGCTACTTTCTGTCTCTGTAGATCTGCTTGTTTTAGGTATTTCATATAAATGCAATCATACAATATGTGGCCTTTTGTGACTGGCTTCTTTCATACCATCATGTTTTCAATGTCCATCCATGTTGTAGCATGAATTAAGGATTCATTCCTTTTTACAGCTGAATACTAATTCCGTTGCCCAGATATTCTATATGTTGTTTCTCCATTCATCTGGTTGATGGACACTCAGGTTGCTTTCACCTTTTGGCTCTTGTGGGTAATGCTGCCGTGAACACTTGTTACAAGTTTTTGTGGGGACCCGTGTTTTCACCTTTCTTGTTTTTATACCTAGGAATGGAATTTCTGGGTGGTAAGGCCCCTGTGTAGCCTCTTTTGGGAGCTGCCAAACTGTTTTCCAAAGTAGCTGCACCATTTATGTTCTCCCTAGCAGCATGTGAGTTTCCGATTTTTCCACATCCTCACCAACAGTTATTATTCTTTTTTTTTTAATGTTTATTTTTGAGAGAAAGACAGAGCATGAGTGGGGGAGGAACAGAGGGAGAGGGAGACAGAGGATCTGAAGCAGGCTCCACACTGACAGCAGAGAGCCTGATGTGGGGCTTGAGCTCATGAACTGTGAGATCACTACCTGAGCCGAAGTCAGATGCTCAACTGACTGAGCCACCCAGGTGCCCTGTCTGTCTTTTTGATTATAGCCACCCTAGTGGATATGAAGTATCTTATGGTGGTTTCGATTTGTGTTTCTCTGATGGCAAATGATACTGAGCCTCTTTTCGTGTACTTATAATTCATTTACCTGTCTTCTTTAGTCCTTTGCCCATTTTTTAAAATTGGGTTCTTTGTATTTTTATTATTGAGTTGTTCTTTTTTTTATTTTTAATTTTTTTCGCATTAAAAAAAAACTTGTTGCTCTTGATGGATAAAGCACAATGATAACCCAGCCTGGTGGCCCAGCAGAGCCAGGGCTGTCTTCCTTGGAGGTGGCTATGGCCACCTCAGACTTAGGTTGAGATCCTCACCTGAAAGCTTGTGGCTCCCTGTCCTCAGTGCATCTTTCAGGGTGCATGACTCCGAGTTCACCTGCCACTGCTGCCTGCGGCTCCAGGGGCCTCTTCACTTCAAGGCCGTGCCTCTCCTTTTTTTGACATGAGAAACCCTTTTCTTTCTTGTCACACATTCTTTTAACCCACTGAGAACTTGTTCGGAGAAAGTAGCGCTGAGACTCTATGGCTCCCTCTTCAGGGTCCTGGCCAGTATAGAGTAGAGGTGGGCCCTGCCCACTCTCACTGAGTGAGGCTCTTGTGATGTTGGCAGGCTCCCTAACCACTGACATATCCAGCATGTACCCCTCTGGCCTCAGGTTGCTGATTCTCCCACCCTTGACCTTCTCAGGTGGATCCATACCTTGCAGCTTTTTCCAGCTTAGAGATGGCGGTGAGATGGGGAGATGGTTCCTTCTTGAGTATCCCCTTGCCTGTGCCCAGTCGGAATTTAGGTTGTCTATTCCCTATTATTCTGCCTATCAAGGCCCCTTGACACCTGTGCCTCAAGGTCTCCTGTGAATGCCCTGCTGTGTTGAGTTCTCCACTCCTTGCCACACAGACGGGTCAGAAATACACATAGAGAAGGTGCTAGAGTATGGGGTGGCCTGGCCTCAGTACCCCCGGACCATACTCTTGGCCCCTTGCCCAGGGTGGGTAGGTGGGTGGGTGGGAGTTTACCCTGAATTCAGACAGTGAGGTCTCTGCACCGGCTGGAGTATCCCCCTTTCTGCAGGGACCTATGGACTAAGCAATGCACTGCTGGAGACACCCTGGAGGAAGCTGTGCTTTGGAAAGCAGCTCTTCCTGGAGGCCGTGGAGCGGAGCCAGGAGCTGCCCAAGGATGCCCTCATCGCCCAGCTCCTGCACGTGCTCAACAATGATGAGGCGTGAGTGGGCAGGTCCAGCTGGGGCAATCAGAGCATCCCTCTTCTGCCCTAGCCCTGGACATAGAGTCAGGCAGACTCTCCTGTCCTGGGAGGCTCATGGAAGGGACTGGGACACGTTCCTCACCCTGGGGTAGCCTGTACGGACACACTGTTTTTTGCTCCTCTCCTACCTGCTCCCCTCCTGGGCCAGTGCACTTGGAAGCTCAGTGCTCTTAGAGGCTTGATGCAGGCCTTTGTGGGACAGAGAGTAGCTGGAGGTTCGCCACGTCCGCACACAGCTACTGGGAGATTGTAGAAAGCTCCCCGGTAGTTCAGAAACCACAGAAACAAGCAGACGACCTAGGGGTATGTCATCAGGTTAACTGTCCTTTCAACATGCTGTCCTATCAGTGCTGTGGCACAGACATGCCTGTCCCAGGAATTGCCTGGGGGAAAGTTGCCCCTGACCTGACTTCCTTTAGGCACTTCAGTGGCCTCTGCACAGGGCACCTGCCCTAGGGACACCACCCTCTGGTGTGTCTTGGCCATCAGCTGGGGGTCAAAGGTGCTGGCAAGCTACCTTCCTTCCATTCAGTAATGTGGCCCATACTCAGGCCAGGCCACTATCCTGCCCAGATGCCCCCGTAGCCCCTCAGAGGAGCCTCCACGGGCTGCCTCCCACTGTTCTCTCCTGGGACCCTCCTGGCCCCTTGCTTACTCTCCCTCTCTTCTCCAAACCACAAACCACGCTCCTTCTGCTTCAGCACAGCCGCCCCTCAGGAAAGTCCTACTTGGGCTGGCCCAGCATCCTATGCTCAGCTGCAAGTCCACGTGGCCCTTGGTCACTGTCTGCCATCCCCTCTGGCCTGAAATGGGGTCCTGGCTGCCTAGATTGACAGCTGTGGTCCCAGCACCAGCTTCAGTGGCTGGTAAGCCACAGGGCTTGAATGGGCTCCTGTCACATGGAGGGATGCCCGTGGGGTACCTCTTGGAGTAGGCAGGGAGTGTGTGGGGCCAGTGACTCCCTCAGCCAGGCCCCCACCCCTAGCACCCCAACCACTCAAACCTCACCAAGACAGGAAGGTGAGTTTGCTCCGGGAGATGGCTTCTGTCCTTCCTGTGGGTGGCCCTGTACAGCTCTGACTAGATGGACCCCTGACATTTGCAGATTCATCAGAGCCTTCCCCAGTGCTCAGCTCACAGGTGCTCATGTCCCTGGGTCCTAGGGAAGGCTCCTGGTGGTTCTGGAAGGGGGACTGGCCCGGCAATCACTATCTGGCAGCCGGGGCTCAGTGATGGAGTCCTGAATAAAAAATTGGACTGAGATTTGAGGCCTTCATCAGGAAAGTGCACAGAACAGTCCTCATGGATTCCCCAACCACTTCATGAAGCTGGTGGGCTCCTTAGACACCGCAGGCTTTGAGGACATCAGGAGAGGCTGCAGGTTGGGTGGGTGGAGGCAATGGTGACCCCTCCTCTTTCCTTCCAGGCAGCTGCCAGACCCAGCTATTGAGGACCAGGGCAGGGAGTATGTGCAGCCCTTTCTGAGCAAGTACGCAGCTGTGTGTGTGCGCTGCCCAGGCTATGGCACCAGGTACGAGGGGCTGCTGGGTGTGTTCAGTCCTGTCCCATGAGGAACCCGGCCTTCCCTCAACTCTATGGATCCCAGAGCCTCTGCCCTGTCTAAAAGCAGGTGCTATTTCAGCTTGGGGGGTTGTGGGGCCAGCAGATACCACATTAGTTAATGTTAGCATGAAATGCCTGCTGGCTCCCATGGGTGCTGCAAGAATGGTTCCTGGGCTGTTTCCTGCTCCCTACACAGCCATAGGGGAGCTGGGATGGCTATGGGCACCCTTGGG
This sequence comes from Panthera uncia, assembly GCF_023721935.1. Taxonomy (NCBI): domain Eukaryota; kingdom Metazoa; phylum Chordata; class Mammalia; order Carnivora; family Felidae; genus Panthera; species Panthera uncia. Next base: position 64,896,507 of record NW_026057586.1, read on the forward strand.
TTGGCAAATCCCTGTGGGCGCAGAGGTCCCACTGCCCGGCACTTCCCCTCGCTCGCCCTATGTCCTTGAGCCTGTCACATTCCCTGTGTGACCAGGGCAGGGATTATTAGGTTATCTCAGCCTGGGGACATCACCTAACGGAAGGGCAACTACTAGTCTCAGCTGCAAGGAGAGAATGCCTGGGAGGGAGGAGCTGTTGGCATCAGTGTCTCCTGTGCCAACAAGTTCCTTCCCTGTCTCTCTCCCTCCTGGGCAGAGGAAGATTGGCTCCGTGTGTGTCAGGGAGGCCCAGTCCGCCCATGTGGTTCTGCCCAGGGTAGCCCATATGCTATACTTGGACCTGCCTGGGAAGTACAGAAGAGGGTAGGCTTCTGGACCAGCCAGGATGCTCCAGGAGTGCGCATCTGACCCACCTGGCCTATAGGCCGACTGTAGCCGTGTGCACAGCCACATCTGCCTGGACTTGGCTTACACCAGGCCCCGTGGGTACCAGCCTCCTTCCAGGCTGGAAGCTTGCTGTGACTATGATGGATAGGCCAAGCTCTTAGGGGCCCACAGCCGTAAGGACTCAGGGATGGGGTGCTTGGGTGGTGGCAAGTGCTGAGTGATGCCAGGGTGATGTCACATGTACTCTGAGTGCATGGTGATGTTGCAAGTATGCTTGGTGTTCGGGTTCAGGTCAGCCCAAGTCTTCCATCCTCCAGGAAATGACAACTTCAAGCCCTCTAGCTGGGGAATAGGATGGTAGGCAGGGTCAGGGTGGTGTCAATGCCCAGCACTGATGCTCCAGCACCTGAGTGTTATAGACTTGAATGGTGGTCTTTCCATTGGGCAGGGTTTTCCCTTGGCAAGTGGCAGGGCATCAGTTTTTTTCAAGCTTGTCCTCTGTCATAGACTTATTTTCTTATTTTCCTGCTCACGTGTACTCATGTGCATGAGGCAGAGTGCCAGGTCTGCTCCCTGGCTGAGTGTGTGGCTGCTGGGTCCAGCTGCAGCTGGACCAGTCTTCAGCATGTGTGTGCCCACCCTGGGTGTTGGCCTGTGCTCAGCTGCTCAAGGACCTGGTGCCTGCCCTCTGTCAGGGGGAGACAGGAGCTGACTAAGTGAGGTATGGCCTTGGGGAGGGCTGGCAGGAGGAGAGAAGGTGCACTGAGCATTTGGGATGGGTAGTGGGGAAGGAGGACAGGAGAGAGTTCCCGGTGACCGAGGCCTCATTTGAGGCTCTGACAGGCAGGCAGGAGGCTGAGGGCAGAGGGCTAAACGTGGGCCCCTTGCTCTCTTTCAGAACCAACACAGTCATCCTCGTGGACGCGGATGGGCATGTGACCTTCACAGAACGTAGCATGCTGGACAAGGACCCCTCCTGCTGGGAGACCAGCACCCACGAGTTCAAGCTGCAGAGCTAACCCTTCCCCCTGGATGTGGCCACTGGGCTCCAGGAAGGCCCTGCCTCGAGGGCTAGTATGGATAGGAACTATCACATGTACTGCCTGTGACTTGGCCAGCATCCCCCAGGACCAGGGTCCTCTGGTGTTTGTGTGACCTGTCTGTGTTGTCATGTCCAGCTCAGGGTCCACCCTCATGCCAGTGGGAGTGACAGAGTCACATGGCCAGGTCTGAGGGGGGCTCAGGTGTGCTATGCATGTGTGAAGGCACCTGGGCCTACCCCCTGCCCAAGCACAGAGGCACATACTCAAGGCACATGTTTCCACGCATACCTGCAGGTGCATGGTCACACACACACACACACACACACACACACACACATGCACATATGAGCAACAGAGAGGTACACACACACACTCCCAGGCATACCCACACATGCGTGCCACACAGGCAGAGGTGTGCCTCTCACATCCACATGTGCTTCTGGCTAGTGGGTCTTTGCTTTGACCAAAACAACAGGAGTAGACTGTTATTTAAGAGTGGCTCCTCCTCTCCTGGCTGTAGTCCACTTCTGGACAACCAGACTTGCTCTTAGAGAGGAGAGGCCCCATTTGGAATGAGAAATGAGAACAACTCCAGAAGAACCTGCTTTCATAACAGAAGCACCGCCTGGTTGGTTGTCCTTTGTGCTCTGGGGGATCTCCTATGTGCATGGGGTGGTCCTGTGGGGGAGGGGAGCGGTCTTGCATGCACCAGGGGTCCTGTGTATGCTGAAACACCTTGCCACGCTCTCAGGCACCTACTTGCCTGCCCACTGGGATCATGGGTCCTGAGCAGGCCCATCTCAGCGATGGAACACGGCCAACCCTTGCTATTTCCCTTCTCCTTGGGGAGTCGGACTTCATAGGAATCTGTCCTTGAACGTGAGACCTTGATAATAAAACTCTGAGGTGTGGTGAGTCCATGCATTTCAGATCCTTGTGTGATGGGGGGACAGCTGTGCAGGGGATCAGTGGGGTTGCTCTCCTGGCCTGCAGGAGCTGCCAAGACATTTTCTTCAGAAGGAGCCTCTTCCCACTTTCTTCTTTTGCTCATGGGTTCCTGAGCACCATGATGGAAACCTTAGGGTCCGTTGACCTATCCATCCATCTGTCCTTGGGCAGAGGCTGGGGTCTGAGAGAGCTTGTGTGTATGGGACATGGTAGGTACCAGATACAGGGCCTCCTGAGCTGGACTGAGGAACCAGGGACTCATCTGGGTGAAGAGGAACCTCCTGAGAGTGTAGTGTGATCAAGCCTGCACTTGGGGTGGACTGTGGAGGCCAGGGGATGGTAGGAAGGAGTGGGTTTCAGGGCAAGAGGACAAGTGGAGTGTCTCTTAACCCCAGGATCCTGGTTTTGGACAAGCACTTGGGAATTCTTGTCCCTAGCCCCAGCTGAGTATCAAGGAGTCCCACGTGTGTCCAGTGCTGAGACCCAGGCTTCCATTGCCTTTGCAGCTGACCCCCAACTTGGCCTTTTCAGAGCCAATGAGAGCTTGGGGTAGGGTGTGGACCTGCACTGGGTCCTACTTGCGTCCTCAACCCTTCCCTCTTACCACCTCAAGCACCCCTCAGGGGCCCAATGTCCTCCTTGGCTCATTTTGAACTCAGGAAAAGTGTCTGAGCACGCTCAAGTTTGAATGGGATCCCCAGCAGCAGCATAGCCCATGCCTGCAGGCCCAGGGGTAAACTGGCCCCAAGTCCCACGTTTGCTGGTTGAGCCTACTGAGCCAGGCTCCTAGCCTGGGTACTGCTGATGCCCTTCGTCTGCCTCAGTGGGCCATGCCACATCATGGACCAGTGCTCCACACCAGCACTCACCCTGGCCAGGCGTGTCGGCCCTCATGGGGCACCACTGGGCTGGTGCAAAGCCATCTGAAGACTTTCCTAGTTGTTTGCCTCTACCCAAGGACAGGGCCTTCATGGAATACTCCTGCCCTCAGCCTGTCCTGAGCTCCCCAAGGGCCTGAGCCCTCTGAAGATAGGGCAGCCCAAGATGTAGTTCTATCATTATGGGTTGAGTTGTGTGCCCCCTGAAAGATCTGTTGGTGTCCTAGTGCCCGTGCCTCAGAATGTGACCTTAATTAGGGTCTTTACAGAAGTAATCAAGATAAAATGAAGTCATTAGGGTGGGCCCTAATCCATTGTGACTGATGTCCGTATCAAAAAGGGAAAATTCGGACACAGGGACAGACATGCATGCAGGCAGAATGGCCTATAAAGACGAGCTATGCTGCATCATGCTAAGAAACTACCAGAAGCTGAGAGAGACCTGGAACAGATCCTTCCCTGGTGCCTTCCAAGGGAGCGTGGCCCTGCTGACACCTTAATCTCAGACTTCTGGCCTCCAGAACTGTGAGACAATAAATTTCTGTGGTTTAAGCCACTCATTTGTGGTACTTTGTTATGGCACTCTAGCAAACTAATACAATTGTGACCTTCGCTCTACAGATGAGGAAATTGAAGCTTGGGGAGATACCATAATAGTGTGTCAGTCCCCTGGCAGGTGGGAAGGCAGAGTCATGAGGCCAGGAGGGAGCAGGATGAGGACAAGGTACATCCTGGGGTGTCTTCCCTTGGGCCATGGCCCTCCCATGTTGGTCTCATCTGCTGCCCTGTACCACCCCCATCACCTCACTTACCTTGCCCTTGCCCCTGCCCCCACCCTTGGCCATGCTTTCTGCACAGCTCCTGCCCCGGGGCCTTTGCACTTGCTGTCCCTTCTGGTTGAAGAACTCTTCTCCCCCTATATCCAAACCACACTCTCCCTCACATCCTGCAACTCTTTGGTAAAGTCTTGGGAGGCATCCCATGTAAAGTTGCATTCTGCCTTGCCTTGGTCCCTGCTCTATTTTCTATAGTGGTTAGCACTGTAACATGCTATACATTTTGCTTGATTGTTTCTTGAAAGTCTCCCTGTCAGAATGAGAGCTCCAGGAAGGCAAGGCCTTTCCTCTTTTGCCCATCACTGTATCCTCATGCTCAGGCCAAGTAGACATTTGAGCCAAGTATGATATTGCTGGCACTTCCCAAACTGCCATTCATTTAGGCCTTGAAGTGAGACCCTTTTGCAGTTAGAAGGGACCCTAGGAAACTATCCCTTCTAGAAGTGCTTTTGATGTGCCACACGGAAGGCTTGGACCTGACCTTGGCATAGCTTAGCTAGTCCTCTCTGCTCATCACCAGATGCATCGGATCCCTGAGTCCCCTGTATGGGTCCTCTTTTCCCAGATGGATGGGGAATTCACTGCCTCTTCAGATGCCCCTTCCCAGATGAGCTGCTTCTGCTCTCTAGCTCTGAACAGCCAGTTGAGGTATGTTGGTATGGAGTCTGGAGGTGTGGAGCTGACCAATATGGAAGCCAAATCTGTGAGTAAACAAGACCAGTCCAGGAATGCAGCTTGGCCTTGGGGCTTGTCTTGGCAGGTCTGAGCTGCTGGCCTTCTACCTGCAGAGACACCCTCCCATCCCTCTCCCTCCCCCGACAACCCCTCCTCTGCCCCCCACCAACACCTGGTTTTTTGGTCTCATCTGCCAGCAGATAGCATCATCTAGGCTCTTTAGCAGATACCTGGTTCAGCAGATACCTGGTGGAAACAGGAATCCAGAGAGAAAAGTTTCCTCCCACAGCTTGGGCTAGAGTTCCAGCTTCTAGGCATCCATCTGAGGATGGAGTCAGATGGAGACTGTGGGAAGCCAGCTGTAGTGTGTCTGAGGTCTCAAGGCTGAGGCAACTTGCCAAGCAAATGACAAAGTGTGGAGAGGTTGCTAAGGCTGGATGGTGCCATGCCAATGGATCCTATGAGCTCTGACCACTGGGCCAGGGCCAGCAGCTTGCCCAGCCACAGGGAAGCTGGCCTCCCTTGGCCAAGTCCAGGAGCCAGAACCTCATGGGGCTCGTTCACATTTTATTGTGAAGTAGCTTGTGCTAACCACTGGAGCAGCCAGGTGAACAGAAAAGGGGTAGGAAGGGACGGATGAGCCTGGGTAGGCCTCTAGCTTCCTCACCTGCAATACTCTCTCTCACCACCTTTTTGTTTTTGTTTTTCAAGTTTATTTTTTAGTAATCTCTACGCCCAACATGGGGCTTGAACTCACAACCCTGAGATCAAGAGTCACATGCTCTTCTGACTGAGCCAGTCAGGTGCCCCTTTCCCTACCTTTTAAAATATTTTCATTTTGAAATGATTTCAACTTAACCAAAACCTTGAAAAAATAGAACAAAATATTCCAGTGTCCTTCACCCCAGTTCCCCAACTATTAACACCCTATCATTAGCTCTAGTAATATAATTACGACCAGGAAATTAGTGTTGATATAATACCACCAGCTACCACCTACGTTGAATTTTTTTGTTTTTAATTTGAGAGAGAGGAGAGAGAGAAGGGCAGAGGGAGAGAAAGAGAATCTTAAGCAGGATCCACCCTGGGATCATGACTTGAGCTGAAATCAAGAGTCGAATGCTCAACAGACTGAGCCACCCAGGTGCCCCAGATCTTATTTGAATTTTACCAGTCGTTCCACTTATATCCCTTTCCTGAGTCAGGTTCCAATACAGGTTCCAATACAGGTTCCTGAGTCATGATCCCACATCACACTTAGTTGTGTCTCCTGTAATTGAAGACAGCTTCTCAGTGTATCTTTGACTTGAATGATCTTGACACGTGAAAAGCACCTGCCAATTTTTTTGTAGAATGTACCTCATTTGGGTCTGATCTTTCTTCATTCAGGTTTTGTCTTTTGGGTAGAAATACCCACAAGTCAGTCATGCATGTCCCTTCAAGAGGCCCAAAATATGTCCCTTTGCTGGTGCTGACTTTTCTCTTTATTTTTATTGAGGTTACATTAGTATACCACAGAAGGTACATTTTAAAAAATGTTTTATTTATTTTTGAGAGAGAGAGAGAGAGAGAGAGAGAGAGGCAGAGAGAGAGAGAGAAAAAATGCAAGTGGGGGAGGGGCAGAGAGAGAGGGAGACGGAATTCGAGGCAGGCTCCAGGCTCTGAGCTCTCAGCAGAGAGCCCTACCTGGGGCTTGAACCCACGAACCATGAGATCATGACCTGAGCTGAAATCCTAAGCTGAAGTCGGACTTAACGGACTGGGCTACCCAGGAGCCCTCAGAAGGTACATCTTTAAAGTGTAAATTTTATGTTAGGAGGTGTATACATTTGCTGGTGATCTCTTATATTTGGCTAGGTGGTGTCTCAGGTTTTTCTCCACTGCAGTTACTATTTTACCTTTGAAATTAGTGTCTCGGGGAGAAACTTTGCAGCTCCCTAAAACAACAAAAAAAGTCCCTGCCAGTTCTCACACTTTTGCCCGCTATTTTTAGCATCCATGACTTTTGTCTGCAGGTTTGTGCAGGCTGCCAAAAGGGAGATGTTCTATTTCCATTTATTCACTGGGATTCTGGTCTAAGGATAAACTGTCTCTTCTCCCATTTTACTCATACCCTCCCTTTTCTTAAGTTTCTGAAACGGTGTGTGTTATTACCGAGTGGAAAAATGCCGGACAGTTTAGCATATGTCTGTTGTTTTTTTTTTTCCTAATGATTATGTTTAATGGTTTTAATTGGAGACGTGTAATGCCGGTCTGTGTACTGTGTCGTCCGCATTATCTAACAAAAAATTTTTAACGTCTATTTATCTTTGAGAGAAACAGAGTGCAAGCAGGGGAAGGGCAGAGAGAGAGAGACACAGAATCCTAAGCGGGGTCCAGGCTCAGAGGTGTCAGCATAGAGGTCCACGCGGGGCTCGAACCCACGAACCGTGAGATCATGACCTGAGCTGAAGTCCGAGGCTTAACCGACTCAGCCACCCAGGCGCCCCCATTTTTTTTTTTTTTTTTTTTCCGAATGTTTTCCTCCGCAGGATCTAAAGCAGCTAGGCGCCCTATGCTCCCGGCGCTTCCCGCGCTCTCCCGTTCCCGGCATCCTCTGTGCTCCTCCTCCCCCCGGCATTCCCTGCGCTTCCCGCGCTCTCCTGTTCCCGGCATTCGCCGCGCTCCCAGTTCCCGGCGCTCCTCGCGGCCGCCGCCCTCCTCACGGTGAGCCCCGCCCAGGAGGCGACCGTTAGCGCGGCCGGGGCCTGAGCGCCTGGTTCCGCCCACGCGGCCGCGCTATTGGGCCTAGCGCCGTGGCCGCTAGCGCTGCGCTTCGCCGATTGGCAGCCTCCGCAGCCCGCTCGGCGGTCCCCCCCAATGCGGGGTGGCCGCGCGCAGGGATTGGCCGCGAGCCGCCAAGGCCCTCCCTCTGCTCGCCCCGCGCGGCAGGCGGGTCCCGCCGACCGGAGAGAGCTTGGGCGGCCTTTCTAGATAGCGGTATCCGTGGCGGTAGCGGCCAGGCCGTGAGGGTCTCCCTGCTTTGGTCGGGCTGCGGGCAGCTCGGGCAGGCCGCGGGTGCTGGAGGTAGGTGCGGGGCGCGAGGGGCGCCCCGCGGGGTCGGGGCGGGCGCTGCGGCCTGCGCGAGGGCGCGCCCTTCCCCTCCCTCCTTCTCGGGCCGAGGGCTAAGGGCCCGGGCAGCGAGGCGGGGCGGGACGGGAGGGCGCGAGGCGGGGCAGCCACGCGGAGTCCCAGTCTTTGTGAAGCATCATGGCCGCGGGCCTCAGAACGCGAGGCGGAGGTCCCGCTGTGGGGGGTGGAGGGGGGGCGGGCCCCAGGCCCAGGTGACGCCGACTCCGGTCGCACTCCCGCCCGGGTAAACAGCCCGAGTGTAAAGAGGCCCCTTACTCTGTGGGCCCGAAGCTGTAGCGTCGCTTTCAGGCGGGAAAGGTATGAACAAGAGTAGTGTTCGCCCAGGACCCTGCCGGGTGTAACAGTTTGGGAAATCTGAGAAGTCGCCCAAGTCTTTTTCTCCACCAAATGCTCATGGATTGAGTGTCACGTAGATGAACGGATTGTGGTTTTGTTGTAACAATGGTCGTGGTAAAAATAAACGGAGCGGGGCAACCTGTTGATAGTGATACCTGTCAAGTATCATTCGATGGACTTGGGTTGCTCATGGTAGGAATTTGATTTGCTGTTCTGCATGCTTGCATGTACCTTGTTATCTGATGCACGGCAGTCCAGGCTAGGGCTGGTGACTGTGAGGACAACCACCAGGTGGAGACCCTCTGTTTCCTGGCCGCAGACTGGACTCCCAGTCACGGGGCTTTTGGCAGACTGGCCCAAACCCTGCCGCAGGCTGTCACTCACCAAAGAGAGTGAATGGCCAGTCAGCGGTGCGCCTGTGAGTACAGGATGTGAGGTCTGTTAGAGGATGACTAAAGGAATGGATGAGGTCATACTGCTGCTGGGTTGGGCGGGAGGCTGCAGTGTGAGAGGCTTGACCGAAAGGCAGCAGCCCCAGCATTGTACATCACAGCTGCTGCCTCGATGGCCACCCCAGCAAGTGGACTTCAGTGAAGGGTGCTGTCCAAGCCTGTTGGTTTTACCCTATGTGCCAGGGATCCAGGGGAGCCTGCTGCGAGTCTCCTGATGGCTCACAGTCCACTTGGCAACCAAGGTTTACGTCCATATGTTCAGTCAGCTGAGGCAGTAGTGGGGCCGATGGCAGGAGTCACTCTTTGAGCCCCTTTACGGCCAGGCACTCTGTAGGGCACTTCCTGGGGATGATTTTATAATCTGACCATGACCTTGGGGGTAGGAAGCCTGAATTTCACTGGTTTGCCTGGTCTTGGTCCCTCATAGTAGTTGCCCTCCCCCTTTTGGTGGTCTCATCCAGGTTCCTGGCTTTAATGCCCTCTTCCTGACATCTCCCATTGCCTTCTCCAGCCCAGGCCTCCCTTCTGAGCTGCTGCCTCTTCCATATATCCATGTATTACTTTGATGTCAAGTAGCCACGTCCAAAACCAAACCCTGATCTTCACCCACCCCACAACATTTCTCATGCTGCCTTCATCTCCTCAATGCATGACAGCTTTGTTCTTGAGTTTAGAGTCACCTGGATTCCTCTCTTAGGCTTCCGTGCAACACTCAGGACCATTTCTTAACACCTCCAGCTTATCACGCTGCTCTGAACTGCCTGGTGAGCCTCTTAGTTCTTCTCTTTGCTCTCACCCTTGCTCTTCCCTCTACTCACCCATGGTAGTTTTTCTGGACACAGAATGGTACTTTTAAACTGTAAGATAGTGTAAAACCAAGGAAGTGAGGAGGGGAGCCACCTAGCCTGGGTGGTAAAGCAGCTTCACTACTTTCTAGCTGTGTGACCTTGAGCAAGTTGCTTAACCTTTCTGTCTTTAACCTCTCTCCGTGCTTTGTGAGAATGCCTAACACTCTTAGAACAGGGCCTGGCTGAGTGTTGGCTGCCACTGCTGTCCTTGGATCATGTGACCTCACTGCTTGGACCCTCTTGTCCAGTAGCCCATCTCTCAAGATAAGGGCTACAGTTCTTGTCTCACTCCACCCTTCAGCACACTGCTTTTACCTGCACTTCTGCCCCAGGGCCTTTGTTCTTCTCTGTTACCTGGAACATCCCCTCCTCCCACCCCCCTAGCTCACTCTCTTCTGCCTACAGATGGACTCTGGCTGTGCAGCCTTCAGTCTGCCCTTTCTGAAACTGCTTCCCCTCCCCCAACTCCTTGCTTTGTTTTCTCTGGAATACTTCTCACCATTTCTTAGTTGTTTGTCCATCTCTCCTGCTAAAATGTGAGCTCTGTGGGGCAGAGATTTTGTCCATTGTGTCCTTAGCATCTAGAATGGTTACATGTGCCACATGGAAAGCATTCAGCAAACACTTGTTGAATGAGTAGAACAAGCTTACTAGAGGAAAGTAAGGAACTTACCCAAGACTGCTCCATTGTGAGCTCTGAACCTTGAGCTGCTGCCCGCCCCCCCCCCCCCCCCCCCCCAAGGGCTGGGCAGGCTTTCCTGATCTCCCAGGGAGAAAGAATGGTCTCTTTCTCTACAGCTCTCTGACTCCACCTTCTGTACCTCTTCCAGGGTCATTATCATCTTTGCTTTGTGCTTTGATCCTGGCAGCTGCTTGGCCTTATAACATGGTGGCAGGTGTCCTCCTCCTGTACCACCCATTGTTTTCAGCCCCCCTCCCCCCGCCATTTTCAGCCCCGAGAAGCACAGATTCGTTCTTGATCTGTGTTCTGTAGTACTGAACATGCTGACCTGTCTGTCCTTCTCTGAAATGATCTTTGTTGGTTGCCAGGAGACTGGCCTTATTCCACTTGGTGCTCCTCCTGCCTGTTCGGCTGTAGCCACCTTAGCGTTTACTGCAGTTCTGTGTCTTGTTATCCGCATGCTGTATTCCCTTGATCTTTAGCACCTTTAACAGATAAACCTTTGGGGGAAGTATCATTAAATTTCCATTGAATTCAGAAATGTAAGGACATCTTAGAATCTAGGAAACAAGAGTGACAGCTCAGTGGTCATGGCCCTTCCAACTGCATCCAGGCAGTGGGGACCTTGTTTCTTGTTCATGGTAGTACATCCCTTAGAGTAGATGGCCAGTGAATATTGATTGAATGAATTAATTAAATCTAAACAAATCTCTGGTTTGTATGTTGCATCACCTTGAAACTACAACCACCACCCTCTAGTCCTTCACTGTAAACTTCTTAAATGTGTGATGTCTGCTGTCTTCTGTTCTATCTGTGCAGCCAGTCAAGCTGCCCTGGGTGGGCATGGGCATGCATGTGCATATCTGCACCCATGTGCATGGCATGTTCATGCGTGTGTGTGTCAGCATGGCGTGGGAGTGTGTGTGCATACACATTTGCGTCTGCACGTGCTTCTCCTGCTTTGATGTCTGGCCCTCCCGCGGACCTCTGGGTTTTTGGATTGTCCCTCTGACCTGCCTTTTCATGTCATCCCTTTTGTTGTCCTTTCTCCGAAGGGAAGCTTCCCAGAGTGACATCCTCAACCCTCTTCTTGGTCTATGTTGCTTCTCTGGGCAGCCTCTCTCCTGTGATTTTGGCAACTACCACCTCGCTGATGTGTTCTGGCCTTCTGTTTCTGGGCCAGTCACAGTTGCAGAGCTGCCGCCTCAGACCTGTTGGACAGTCTGCCTGGAGGCTCCGTCCATTCTCCTCTGCAGGCTTCTGCCTGAATACTGGAACACGGGGGACCCTCCAGGGGAGAAGCCTCATTCACCTTCAGTTCCCTCTTGTCTCTGCTCTCCACCTCTGCACGGTCAGCAGTGTGGTCAGTTCTGTGTCTTCACTGTTCTTGAGGGCTCCAGCCCTGTCAGCAGAGCCTCTTTCACACCTTTGTCCTCTGGCTTGGAGGACTGCCTTCTATGCCTTGGGCATAGGCACTGGGCCTGGCACAGCAGTCAGTCCCCTTTTTCAAATAGGGACTGAGTTGTGGTGTGTGAATCACTTGACCCTTGGTGGCTCCTTATTGCCCCCAGGATGGAGCCAGGCCCCAGATGGCACCCAGGACTTCCTATGCCTTGGCTCCAGCTGTCTCCTGAGGCTCCCCCGACTGACCCTGGCCAGGTTCCCTTCCCCACAGCCACCACCCCCTCCTCTACTGGGAACAGAACCATGCCACCTCTGGCGACCTCAGCACGCTGCATCACTGTCCCGGTCCACGTGCCACCTTGTGGGCCCAGGAGAGCCCTGGGGTCCCTGGGTAGCAGAGCGCCTGGCCGTATCTCTGAGGCCCTAGTGCCGCAGAGTTGAGCTGAGGGTCTCGCACTCGCCCTCTGACTGACCCAGCCCTAGCAGGTGAGTGGATCCATGTCGCTCTGATGGCCAGAGGGAGGCCACACACCTTATGTGTATTCTGGAAAGGGCAGCCTTGCACCGCGAGCTTGCTTACCTAATAAACTGAGTTAGGGGAATGCTGCGGTGAAGTTTAGCCTAGTTTTTTAAAATCTTTTTTGAGTGTTAAGATAATACTGTTTTTGTGCTTCTGAAGTAGGAATTACAGTGGACAATTAATATATTTAACTTTGGACTTAAATTATAATTTAGGTGTTGAAGGAAAAGCATAGAGCTAATTTGTTTTGAAGCCTAGAAGGTTCTCTAAGGCAGTAGTATTTTAAGTTCTTTACTACACTGTTAATAGCACTTGGTTCTCAGTGCCAATGAAGCAGAAGGTTTCTGTCATTTTGTGACGATGTTTTTAAATCTCTTTGCAGGTGGAAGAAGAAAGGTGCCACTTTGGCATGAAGACAGACTCGCTTAGTCGTCAGTCATTTAAGCTGAGTGCATTGTGATTTCCAATAATTGAGGCAGTGGTTCTAAAAGCTGTCTACATTAATGAAAAGAGCAATGTGGCCAGCTTGACTAAGCCGCCAGCGTGTGCAGCGCGGGCAGGACGGTACCCGGGTCTCAACGGACTTGTGCATGTTAGCTGTATAGATTTATGTAAGGTTTTTTAAAACTCTGGTCTTTTAAAATAGTCTTAACCACTTTTACTATGGAGACATATGAGAGTCCCTCTCCTCTCCCGCGTGAGCCCGCAGGAGAAGCAGTGATGGAGAACCGAGCTTGCCCCCTCCAAGCGCTGCCCCGTGAACAGTCTCCACCACCTCCCCTGCAAACGTCCAGTGATGCAGAGGTAATGGACGTTGGCTCTGGTGGTGATGGACAGGCCGAATCCCCTGCTGAGGACCCGCTCAACTTCTACGGAGCTTCTCTTCTCTCCAAAGGATCCTACTCTAAGGCCCGCCTCCTCATAGACCCGAACTGTAGTGGCCACAGCCCGCGCACCGCCCGGCACGCACCTGCGGTCCGGAAGTTCTCCCCTGACCTTAAGTTGCTTAAGGATGTAAAGATTAGCGTGAGCTTTACCGAGAGCTGCAGGAGTAAGGACAGGAAGGTGCTGTACACAGGAGTGGAGCGCGACGCTCGCACAGATTGCGGTCTGGCCCTTAGCCCTGTCAGTGGAGACGTGCATGCTTGTCCTTTTGGCGGGAGTGTTGGGAACGGGGTAGGCGTAGGGGGTGAGAGTGCTGATAAGAAGGATGAGGAGAATGAGCTGGATCAGGAAAAGAGAGTGGAGTACGCAGTGCTCGATGAGTTAGAAGATTTTACTGACAATTTGGAGCTAGATGAAGAAGGAGCAGGCGGGTTCACGGCTAAAGCAATCGTGCAGAGAGACAGAGTGGATGAAGAGGCCTTGAACTTCTCCTATGAGGTATGTCGGCGACCCCTCCTTTGGAGCACTCTTAGCAAAACCCAAAGAGAGGTGTTGGGAACTGCAGCATCTTTTGAAAGCTGATGTTGCAGAGAAAAAAAACAAAACCAAAAACCCGTATGAGGTGGAATGACGTTAATGTGGAAAAGAAAAAGCCGTAAGAAGTCCAGGTTTTTAAGTTTTCCAAAGGTTTGGCTGAGTAGTCGACCTTGTACTCTTTATGCAACCTGAGTTGGAAGGTGCTGCCGAGAAGCACTTCCTGGTGGGATGTGCACCTGTATCAAGCATCAAGCATGTTAGTTGCAGTTGTCAGTTTCATCCTGTTTGTTTTTCAGATGATCACGCAACATAAAGGCATACCGAGGCCCCACTTGAGAGTGCCTCATTTCTGTGTCTGTTCTCACTAATGCTGTTAAATTTGCCTACGGTACAGGAACGCGGGCTCCGGGGGCCATGGTGTCTGAACAGCATGTTTTGCAGGATGATTTTGACAACGATGTCGATGCTCTGCTGGAAGAGGGCCTTTGTGCTCCCAAAAAGAGGCGAATGGAAGAGAAATACGGAGGAGACAGTGACCATCCGTCTGATGGAGAGACAAGTGTGCAGCCAATGATGACCAAGATTAAAACCGTGCTAAAAAGTAAGTCAGCCGGTTAGAAAGTAGTGTGTTTGTGGGACAGCAGAAGTGTAGGTTTGAGAGCCCCCGGTGCCAGGTGGTGGTCTGGGCAGTGGGCACATATTTGATGGAGGACGGCCATGTCTGATGAAGGGGAAACAGATAAGACACAAGGATGTAACAGATGCATGACAACCCAGGGGCAGGTTGGGGTGTCGGCTGTGGATACACACCACAGAGTGGCTGGTGTTGTGGAGAGGAATGGGGAGGGCACTTCTGATGGGGTGAGGAGGAGGGAATGTTGTATGCTGGGAGATGACAAGATAGGCAACTAGAGAGTGTGGAGGCCGAGGCCAGAGGCAGGTACAGCACCACGGCAGGGAATGGTTGCAGTCTGGGTTCTGGATTCAGTAGAGGCAAAGGTATTCCGAAGCCGCACTTGGTTTTTGGGGGTGGTGGAGGGAGTTGGGAGGCAGCCAGTGACATGCTTGTGCTGCTGCTTTGCCAGTGTGGTATAGGTCAAAGAGAAGTCGGTGTCAGTTTCTAGCTTTCCTGGCCTGGAGGTACCTGTGAGTGTCCAGGTGGAGATTAGGCAGTGGAAAGGGGCTGAACAGATGCGTGGGGACTTGGACACACAGTTGAGACCTTAGGCTGGGGGCCGGGTTGCAGAAAGTGGCCTGGTGTGATGGGAGGAAATTGAGGGGCCGGTGGTGTCCTGTCTCTGACTAGAGTGGACGTGTCAGCAGTGCTGGCTGCTGGCACGTGTCTGCCTGGGTTAGCTAGTGGTTGGAACAGAATGGGTGTTGGGTTTATCAGCTGTAGATGGGGATAAGCCTAGGGCCTCAGCTTCTGGGAAGAAGGGGTGTGGGGGCAGTCTTTACTTCGGTGCCTCCAGATATTTGCTTTGTACTCTTTCTGTGGTTTCAGCAATCTGAGCAGACAAAGTCCTGTTCATCCTGAGTGGCCCACAGGTTCACAATATGCCTGTGACTGCAGGCATGCCACTTGGCCTGCCTGCACTGGGCAGTCCTGTACCTTTCTCTCTGCAGCCTTCTCCACCTCACCCACCTGGCAGCCTGCCCCATAGTGCAGCCTCCCAGGAGCTGCAGCATGGGCCTCATGCTCACAGGCGGCGTGTGAGCTGCATGTGAGCTCTTCAGATGGCTGGGCCAACTTTATGACTGCTGGTTGTCACAGATGAGTGATCCAGGTGCACCTGCCAGTATTGCCATGTTCTGGTATCAGGTCAGGGGTTAGCACTGCTGGGTGGGGACCTGGCACTGGGATACCACTCCCTTTACCATGAGAGTCCCTGGTGCCATTTTATTGTATGTATATTTTTTAGATTTCATTTGCTTTTTTCCTTTTGTTTCTAAATTTCTTACTTGCACCCAGTACCTGTAAGATAATTAAGTTTCCGTTGAATCTTTGTGCTTTTCCCAGTAACCAGGCCTGTCAGTGGCAGATGTCAAGTGGGTAACAAGTCTTGAGTCTTTTTCTATGACTGCATGTTTACATGGTTTAGCAAGAACTGACTTAGAAATTTATGAATTGTGAGTGTTTCACATGCTAGTGAGAGCATGCAGCTTAGGTACAATGAAGGCATGTTATCCAGTCACAGGGAGCAGTGGTCGACAGACATGCAATTTATTAGCAAAGCTAACCCAGTCCCTGGGGTGCCTCTGGCCACAGCCAAGGCAGGCAGTGAGGAATTAATGCCCTTGATGCCCACAGCTGTGCAGGCAGCAGCTGAGGCTATGATTTGTGTCTTATAGAATCTCATCCCAGGCTCCTTCACGCACCACATGCTGTTCTAGGTCTAAGAGTACAGCAGTGAACAAGGTGGACAGCTTCCTCTGTTGAGGAGGAACTTAGATTCTATGGGTTAGAGCTATGTAAACACAACAATTGAGCAGAGTTTCATGCATAGGAGGTGCTGAGCAGCAGATGGGGCTGGGACAGGCTCTGAGGAGGGCAGGGTACTCCCCTACTCTCCTAGTTCTTAGAGGTTTTTTTCAATACTTGGTTGGCTTTACTGTTCTCATCTGCTTGTAATTTTGAAGACTTCCATAACTCGGAGAGTTTTTGAAGTGATTGTGGGATGTTCTTGTCTTTATGTAGGTCGTGGCCGTCCTCCTACGGAACCGTTGCCTGATGGATGGATCATGACATTCCACAACTCTGGAGTCCCCGTGTACCTACACAGAGAGTCTCGGGTGGTCACCTGGTCCAGGCCGTATTTCCTGGGAACGGGAAGCATACGGGTAGGGGATGCATCAGTCATGAATTTAGTCTTGTAAGTTTGCAGACTGAACACACACACGTTACACTTACATCGTAGCCAAGCAGAGGCAGGTGGAAGGCATCGGATGTTCAGACCTTTGGGGTCATCCTTGTAATCTGTGTTGCAATTTCACTATCCGCAGAAACATGATCCTCCTCTGAGTAGCATTCCCTGTCTGCATTATAAGAAAATGAAGGATAATGAGGAAAGAGAGCAAAGCAGTGAGCTTGCCCCCAGTGGGGAAATGTCCCCTGTCAAGCCGCTGAGCCGATCTACGGAGCTGGAGTTCCCCCTGGAAGAGCCTGACTCCATGGGAGCTGACTCAGGGCCCCCTGATGAGAAGGACCCACTGGGGGCTGAGGCTGCCCCTGGGGCCCTGGGGCAGGTGAAGGCAAAGGTCGAGGTGTGCAAGGATGAATCAGTTGGTAAGTTTCCTTCCTTCCTTGTTGGTTGGGACCCATCTGCAGGGATGTGGCTATATTCCACGCCTTCCCTGCAATCACATTCCTACTGCTGAAGGCCACTTGTTCCTAGTTATGTATGTGAGGAAGGGGCTTCTGGGGACCTGTGTCCACTCTTATGTGGCTAGAAAGGTGCGTCTCCCTGATCTTAGAACCCGCCTGGTCTGCAGGCCCCACATGGCCAGTGCTGCCACAGAGGTGGCTACAGTCAGTGCAGATCGGCCTTTTTCTCCAGTCACTTTTGTGACCTTTCCTGAAATTCTGGTTTTTCAGCAGGATGTGCTCTCCTGGCATTGTTTTGATTTACCTTGATGGGCCCAGAGTGAGCTTCGTCAGTCCACGGACTCAGCACTGGGGGATGGCCACTATTCTGTGGACATTTCCTGCTTCAATCCCACTATTGTTTTTGGCTGTGTTGGTGTTTCTCTTCTTTTTTTGTGTGTTTTTTAGCCTAGGCCTCCCCATTCAGTTTCTTTTTCTTTTAATGTTTGTTTTTGAGAGAGAGAGAGAGAGAGAGAGACAAAGTGAGAATGGGGAAGAGGGAGAGAGAGAAGGAGACATAGAATCCGAAGCAGGCTCCAGGCCCTGAGCTGTCAGCGTAGAGCCTGACGCGGGGCTCGAACTCATGAACTGAGAGATCATGACCTGAGCCAAAGTTGGCCGTTCAACCGACTGAGCCACTCAGGCGCCCCTAGGCTTCCTCATTCAGCTCTTAGTTTGTCTCTATAGTGGTGGCAGATCCCTTTCAGCCCACCTGCTGAATCTCATTTCAAGGAGGACTTTGTGTTTCTGAGGATTTTTGGTAATTGCTGTTTGGATATTGTCAGTATTGCTGCCCAGCCTGTCTTGTAACTCTTATTTATGAGGAGCCTAGAAGAGCTGGGATCAGGGGAGCACCACTGCTGAAGAAGGGGAGGGTGTCTCAGAGAGGGGTGGCCTCTGTGGAGAGAGGTGTCTGGGGAAAGGCAGGGTGTGTCACTAGCCCCCAGCTTCCCCAGTGGACAGACTGCGTTCTCCCCACGCCTGCCTGCCTGCTGTCTCCCTCCTTATCCACGTCAGCCTCCCCTGTCTTCTCTCCGGGTGCTGGAGCTTTTCTCAGGACCTGTCTGAAGGGAGCTTTTGCTTTCAGCCTTTATCGTAGAGGTTTTTTTCTTCATACTATCTTTTAGGCACACAAACACCTGAATGTGTTCCTGTTTTTTTGAAAACACCTGCCTTTTATTTCTAATTTCATTCCCATGGGAGAGGTTGACCACTTGTACTTGTTTGCAGACTCACTTCCCTGCATTCACGTGTAAAGAAATATGTGGTTTTGGTGCATAATTAAGTAGGTGCAGGTACGTTGTTTCACAGCTTTGTGTTTTAACCGTATATTCCTCAGTCTTCACACATGGAACTCCTCCCTCCGCTTCCACCGGCACTGCTCTTTGGGCTGGCCATGAGCCATGACAGTCCCTGCCTCAGGGCTTACACTTGAGTAAGAGACCAGTTAGGCTGACATGATTCTCTAGGATGTCCTGGGAGGGAGAGGGGTAGTGGGTGCAACAGTAAAAGCAGAAGGCCCCTGGGAACTTCACTGAGTGGGGTGGGTGGTGAACAGTGGGGATGGGCCAGGGACTGTGTGGGGCGAGGCATGACAGGTGCCAAGGCCCAAGCCACCTGCTTGTGTTGCTGAGTGTGCTTGGGGCCAGGGTGCCGGAGGGGAGAGTGCAAGGTGTGCACTGGGTGCATAGCGCTTTGGCTGCTGTGGTACCTGTTTTGATACAGGGAAAAAAGGCTTGAAGGCCATCTGATTTTTTGTTAGTTTTTAAAGCTTTTTCTTTTTCTCCTTTTTTCTTATTGTTCTTGTTCCAAATAAACTAAAAGAGCATCCTAGAGGTTTGTAACTTGAGTAATTTGAGGAGCTGCCAGAGTGAAGGGACCTGATCCTTTGCTTTCTTTGCTCTTTGAAAGGAAAAGTGAAAGAATGGGGATGGTGTGGTGGGACCTGTTTGATGGGCAGCCCGTTGCTGCCCAACTTAGTGGGCAGAGAAAACATGACTCTTATGTTGGAAATTAGCAATTTTGTTCTCTGGTAAATCCGCACAGATCTGGAGGAATTTCGGAGCTACTTGGAAAAGCGTTTTGACTTTGAGCAAGTCACTGTGAAGAAATTCAGGACTTGGGCTGAGCGGCGGCAGTTTAACCGAGAAATGAAACGGAAACAGGCGGAGTCTGAGAGGCCCATCTTGCCAGCCAATCAGAAACTCATCACTCTGTCTGTGCAGGATGCACCCACAAAGAAAGGTGAGTTGGGGCTTGTAAATTTTATCATTGGCAGATTGATTATACTGTTGTTTTTCACTTGATGGTCTTAGAACATATGCTTGGTGTGTGAATTGCGTTTACTTCAAAGCTTATGTTTACCCTATGAATGCAGAGGTGCACTGTGTTCATGGTGGTGAGCCCCTAATTGTGAGTGAGTCGCTAACTTGGTGGTGCCAGGTCCCAAGTGCTAGCTTGCGGCAGGTCCTCACGCTGTTGCTGAGATAGGCCTTCTTGTCACAGAGTTTGTCATTAACCCCAACGGGAAGTCCGAGGTCTGCATCCTGCACGAGTACATGCAGCGAGTTCTCAAGGTCCGCCCTGTTTATAATTTCTTTGAATGTGGTAAGTTTGACCTCCCCCATCTCAGCCCCGAAGAATCCTACACCTTGCTGGGGTCATGGCTGGGAGGCGGGAACTGACCATTAGCCCCACTCTTTGGGATAGGAGTGAAAAGGCAGGGCAGGGAGAAGGGCACTGCAGGTGGGCAGGTCATTTTCACAGTAGTGTGCCCCTTCTGAGGGCCAGTGCCTCTGCTTCCCCTTCCATTATCTATGCTCCCTCCACCCCCACCTTCCGTTCATTCCTTGCTCCAAGGAAGGCCTCCCTTGCTGTGTTTCCACCTGCCCCCAGGTGGATGGAGTGGCCTTAGGCCTGCACTTCCCACCACCTGTCTCCTGTGGCCATCCTCATCACACCTTTGTGAAAACCAGTTTATCCTTTTCTTGGAAGTCTGAACCCAGGAGTCACGCATTATTTTTCATGTTGTTTCTTTGACTTAACTGCATCTGTGTGTCTCCGCTGCTCACAGCCCTCTGTCCATCTTTCATAGACATTGATCCCTATCCCGGCTTGGCCTCTGGCCTCCTGTTTCCCCTCCAGCTTATGAACCCGTAGTCTCCCATTTCCCAAGATTTTCCTGGCATGCTCTTTGCCTGCTGACCAACCCTTGGCCCTCTCTCCATGCCTCGGGAGCCCCTGTCTCTGCCCTCCAGCAGCAGCCCTGACCCTGCCTTGTCTTTTGGTGCCAGCAGATTGTATGTATACGTGCGTGCATGCTTTTAATGTCTTGGCAAGTGTTTTTAAAACAATAATTTTAATTTTAAGAGAACCCAAGTGAGCCTTTTGGTGCCTCGGTGACCATTGATGGTGTGACCTATGGATCCGGAACTGCAAGCAGCAAAAAACTTGCGAAGAATAAAGCTGGTAATGTGCCTATTTGGGTGTCAGAGACCCATGCTACCTACTGTGTCTGCCTCTCCCCTTAGCTGGGGAGGGCTGGGGGTAGAGCAAATCCATTTTATTTATGTAATCATCTACCTTGGTTTTTTAAAAGTATGTGCTCTTTGGAAAAGACTCAAGTAGAGGAAGTAAAGTGTGAGAAATAAAAGTAGAAAATGCAAACCTCTGCTCGGTGGAGGCTGGGCCAGAATCTTCCAACCTTGTCCCCACCACTCACAGAGCTGACCAGGCTGTGCCTAGCACGCATACTAGAGCGGGTTTGTATTTAAACTGAGCAAAACGTGGGCATCTTAGGAGATGACAAACAGGTGGAAACGTATGCAGTCAGCATTCTCCTTGAGTGGTTTTGACATGTGCGAGGACGATTTCCTGAGTCCTTCAAACTGCCATTCATTGAACATAGCCTGTCAGATCCCTGGGAAGGCCTATGTTTCTGGTTAAAATGGAAACCGTTCTGCCTCACCATTAGGATTACTTGACCTCTTCTTGGGAGTAGAGCATATTGCATGGTGCATGTTGGGTGTACCCAGACACTGGCGCCCACAATTCCATTCTTGAGGTTTCTCTGTTGTGTCTTCCAAAGCATGAAGCATGTTGGTTTATCACATTCTCACTAGGTCTCGAGGGTGGTGAAAGTGCTTTTGCTCACGTGACTCAGAATTTCCTTTGGAGTTGCTTTCTTTGGTGATGTATGCTGAGGATGATTGGGAGAATATGTTACTTTCTATCCTTTCGTCCCGGGTTCTCCCTCAAGGCCTGCTGTCCATCTTAGGCAGAAAACTGACAAAAGCCTTTTTCAGCTCAACAAACTGGTGCTACTAAGGTCATGGGGCACATAACCAGCAGAGTGGGGCTCACTGTGGGAGTGGAAACGTCCTGGCAGTGGGGCTCTGCTCTCCCCATGTGCAAGGATCCACTTCTCTGCCCAGACCCCAGCTGCTCTCTTGATTCCTCACTCGGATGTCTTGCCAGCACCTACAACTCTACAGGGTCAGACTTTTGCCCCTCCCCTGTTCTGCAGCACCCCCCACTTCCCCACCCCAGTGGTGAGTGGCAGTCCTGCTCACGCAGAAACCTGTGCTCAGCATTGAGTCATCCCTCTGCTCCATCCTGCAGATGCTTTCTCCAAAGTATCTGTCCAATCGCTCTGCTTTTCCCTGCCACACTCAGCAGCCTGTTCACTCCTCAGGCCTCGCTGCCTGGCCTGCTACAAGTACCTCAGGGCAAGAGTACACACAGCTCGGTGTGGCTTACAAGGCTGCCCACAGTCTTAACGCTTGTCCCACGGCCTCTTTGTTTAGGATGTGCACCTCCCGTCCTCTGCTCTCCCTGCCTGTGAAGTGCTGCTTGCTGTTCCCCAGGGCCCTTGCTTCCCTCTGAGCCGTGGGTACTCTGGCCCTACACAGGAGTCAGCATGTAGCTTGCTCTGGAGTTAGGAAGCAAGCTGGGCCTGAGCCCTCACCCTTGGGGTTTTTCTTTTCATAGCCCGAGCTACGCTGGAGATCCTTATCCCTGACTTTGTCAAACAGACCTCTGAGGAAAAGCCCAAAGACAGTGAAGAGCTTGAGGTGAGTGTTGTGATCCTGCCCTGTTTGGAGCTGTGGTTCCAGTGCAGTGTCCGCACCCCACCCTCCTCACTAGTGCAGGTTATGCTCACGGATTTAGTCACCCAAGCTCTAGGTGATTTTGTTTTGTTCATACTTTATAAAAGGGGAAACTAGCTTGTCTTTGTGCAAACGGGGAAAGGTGTTATTTTTGTCAGAGATTTTTGTCCCATGTCTTGCAGTGAGTGGTAAAGAATGTGCATAATAAGTGTATACGGGAATTCGTCAGCTCTACCCTGACTGGAGATCCATGGTGAGAATGAAACTTTGAGACTGTCTGTAAAAGTTATGTTGTTCTTTGTATTAAGAACTACTTAAAACTACTTGTGAACTTTCTTGGGTAAATATGATAAAATGGATATTTGTAGTAAGGGCTTCTCAAATTCTGAGGAAGGTGTTCTTTTTTATAAGTTCATTAAAAAGATTTTTTTTAAAGTTTATTTTAGAGAGAGAGGGCATGAGTGAGGGACAGAAAGGGAGAGAGAGAGAATCCCAAGCAGGCTCTGTGCTGTCAGTGCAGAGCCCAATGTGGGGCTCAGACTGACAAACCATGAGATCATGACCTGAGCCAAGATCAAGAGTCGGATGCTTAAGCAACTGAGCCACTCAGAAGCCTCTCTAACAGTTTTATTGGTGTGTAATTTATATACCATGAGTTTTGCTCTTTTAAACCGTACTGTTGAGTGGATTTTTGTGTATTCAGAGTTGTACAATCATCGCTTGCAGTGTTCTAATCTTAGAATATTTTCATCTCCCTGTTCCTTGCCCCTCAACCCCTGGTGACCACTAATCTCTCTGTCTTGATGGATTTACTAGTTCTGGACACTTCATACCAATGGAATCATATGACATGTAGTCCTTTGTGACTGGCTTCTTTTACTTACCATGCTGTCTTAGCTGTAGGTTTTATCAGATTGAGGAAATTTCCTTCTGCTCTTGGTTTGCTGAGAGTTTTTTTTAGGAATGGATGTTGGATTTTGTCAAATGTTTTTCCTGCTTGTACTGAGATGATTGTCAGGTTTTTGTTTTTTACTGTAGTCATGTGGTGGTATATTGCATAGGTTTTTGAATGTTAAACCAACCTTGGATTTCTGGGATAAATCCCACTTAGTCATGGTGCACGTAAGTTTGATGTGTTTGCTGGATTTAGCGTGCTGGTATTTTAAGGACTTTTGCAGCTATATTTATAAGGGATACTTGTTTGTAGTTTTCTTGTGATGTCTGGTGTTGGTGTTGGGGTAATACTGTCTTTACAGAATGAGGTGGAAAGTGTTCCTTTCTCTACTATTGGTGTGGAATATTTCGTGAAAGGTTGGTAGTAATTTTTTAAACATTTGATAGAATTCACCAGTGAAACCATTTGAGTCCAGACTTGAATTTGTCTGAGGTTAGTTAATTACTAATTCAATCTTTTCACTTTTACCTCTGTTCAAATATCCTTTTCCTTTTTGAGCTGGTATGGAAACTTTGGGTTTTTATAGGAATTTTTCATTTCGATCTAGACTAATTCTTTGGCATACATTTATTCGTAGTGTTCCCTTATGATCCACGTTGTTTTGGTAAGTTTGTGCTGCTCCTGCTTTCATTACTGATTTTAGTAGTTGAGTCCCTCTTTTTTTCTCTTGGTCAATTTAAAGTTTGTCAGTGTTGTTGATCTTTCAATGATCTAACTTCTGGTTTTGTTGATCCCCACCCCTCCCCACAATAGCTTTGTTACTGTCTGTTTCATTTATTTCTGCTGTAGCCTTTGTTTCCTTTCTTTTGCCAACCTTAGGTTTAGTTTGTTTTTCTTTTCTAGTGTCTTCAGAGTATGGATTGGAGATCTTCTTTTTATTCTTTTTATTTATTCCATTTAATGTTATTTTTTATTTATTTATTTATTTATTTTGAGAGAGAGAGAGTACACACGAGTAGGGGAGAGGGGCAGAGGTAGAGAGTGTGAGAGAGATTCTTAAGCAGGCTCCATGCTCAGGGCTCAATCCCACAACCCTGGGATCATGACCTGAGCTGAAATCAAGAGTCAGGTGCTTAACTGACTCAGCCACCCAGGTGCCCCCTGAGATCTTCTTTCTAAATATTGGAGCTTGGGCTATAAATTTTTTTCTATGTACTACTTTCACTGCGGCCCATAAGCTCTAGTGTGTGTTCTATTTTTTGTTCACCTCAAAGTGTTTTTCTCATTTCTCTTGTGGTTTCTTCTTGAACCATTGGTTATTTTCGGAGTGTCTACTTTCCATCTATTTGTGAATTTCCCAAATTTCCTTTAGTTATTGATCTTTAATTCCAGTGTGGTTCAAAAACATAGTTTGTATGATTTCAGTCAGTCTTTTAAATTCATTGAAGTTTGTTTTATGACCTAACATATGATTTGCCCTAGAGAATGTTTTATATGCAAGTGTACTATGGAGTGAACCAGATGCCTGTTAGGTCTAGTTGGTGTATAGTGTTATCTTCCTTTGTTGGTCTTCTGCCTAGTTCTATCCGTTCTTGAATGTGGGTATTGGAGTCTTCTGCTGTTGTTATTGAATTATAGCTTCTTTCAATTCTGTTTTTGCTTCATGTATTTTGGGGCTGTTGGTAGCTACATATATGTTGGTGGTATTGGGAGGTAATTAGAAATGTATGTTTGGTCTTTGTTCTTGGTTCCTGGTGCAGAGCTTCTAATGTAATACAGTACATTAATGCGTTTTTTGTCCCTATTTCTTTAAAAAGCTGCAGGTTGATAAAGGTGAATGTTTTTTGTTATTTTTAACAGACTCCTTTTTTTAAGATTTTTTTCCTATTTATTTATTTATGAGAGAGAGGGAGAGAGAGAATCTCATGAGGGACAGAGAGAAAGGGAATCCCACACAACAATGACAGTGCAGAGCCCGAAGTGGGGCTTGAACTTGCCTGAAGCCGCTCTCAAACTCATGAACTGTGAAATCATGACCTGAGCCTAAGTCAGATGCTTAACTGACTGAGCCACTCGGGCACCCCTTAACAGGCCCCTTTCAACCACATCTGAGTTTATGTTAATGAAGTAGCTTTTGGACCATTCCTTTGGATGGGAGCTGGTTGCCCAGGGAATTTACCATCTAATTAGAGGGTTGGGACTTTCAGGGCTTCCCCTTCCCGTGTGTTTGGGGGGAGTCACTGGATGTTGAGCTAATTGCTAATGGCCAGTGAGGTAATCAGTTATGCCTGTATAGTGAAGCCTCCATTAAAAAACTCTTAACTGAAGGGGTTCAGAGAGCTTCTTGGTTGATGAACACATTGAGATGCTGAAAAGATGGCAGGCTTAGAGAAGGCATGGAAGCTCTGTACCCCTTCTTTTATACTTGCCCTATTTATCTTTTCCATCTGGGCTGTTTCTAAGTTATATCCTTTTGTAATAAAGCAGGGCTCTAGGAAGTAAAACGGAGGAAGGGTTGGGAACCGCCAGTATATAGCTGCTCAGTCAGAAGCACAGGTGACAACCTGGACTTGAGGTTAGTGGCAAGTGGTGGCAATAGTCTTGTAGGACTGAGCCCTTAATCTGCAGGATCTGCCCTAACTCCTGGCAGTTAGCATTAGAACGGCTTGGTGTGGAAACACATTCATTTGGTGTCACAAGTGTTCAAACCAGAAGTCAGTTCTATTTAATGTTTATAATGGTTATGTCACCTTGATGGATGAACTCTTTGTCATTATTAAATATCTTTTATCTTTAGTAATATGTTTTGTCTTAGTGTCTTAGAGTCAGTTTTCTCTGATACAGTCATTCCTACGTTTTTTTTTTTTTTTTTTTTTTTTAATATTTATTTTTGAGAGAGAGACAGAGTGTGAGCAGGGAGGGGCAGAGAGAGAGGGAGACACAGAATCTAAAGCAGGCTCCAGGCTCTGAGCTGCCAGCACAGAGCCCGATGTGGGGCTTGAACTCACGAACCATCAGATCACGACCTGAGCTGAAGTCGGACGCTTAACTGACTGAGCCACCCAGGCGTCCAGTCATTGCTACTTTCTGATATGTCTTTCCATCTTTTTACCTTTAACCCGTTTGTGTGTTTGAATCTAAATTGTGTTTCTTCTACACAGCATAAAACTGGGTTTTGTTTCTATGCATTCTGTCAAATCTCTGCCTTTTGATCAGAGAGTTTAATCAATTTGTTTTTTAAAGATTTTATTTTATTTTTTAAAAAAATTTTTTTTTAACGCTTATTTATTTTTGGGACAGAGAGACAGAGCATGAATGGGGGAGGGGCAGAGAGAGAGAGGGAGACACAGAATCGGAAGCAGGCTCCAGGCTCTGAGCCATCAGCCCAGAGCCTGACGCGGGGCTCGAACTCACGGACCGCGAGATCGTGACCTGAGCTGAAGTCGGACGCTTAACCGACGGAGCCACCCAGGCGCCCCAAAGATTTTATTTTTAAGTAATCTCTGCACCCAATGCAGGGCTTGAATTTATAACCTTAAGATCAAAAGTCACATGCCCCACCGACTAAGCCAGCCAGGTGCCCCTTTTATTTTTTTATTTATTTATTTAAAAAATTTTTTTTTTTTTTTTTAACATTTATTTATTTTTGAGACCGAGAGAGACAGAGCATGAACGGGGGAGGGTCAGAGAGAGGGGGACACAGAATCTGAAACAGGCTCCGGGCTCCGAGCTGTCAGCACAGAGCCCGATGCGGGGCTAGAACTCCCGGACCATGAGATCATGACCTGAGCCGAAGTCGGATGCTTAACCGCAGGTGCCCCTTTTAAATAAAGTTAATCAACTTTTTTTTCTTTTTGGAGGGGCCTTAGTCAATTGAAATGTAATTACTGATAAGGTAGAATTGATATATACCATTACACTGTTTGCTTTCTGTTTTATGTCTTTTTGTTCCTCAGTTCCTTTGTTACTGCCTCTTCTGTTTTAAATACTTTCTAATGTACCACTTTAATTCTCTTGTTTCCTTCACTGTATATACACATATTTTTAAATTTTTTTTAACATTTATTTATTTTTGAGAGACAGTGTGAGCAGGGGAGGGGCAGAGAGAAGAGGGAGACACAGAATCTGAAGCAGGCTCCAGGCTCTGGAGCCTGACGTGGGGCTTGAACTCACAAGCCATGCGATCATGACCTGAGCCGAAGTTGGACACTTAACCAACTGAGCCACCCAGGCGCCCCTCCCTGTATATTTTTAAGTTATTTTCTTGGTGATTGTCATAGGGTATAACTGTAACATCTAAACTGAAAACAATCTAGTTTGGACTAATGCCAACTAACTTCAGTTGTATATAAAAATTTTGCTCCTATAGCTCAATTTACCTTCACCTTTATGGTTATGTTGTCACAAATTACCTCTCTGTATGTTGTGTGTCCACAAACATGGATTTATAATTATTGTTTTACGTAGTTGTCTTTAAATCTTTTTTTTTTTTTTTTAATGTTTATTTTTGAGAGAGACAGACCGTGAGTAAGGGAGGGTCAGAGAGAGAGGGAGACACAGAATCCGAAGTAGGCTCCAGGCTCTGAGCTGCCAGCACAGAACCTGACACAGGGCTCTAACCCACGAACTGTGAGATCATGACCTGAGCTGAAGTTGGATGCTTAACCGATGGAGCCACCCAGGCGCCCCTATATCTATTTTTTTTAATGTTGGTTTATTTTTGATAGACAGAGACAGACTGCTAACAGGGGAGGGGGAGAGAGAGGGAGACACAGAATCCAAAGCAGGCTTTAGGCAGAACCTGATGTTGGGCTTGAACTGACAAGTTGTGAGATTATGGCCTAAGTCAAAATTGGACTCTGAGTCAACTGAGCCACCCAGGCGCCTCTATATAGTTGTCCTTTAATTCAGAAAGGAAAAACAGAATTAGAAACAATATATGTTTATATTGTCTTTTATTTACTGTAGTTAGCTTTATTTTTTGTAATGCCCTCAATTTGTTTATGGTCTACAGTGTCCTTTTATTTTGGCCTGAAGGCACATCCCCCCCCCCCCCCCCCCCCCCCCC
>NW_026057586.1:64924604-64959007 GCF_023721935.1 Panthera uncia
CCACTCCCCCACCCCCCCCCAAGAAATACTGCTCTTCAGTATTTCTTGGAGGGCAGTTCCACTAGCTGTGGATTCTCTCAATTTTTGTTTATCTGAGAATGTCTTAACAATTCCCTTTAAAAAAAATTTTTTTTTAAATGGTTATTTTTTGAGAGAGAGAGAGTACGAGTGGGTGAGGGGCAGAGAGAGAGGGGGAGACAGAATCTGAAGCAGGTGCCAGGCTCTGAGCTGTCAGGACAGAGCCTGACGTGGGTGCTCAAACCCTTGAACCATGAGATCGTGACCTGAGCTGCAGCTGGACGCTTAACTGACTGAGCCACCCAGGTGTCCCTTAATGATTCTCTTTTTTTTTTTTTTTTTTTAATTATTTTTTTTTTTTTTTCAACGTTTTTTATTTATTTTTGGGACAGAGAGAGACAGAGCATGAACGGGGGAGGGGCAGAGAGAGAGGGAGACACAGAATCGGAAACAGGCTCCAGGCTCCGAGCCATCAGCCCAGAGCCTGACGCGGGGCTCGAACTCACGGACCGCGAGATCGTGACCTGGCTGAAGTCGGACGCTCAACTGACTGCGCCACCCAGGCGCCCCAATGATTCTCTTTTTGAAGCATAGTTTTGCTGGCTGGGTATAGAATTTTTTTTAAGTTTATTTATTTACTTTGAGAGAGAACCAGGGAGGGGCAAAGAGAGAGGGAGAGAGAGCAAGAATCCCAAGCAGGCTCCACACTCAGTGCAGAGCCCTGTACGGGGCTCAAAGTTAATAACCGTGAGATCATGACCTGAGCCAAAATCAAGAGTTGGACGCTTAACTCACTGAGCCACCCAGGCACCCCTGCGTATAGAATTCTTAGTTGACATTGTTTTTCTTCATAGTGGTGATCTGTCTGCCTTCTGGCCTCTATAAGGAATGAGAAATCGGCTGTTAATCTTACTGAGAATCACGTTATTGATGAGTTGTTTCTTGTACTGTTTTCAGATTTTGTCTTTGGCCTTTGACAGAAATGTGTAGGTATAGATTTCTTTAGTTTATTCTTTTTGGAATTTGTTGAGCTTCTTGGATACGTAATGTTTTCCATCTTTAAGAAGTTTCAGCCTTTATTTTCTCATAATTTTTTTTGCCCTTTAGTTTCCTCTTTTTCTGGGAATCCCATTATAGGTAACCTAGTACACTCAGGGTATCCCACAGGTCTATGGGGCACTGTTATTTATTTATTTATTTTCTTTGTCTTAATTGATAGTCTGGTGAGATACTGTTCTTATGCTTTCCTTTAATTCTTTAGATGTGGTGGTTTGTTTTAGTTTTTTGAGCATATTATAGCTGGTTTATTTTATTTATTTTTTAATGTTTATCTTGAGAGAGTGTGCAAGCATATGCATGAGCACTTGAGCGGGGGAGCAGCAGAGAGAGGAGAGAATCCCAAGCAGGCTCCAAGCTGTCAGCGCAGAGCCTGATGTGGGGCTTGATCCCACGAACTGTGAGATCATGACCTGAGCCAAAATCAAGAGTTGGACCCTTAACTGACCAAGCCACCCAGGTGCCCCTCCTCAGGGATGGTTTGTATTGACTACTTTTCTTTATCTTGTATGGCATATACATTTGTGTTTTAGTTCATGTCTCGTTAAATCTGGGCATTTTAAATAATGTGGATATCAAGATTACCAGTTAGAGGACAACTTTTAAAAAAAAATATTTATCATTTTTGAGAGAGCACAAGCAGGGGAGGGGCAGAGAGAGAGGGGGAGACATAGAGTCTGAAGCAGGCTACAGGCTCTGAACTGTTAGCACAGAGCCTGATGCAGTACTCAAACCCACTAACCACAAGATCATTCCCTGAACTGAAGTCAGACCCTTAACCTACAACCACCCAGACATCCCAAGGATATATTTCTTGCCTCACAGCTCTGGAGACTGGACATCTAAACTCAAGGTGTCAGCAAGGTTGGTTTCTTCTGAAGGCTAGGAGAGAAAGATCTCTTTCAGGCCTCTCTCTGTTTGGAGATAACAGTTGGAGATAACTGATAACAGTCCTTCTCCCTGTACTGTGTGTTTGTTTCTGAATCTGTTTATAGTGACAGTAGTCATATTGGATTAGGGCCCACCCTAATGACCTCATTTTAACTTGATTATGTCTGTAAGGACCTTATCTGCAAAAAAGGTTATATAATGAGGTACTGGAAGTTAGGATTTCAGCCTATCAATATGTGGGTGGACAGAATTGAACCCATAATAGTGACTTTCCTAGACTATTTTGTGAAATCCAAGTCAGAGATTTCCTGACCTAAATCAGTAAGTCTCCCAGCCTTTGCTAGGGAGCTCTTTATGCATGTTGGGGTCACCTTTAATGCTCTAGTAGTTGACAATTGTGCCTTAGCCTTTACTTCCTTCCCACTTGCACAGAGCTTCTGAGTCAATCAGGAGATTTGGGCCTTCCCAGGACTTTCCTGGGCATGCAAGTGGCCACCTAGATCTCCAGACAAGTTGGAGCTTTTCAAAGCCTTTTAAGGGCATCTCATTCTCTAGCTTTTCCTTTTATGTTTTCTGACCTGTCTCTTGCTTGCCAGCTGGTATCCCAGCCTCAGGCAACTGCCGTATGAAACAGTTGCCACTGATTATTTTTGATAGATTTCCTGGGGAATTGGGCTGTTTTCACCAAATGAACTCTGAGTTGGGTCGCATAAAGGCAAGTTTTACAATGAGCTTTTCTGTAGAGCTGCCACATGGACCAGACAGCAGTGGTTCTCTGGGCTTGGGTTGTTGGGGAACCAGTTTGCCTTCTTCATTGAACCAGCCTTGCTGGTTCCCAAGGCTACCACAGAGCTGGGAAGAGAAGACAGGAATGGGCCAAATTTTATAAATAAAATGCTACAAAGCTCATTGTTCTTAGCAAAATTCAGCCATTTTTTTCTTGAATAAATGCTCCCCAGATTGTTGTCTTTAATTTCCAGAATTCTGAAAAAGTTGATTTTGACAGTTTTAGTCAGTGTTCTTGTTGATCCTGTGGAAGAGCAAAATTTGGAGGTTTTTTTATTCTGTCACCCTAGAACTGGTATAGGATGTGTTTAAAACTTTTTTTCAAAAACAAAAAAGACAAAATATAAAACAGTATTCACCTGGGTGGCTCAGTTGGTTAAGTCTGACTTCAGCTCAGGTCATGATCTCATGGTTTCAAGCCCCACATTGGGCTCTCCTATCAGCGAGGAGCCTTTTTCTGATCCTCTGTCCTTTCTCTCTGCCCCTCCCCTACTCGTACGCGTGCACACTCTCTCGAAAATAAATTAACGTTAAAAAAACTAAACATTTTTTCCAATCTTTTTAGACTGAGACTATTCTAAAATATGGTAAAGTGCCCATGGCAGTTTAAATTGCACTCGGGTGTCTATTTTTTGTGCTTTATTGTCATAGATGGGCCATAGACAGATCACAGAGCCCACTCAGCAAACAAAATCTCAAAAAGACTAGCTCCTTCAGGAAAAATCACATTTTCAACTTTATTTCTCAATAACCTAACTATGGAACAGTGGTTGTTGAGGGAGGCTTCCAAGGCATGTTGGAGAACTTGTTACCTACACCTCTACCCATAGCCTGCCAAGGCCCTTAGGATTGGTTGTTGCAGTTGATGATGCATGGGCTGTATAGGTTGCACGCCACCATTCTCTGATACGGGGTAGCAGAAACTGGAAGGGGTAGCTATGGTTCTGGTGCTGGGAGTCAGCTTGGCCTAGGCAAGCAGGGGATGTGCGGCTCCAGCAGCCTTTTTGGAAGATGGAGCTTTGCTTTGTCATAGCAGCTCATCTGAGTAGCCTCTGCTGTTGCCCAATGCGGTGGGGATGTGTGTCTTACCTGTCTAAGCATGCAGCACCCACGCCCCACTGCCTGTGGCTGTTGTGGTAAAGTTTAAAGTAACTCAGTAAATTATAGTTGATTTAAGAAATTTTTGACATGTTGAGATAATGGAAAATTCTCCAGGGTTAGTACAGCAAGTGTTAGGAACACCTGGTTTCAAGATAAGATCCAAGACGGTCTCCATTTAGTGTTGTGGCCTCTAAGATACCAGCATCTGGCTTGGTTGGTTATTAACTGAATGAATTAGCATTTCAGTCCAGTTTTTAATCTGAAAGTCTCTGTGCTTACTGTTGGCTTTAGTTCACTTTTGTATTTAGCACCATTGTAGTTCCCTAAGCAGGGACCTCCCAGTTTCATTCTGGCCAGCTTAGGGACCCAGGGGTGTTCCATGGCTCTCCCAGCCTTGTGTGTTGAAGAATGGTCTGTCGCTCCAGTTACCTGCTCTGTCCCAGCTGCTTTTTGCAGTCCCACCACCTGCATGTGGCCTCATATGTGGCTGTCTGGTGGTATACACTCTTGGAGGGCTACAAGCTTGCCCCAGACTGTGATGTTAACCCTGTCTCTACCTCATGCTTGGTGGTCAGAGACTGGTGGTTACCTCTTCTCTAGAGTGCATGGTTTTGATGATGACCAGCTGGCAGTCTTTGTGCTCAGTTCTTTCATTTTCCACCTTTCCTCCTGCCCTGTACAGTCTGTAAGGTCATTGTGGCTGCACCCTTGTCCCTGGAGCCTTTTACATTAGCACCTCTAGTGAGGCATCTGCTGTGACAGAGACTGTAGGTTTCTGGAATTTGTGCCTCAGGTTGTGCTGGATAGTAGTAAGATTCAGGATCTGGCCATGTACTCTGGGGCTCTTCTGGAAAGTGAGGGATCTTTCCAGAAATAACATCAGAAAGTAGCCTGAGAGGGGTGCCTGGGTGGCTCAGTTGGTTGGGTGTCCAACTTCAGCCTAGGTCATGACCTCGCTGGTCCCGAGTTCTGGCCCCACAGCAGGCTCTGTACTGACAGCTCAGAGCCCGGAGCCTGTTTTGGATTCTAGGTCTCCCTCTCTATCTCTGCTCCTACCCCACTCACACTCTGTCTCTCTCTCTAAAAAATAAATAAACATTAAAAAATTAAAAAAAAAAAAAAGGCAAGCTTGAGAGAGGAGGTCTTCCCAGGTAGAGGAGGCTATGTGGGCAGCTCGGAAATCCCAGGTATAAAAGTTCCCTTGTACACACAAAGGACTTTTTCATGTTGGTTCTCCAATTCTCTGACACCAGCTAGGTGTCTGCAACTTTGCTCAGTTCTCACACTATTTACATGGAGTTGGCTCAGTTCCAAAAGACTGCCCACACTTCACATTCCAGCCACAAATGGGGTGCGCAGGCCACCCACATTGACCAGCCAACTACAGATTCAGGGGTTTCCGTGACTTCCCTTGGGTTCATTAATTTGCTTGAATGAGAACTTTTTTAGAATTTGCTCTCAGAACTCAGGGAAACTTCTTTACGTTTACTGGTTTATTATTAAGAATACAGGGGCGCCTGGGTGGCTCAGTCGGTTAAGCGTCTGACTTCGGCTCAGGTCACGATCTCGCGGTATGTGAGTTCGAGCCCCGCATCGGGCTCTGTGCTGACTGCTCAGAGCCTGGAGCCTGTTTCAGATTCTGTGTCTCCCTCTCTCTCTGACCCTCCCCCGTTCATGCTCTGTCTCTCTCTGTCTCAAAAATAAATGAACGTTAAAAAAAAAGAATACAAATGGACAGCCAGATGAAGAGGTGCTTAATCATGGTTGGTCTTTCTGGTGACCAGCCCCATCATGAAGCTGTCTAGGCCCTGCCCCCCACCATGCCTAATTAGCATAAACTCAGATGAGGTCCAGAGGGACTTCTTTGAATAACAAAAGATACTCCTATTAGGAAATTCTAAAGTTTTAGGCGCTCCCTGAACTGGATACAAGGACCAGATTATGTGTCTGATGACCAAAAATGTCCTCATCCTCTGGAGAGGTTTTTTTTCACACTTAGAATTTAATTGTATATGTGTGTACTTATTTCCCATTTTAAAATTTGTCAGAGAAGTAAGTAGCTTTTCTGTCAGGTTGAAAGTACTAGAGCAGCACAATTGTGACTGATAGGAATTGCTGTCTTGCTCCTGAAAAATTGTGACGGTGTTTCTGTCACATCCTTGTCAGTAGCTTGGTGGGTGGGTGGCAGTCCCTCTTCCCCATGGTGCCCTTGTGGAGGTGTGGCTCCAGAGTTCCAGCTGTGGGGGCAGGATGCCAAGGTTGGCTGGGCAGGCCCTGGTTCTTTGGGAGCTCTCGCTATGCACTGCTGTCCTTGACGTACAGTGGCACAAAGTCCACATGCAATGGTGGTGTGGATATAGAATATCCAGAATTCTAGAATTGCCATGGAAGCAGAGGCTCAGGGCATAGCATGTTTGGTGTTGATTAAAAAGGCAAAAACAGATGAGCAGAACTGGTACTGAGCC
Organism: Panthera uncia; assembly: GCF_023721935.1. NCBI lineage: Eukaryota > Metazoa > Chordata > Mammalia > Carnivora > Felidae > Panthera > Panthera uncia. Next base: position 64,930,922 of record NW_026057586.1, read on the forward strand.
TTTTCACAAGACCTGGGGTGATTTCTTCTTAGTATTTTATAGCTTTTTAGGTAGCTGTGGGTTGTGGTTGGTTCATGCTTGTTCTAGAATTTAGGCATTAGTGACTTGGTTTTTTTTGGCTCCCTTCCCCCGCCCCCGACCAATTTAGGTTTTAATAGAGAGTTCGGGGCACTTAGGTGGCTCGATTGGTTAAGTGTCCGACTCTTAATTTTGGCTCAGGTCATGAGATTGAGCCCTCCATCAGGCTCAATACTGATAGTGTGGAGCCTGCTTGGGATTCTCTCTCTCCCTATCCCTGTGTCCCTCCCCTGCTCGTGTGTGTTCGCAGTTGCTCACTTTCTCAAAAAATTAAAAAAAAATTATAGAGTGGTAAATGCACTTTTTGGTACACTTCTGTGAATTTTGAAACGTGTAGTTTTGTCATGTAACCAACAGCGCAATGAAGACATTTTCAAATGTTCTCCCCCTCCCAGTTTTCTTAAACTGCCCCCTTCTGCCCCTTTGTAGTCAAAACTTTCTTTTTACCCAGGTAGCCACTGAGCTATCTCTGTAGGTTAGCCAGTTCCCAAATGTCTTATCAGTGGAGTCACAGGGGAGGTAGCCTTAGAACCAAGCTCCAACTCAGTGATGCACTTGAGAATCCTCTGTGTTGGTGCTGGTGTTGATGGTTGGGTAATTTTTGCTGCTGAGTGTGCCTACTGCAGGGCAGTGCCTAGTATGTTCTTCTTACTTGAGGGGTGTTGAGTGCATTTCCATTTTTGGGTGATTAGCATTTGGCTGCTGTGAGGCTCTCCGGTTTTCCACGTGAGTGTAGCTAAGCACCCAAGATGGCCTTGCTGGGCCGTATGATAAGTATATGTCCAACTGGGTGCCTTTGCATGTCTGTCGAGCCAGATGAGCATGTGTGTGTGGGTCTGTCTCTGCACTCTGTCTCCTTGATCTGTGTGACCTTTCACCAATGCCATACCTTCTTGATGACATGAATTCTTGGAATCCGTGCGAACCCTCAAACTTTGTTCTTTTTCAAAAGCACTTTTTGGTTACTCCAGCTACTTTTCCCTTCCGTATAGAAACAGTATGTCAGTACAAAAAGTTCTGTTGAGATTTTGATTGGAATTGTGTTACATCTGTAGATAAATTTGGAGAGAATGGACTTCCTAACAGTATTGAGTCTTTCAGTTCACAAACCCAGTGTATCTCTCCATTTATTGAAGTCTTTGATGTCTTTTATTAGTGTTTGGTCATTTTTAGTATGCAGATCTTTCACATGTTTTACTAGATTTGGACTTGAGTATTTCACATGTGTTTTGGAACTGTTGTGAGTAGCACTTTAGTTTCAGTTGTGTTGATTGCTAGTGTATAGCGATCTCATTTACTGTCGTATATTGATCGTATGTCTTGTGGCTTTGCTGAACTGCTTTATTAGTTCCAGTAGTTTTTCTGTAGATTTCTTTGGGATTTCTATGTACCGACCAGGTTGACTGTGATGGTTTGATTTCTTCCTTTCCAATCTAGATGCCTTTTGTTTCTTTTTCTTGCCTTACTACTCTGACTAGAAGCTCCATTACATGTTGAGTAGCAGTGGGGAGAGTGGACATCCTTGTCTTGTTCCTGATTTTGGGGTGAAGCATATAGTCTCTGACCATTGAATATGATGTTAGGTGTTAGTTGTTTGTTGATGCCCTCTATCAGGTTGAGGAAGGATTCTTCTATTCCTAGTTTGTTGAGTATTTTTATCATGAAAGGATGTTGCATTTTGTCAAATGCCTTTCCTTATCAATTGATATTACAGACTTTTTCCTCCTTAATTTGTTGATATAATGTATTATGTTGATAGATTTTTTTTTTTTTTTTAATGCATTCCTGGGCTAAGTAAGTCCTTTCTTGGGCATGGCATAGATTTGTTTTTATGTGTTAATGGTTACGAATTGCTAATACTCTATGTAGGATTTTTACACCTGTGTTTGTGAGGATTATTATTTTGTAGTTCTCTTTGGTGTTAATAAGGGTACTGCTAACATCATAAAATGAATTGGCAATTGTCCCTCCTCTTGTGGTGTTTTGAAAGATTGTCTAGAATTGGTATAATTTTTTTTTTCTTAAATATTTGGTAGTTGTTGCCAATGAAACGATCTGAGTGTGGAGTTTTCTTTGAAGGGACCTTTTAACTACAAGTTCAACTTCTTGAATAGAGCAGTTTGGGTAATTTGCACTTTTCAAGGAATTGGTCCATTTTATTTAAATTGTTGGGTTTATGGGTGCTGGTCTGTCTGTGGTGCTCTCTCAGGGTCTTTCAGTATCTGTTGGGCACCAGTGATCCAAACTTCTTCTGTACTGTTGTCATTGGGCCACTTCTGCCCTTTGTACTATAGTCTCTACATGCTCCTTGCAGGTTAACCTGCAACATGTGACTGTGGCTCTTGGTGCAGGTAATTGTGGTATGGGCCTTTGCCAGCGTCTGTTGGATATCTTTGGGCTTCTTAGTGTGTGTTCTTCTGCCATGTGTGTGTCTGCCTCGGCTCTGTCAGGGAGGATCGTGGGTACACAGGTGGTCTTGCTCAGTCTGACCACAGGTCCACAGCCCAGGTGCCGACTGCTGGTTAGAGACTGGGTTATCAAAGGGCTGAAATGAGAGAGCCAGCCACCATGGATGGGTCGGCTGCCTGGCTAGCCACTAAGGATGGGTCTAGGGCCTGATGTCTTGGTGAATAACTTTCCCTGGAAACTGATCCATGCTGATGCAGATGCTCGTAAGTGGAGGTATCTTGTGGGGACCTGTTGGAAACTGTAGCCAAATGAGAGTAGGGAGATTTCTAGCTCACCAGAATCAGCAATTCCCTTTAGAAATGTCACCTTGCTTTCCTTGACTCAGTCACAGTCCGCTGAGAGAGGAACCCCTGCCTCCCTGCCCAGAGTAGTGTTCTTATAAGTGTTGTGTTCTTGTAAGAAGAGGGAGGGAAGTGGAGAGAAGGCTGGGTGGAGTTGGGAGTGATGCTAAAGAAAGCTTGGTGCTGCCAAAACCTGGGAAGGTCCAGAAAGAATCTCTCATAGAGGTTTCAAAGGGAACGTGGCCTGCTGACACCTTGCTTTGGGACTTCTGGCCTCCAGAATTGTGAAAAAATAAATAAGCCACCCACTTGGTGGTACCTTGCTATGGCAACCCCAGAAGCCCAGCAGTCCCCACCAGGGAGGTGGGCTGTGCTGAGTGAACTAGGCCACATCCTCCGTTCACAGAGGGCGGCTCAGCAGAGGCCCAAGTCTGGTTGGGGTCAACGCTGCCTCCTGGCTGCTGCCTGCCTCTGTTGTGCAGAACTTCTCTTTTTCCCCCTCAACTGGTTAAGTGGTTTCCCATTAACCCTTTAATTGTTCTGTTCTCTGGGCATAGCAGTTGGTCTCAGAGCTAGGACAGGATGACTCTGTGTTTGAAACAGGAGCCAGGCCAGGCCCTTCACAGCCTTCAGAGAGCTTGGCCTTTTTAGAGTGCATCTCTTTTGTCTGATTTACCTTTTGTCTTCTATAATCTCACTTATGATGATCTTCAAAATTCTTTTCTAAGGTTGTCTGTCTTTAGATTTCTGACTAATTGATCAGACTCAGATTCAGAAAAGGCTCCCAGGCAGCACCAAGCTTTGCCACCCCGTTGCAGCATACTCTCCAACCTAGCACAGCACTGCTTGTCCTGTCTCAGAGGGGCTGCTGGACAATGAGGTGGGGGCGCAATGTGCTCTTCAAGGCAGTAAAGATGACAGGAATCTTCTGGGGGAAGCAGACAGCATGGGGAACAGCTCCGTGAGGCCAGCAGGCTCGGTCCAGCACTTAGGAGTGGCTGCTTTGTTTTGTAGTATTTTAACCACATCAGTATCGAGGACTCACGGGTCTACGAGCTGACCAGCAAGGCCGGACTGTTGTCTCCCTATCAGATCCTTCACGAGTGCCTTAAAAGGTAGGGCGGGTGCTTCCCCTTCTGAGTAGGGTTGTGTGGGGGCTTTTCTTTTGGTGCCCAATGTCTTTACTAGCTATTTATCCTGGTTCAAGAGGTGATGCTAAAGGCCAAGCCATTGCAAGTATTCCCTGTGTGCACAGAAGCCCCTGTGCCTGCTGGTCAGTCAGAGCCTGTGAGATCGGATCAGGAGAATCCCCTCCTTTTCAGCTGAGAAGTGCGGTTTGGGGAAAGGGTTGGCATTGTCTTTAGAGAGCCTTTAAAGCCTTTCCTGAAGCTGTCATTTCTTTGTCCTCAGCCGATGGCACTGGTTGTCTTTGTTTTTTCTTTAAGAAACCATGGAATGGGTGATACATCCATCAAGTTTGAAGTGGTTCCTGGTAAAAACCAGAAGAGTGAATATGTCATGGCGTGCGGCAAACACACAGTGCGCGGCTGGTGTAAGGACTGCCTCCCTCCTCCCTGTCACCCCACTGCAGTTTCCCTTGACCACTGGGGAGGTTGCACACTGCCATGTGGCCTGTCTGGGAGCCCTGAGCCTCTGGGGCTTAGTCTCAGGCCACTACCCTGGCATCACTTCCAAGCTCCTGCCTTGTGTGCTGACCACCCGCAGTCCTCCGTGTCCACTGGCATCTCCTATCGACCTCTGTCTGAAAGCCAGTCAGTCTGAGGTGGGACTGTGGTAGTCCTGCCTGTACCAACCCTATCCTCCTAGTTCCTGGGCTTGGGCTGGTCACTTTGGCTAGGCCATGTTTTCCCCCTCCTGCCACTAGTGCCCCATCCAGCCCATGGTCCCTGTGGTAGGAGGAGGGATGTCCTAGAATGGCAGCAGAGCCCTTGCCCTGCCCTACTCTGTGTCCCTGTGCTGGGTGATGTGCCTGCCCCATTTCTGGTCTTTGTGTACACCACCTGCAGTATTTACCAAATTTGGTTGGTTATTTATTTTTAACTTCTTTATTTAAAAAAAAAATTTTTATGTTTATTTTTGAGAGAGAGAGAGAGAGTGTGAGCAGGGGAGGGACAGAGAGAGAGGGAGACACAGAATCTGAAGACAGGCTCCAGGCTCTGAGCTAGCTGTCAGCATAGAGCCTGATCCAGGACTCAAACTCACAAACCATGAGATCGTGACCTGAGCCAGTGGATGCTTAACTGGCTGAGCCACCCAGGCGCCCCACTGAATTTGGTTTTTGAAATAACTACGTTTTATTTTATCTTATCTTTTAATGTTTATTTTTGAGAGAGTGTGCCATGTACGAGTGGGGGGAAGGGCAGAGAAAGAGGGAGACAGAGAATCCCAAGCAGGCTTTGCACTGTCAGTGCAGAATCTGACGTGGGGCTCAAACTCACACACTGAGATCATGACCTGAACTGAAATCAAGAGTCAGATGCTTAATTGACTGAGCCACCCAGGCACCCCTAAAGTAACCACTTCTGAAAACAACTTTATTTTAAAAGAAAACTTTGTATGACTACTATAAACACAAACCCAGTGCTGTGTAAACTAGAAAGTAACACACAAGTTGACCTTGGGAAAATCACAGAACTCACAGACCTGGGTGTCCCCTGTGATTCAGCAGATATTAGTCCTCACTGAGCCCCCTTCTGGAGCAGGCAGGTGTGGCATAGAAGGAGTGCTGGCACCATTGACCTCCCTATCTGGGAAGTGTGGCCACCTTGGTTTGTCTGGCCATAGGCATCTCCTGGCACTCAGACCCACTCTGTTCTCCAGACCCACTCTGCTCCCTGGCCCCACCTTCCCTCTGCATACATAGAAACTCCTCTTTCAAAGTTCATACACCCTCTGGAAACTCCTCTGGGCTTTCTGGCAGAGCCTCCCTCCCCTGTGCCTGTCCCCAAGGAGCCTTGGGCCATGTGCTTCATGGTGCTCGTTTTGCTTGTCTGTATCTCTGGAAGTGTAGGGTGTGGTGGGAGGGAGGCCTTGTAAGTTATGACCTTGGGCCCATTCTGATTTTCTGAAGCCTTTGAGGGAGCTGTTCTGCTAAATGGGGTTAGGGTGGGTCCTGGTCTCAGCTTTGTGAGACTCCAGTGCCGACTGCAGTGGTGGAAGACGTCTGTACCCCCTCCTGTAGAACATGCCGTTTGCTGGGTGGGGGAATGGCAGGTGTGTCTCCTCTCTAGGCAAGGTGGCCATGTTGACAGCTGAATGTTCTAGTGACTCCCTCTCCACATTTCCTCTTCCTTCCTCACAGGTAAGAATAAGAGAGTTGGAAAACAGTTAGCCTCTCAGAAAATCCTTCAGCTGCTGCACCCACATGTCAAGAATTGGGGGTCTTTATTGCGCATGTATGGTCGCGAAAGCAGCAAGATGGTCAAACAGGTAACCAGGCTCCTCCCTAGGACCTAGGGCAGCCTCTGTGCTTATCATCCTCCCTCCACCGTGGCACACCTGTTTGAGGTCCTGCTGTCACCGGAGATAGTGATGGGCAGCTCTGCTCTTGTTCAAGGCTGCTTCTCAGGCGCTTTGCTGGGCCATGTCTGTGACCTTGAGGGTGGGAGGTGGTCATTCATGCTGTGTCTCCCTCCCTGAGAAGCCTGGGCCTGGTTCTGGCTGTGTGGGGTGAGCCTGTCCAGCAGGACGTACAGGTGGTGAGTGCTGCCAGCCCCAGTGGAGAGGAAGCTTCTGAGCTGAGACCTGGTGTCTCCCCTTCCCCCACACTGGAACTGCAAGCCCTTGGATTAATTTGAGGACCCCTAGAAGCTTAAGGGAGAGTAAGAGATGCAGGGCACCTCTTCCTGCTTATGAACACCAGTTTTTTTTAACTAAACACCTGTACACGTCATCTGTTTAGTTTCTGCTGTTTTGCCGGGATCGAGAGATTTAAACCAGTACCCTTAGGTTTGTATGTTTTGTGGGGTGGAGGGAAGTCCTGGGAGGTGTTTACGTTTATTTTTACCCTGATGTTTCCAGAAATAGTCTGGGTTACCTGCATCCCAGTGAGGGGAGGGGTGGCCATGTGGCATCTAAGGAGGTGACACTGGGCCCCCAAGGTGCTTAGAGAGGAACCTCCAGATATGTGTTGCTGAGAAAACTCCAATGACTGCAGATGAGGCTGAGTTCTGCCTTCACGTGCCTTTACTTTTGTGCTGTATCTTGTTTGGGCTGATTGAGAAAAGCCTGCTTTGGCCTGTGAGTGGGAACTCTCCCTAAGTTGGAGGATGAGCGTCCAGTCTAGGCACAGCCTCAGCCTGTATCTTTTGGAGGACAGGTGGAGTCTGACACTCGAAGGCACAGCAGGCGGCCTCAGAGATGGCCTTTTCAGACAGGAAGGGCCTCAGGACAGCTTGATCCTGTTCTCAAAGTTGGAGGGTTTGCAGATATGCAGAGAGCGCAGTGTCTAGGGCTGATGGGCTCCCAGCTGGGCTCCAGTGCCAGGGTTTATCCCATTGGGCAGCACGCTGTCCCTACTGGTGGAGGCCGTACTCTGATCGTTCCACTCTGAGGGTCTGGGCAGTACGAGTGCCCAGCCAATGGCAGGAGTGGAGGCAGCTGGGTGCCAGGATGCCTTTGCCCCATGAAGGGAAGAGGCTGTGGCTTCTGCCTGCTCAGGGTGAGGCAGAAGTGGGGGTAGTATGGTCAGAAAGTGAGCTGGGCAGCTGTGGACTGGTCTGCGTTCTCTGTGGCTGTGTCAGCTGCCAGGTGTGGGTTGGGAGTGCAGCTCTGGCTGCTGGCCGTAATATGTCTGTGGGGCCTGCCCCAGGCAGTCCTGAGAGCAAGGTGCTGTGCTCCCCAGGAGACCTCGGACAAAAGTGTGATTGAGCTGCAGCAATATGCCAAGAAGAACAAGCCAAACCTGCACATCCTGAGCAAACTACAGGAGGAGATGAAGAGGCTGGCTGAGGAGAGGGTGAGTGTGCAGGCCCGGCCAGCACCAAAGGCCCCTCCGCACCCTCATCCTCTTGCCCTCAAGGGAGGGGAGGGGCACCTAGCACAGCCACATTGGCAGCTATGGGAGGGAAGTCAGCCTCAACACTTCTAGGGTAGATGTGCTTTTCCTTGCGTTTCAGCATTCATGACATTTGCATCAGATCAATTCACTTTTTAGTTACATTATAGAACTCTCAGCCCTGGCCTGTGGTTGTGAAGGACCTGCCTTCTGGGTATTTCCACTCAGTACTCAGTTTGAAGGCAGGGACGTTATACCAGCCAGGCCTCCCATTCTCAGGGTCTTGTGGGACACAGACTGCCATCCTGGGCCTCTTCTTCTTTGGGTCCTTGTCATTTCTGTGAGGGAGGAGCATGGTTCACAGAACATTGAACCTGGGTAAGGCTTAGTCCTGATGAAGCTTCCTAAAACCACTTGCCTGAGGGTCTTCTAGGCTAGGACCTTGTGAAGCTGTGGTATTTGCCTGGAGGCCTATATAAAACCCCAGGGAGGGGGAGGTGGGGAATGAGAATCTGTTGTATGTTTGGCCTTTCTGGTCCAGGAGATGCCTCAAGTTGGGGCGGGGAGAGAGAACCTGCCCTCAAGTTGGGATGGGGAGAGAGAACCACCTACGTGATTGTCCCTGGTGGCTGTAACTTCCTTGGCCCTTCACTTCTGGGTGTGTGGTCTGCTTCCCAGGGAAGCACCAGCACACAGTTCTCTGAGATGGCATCCAGGGAGACCCAGCCAGCCCCCATCTGGTCCACTCCTCAGACCTTCCTTCTCATGTGGTATACTGCAAAGCAGTGGTGCCCTCCTACTCCAGAGGCTACCTGGCACCAGTGTGCTGAGCTCGCCCCCTCACATATCCACCCTGCCTCAGGAGCCTCTTGCCTGAAGTTGCGCTTGGCCTCATGTTCCTACTTTGTTGGCATCCCTGACCTTTGTTGTTCTTTCAGGAGGAGACACGAAAGAAACCCAAGATGTCTATTGTGGCGTCTGCCCAGCCTGGTGGCGAGCCCCTGTGCACTGTGGACGTATGAGGGAGGCAGCAGGGTCAGGCGCGGGGACTGCCAGCTCTGCTGCCAGGGAGACCTCACGCCACTCACTCTGCAGCTTCGGGCCTCCGATCTGAGTTCCTCCCCTGCGGCCAGGCATCTGCTGTCAGGGCCAGAGGGGTGGGGCTCTGGTGCAGGGGGACAGCAGGGCCACAAAGCTCTTCCTTGGGGGCCGCCCACAGGTCTGAGTGGGCGTGTTCAAGGATGGACTCTGCTTGTCCACACAGGTGGAAGCCAAGAGCTTGACAATAACTGTGGATAACCTCTGCTTATGTGGACTTGCTGCAGACTGGTTTGATGAAGGTTTTCATGTGTGTCAGTACATAACATGCACTGACAAATGTCAGATAAAATGAGAAAGTGGTGGCAAAGTTCTGTGGTACCCTGTGCCCAGGGTTCCCGCAGACCACTGCAGGGACCTGGTCAGAAGGCGCACGCTGGGACCCCCATCCCCTTCCCTGCCTCTTGTGTTTTCCCTTTTTCTCTGAAAAGGTTATAACAGGAAGGAGTATTTCAGACCTTTTTGGTTTAAAATAAACACAATTTTAGAATCAGAACTATTTTTCAGAGATTGTAGGCAAACCCTCAAGGTGATTATTTACCATCCTTGAAATGCATTGCCAGTGTATGCCTGGCTTGTTGCCCTGGTCCTGGGTTGGCGTGCGGTCCATTTTTCTGAGTAAGTCTTAATGTCCTAAAAACACGCCTTCTTAAGACACTGAGGCCCCTCACCTTCACTGGCCTCTGGCAACTTTTTACTAATGATTTTTGCACAGTCAAGTCCATCTGTCCACCCATCAATTTTTAAAGCTTTTATGAAATTTTAGCATTTGGAAAGAAACTTTTACAGTGAGAGTAGAAGGTAGATTTGGAGTCATGTAGCAGATATAAACAAGTTAATGCATTTTAGCATGGGGATTTTAAAAGAGGAAATAAGGACCCTCAGTGCAATCCATCCGTGATCACAAAGTGGCACTCTTCTCCAGACCTGGCATAAACACATGGATGGTGGCTGTCTTCCCTGTGACAATGGCTTCACTGGATTTCAAGGGCAGTTGCCCTATGCAGCCAGACCTGGTGGCCAGCTTGTTACTTTGACCAGCAGCCTGTGTTTTCCAAGTGGCTCCTGTGGACCAGTGCAGGGATAAGTGTGTTCCTGCCCTGAACCCCAGAGGATGTGGGTGTGCTTAGGGCCCTTGGTTGTCCCCATGTGCAAGGTACAGGTAGTCATCAGTTCCCTATCACCAGGGCCTGCTCAGGGTGCTGTGTGCTCCTGGTGCACTGTCAGCTGCAGGAGCCCAGTGCTGGGTTGCATTGTCACATTCCACGGGTGTGCCTGTTCTCCATCATGTCCCCCGTGGTTGGTGTTGATGGCATTTGTTTTCAGGAAGACAATGTTGGGTCTTGTGTGCCACCCACAGTGTATCCCTCCCTTGCCACCTATGCGACTGAGGTTGGCTTCTGTGTTGACGTTTATAAACAAAACCCTTAAATCAAGTTGCTGTAATTAGACACTTGCTTCTGTCTTGCCTCCTGTCTGCAGCTGTGAATAATCATTTGACTGTGACTGTTTGCTCTCAGAACAGCCAGATGCGCCATTGTGAACCAAAGCTTCGTGCACACGTTACTAGAGGCAGCGAGCTTTGCTGCAGCCTCCCCGTGTCCTTCCTCTGTCCCTCCTATGTGGGTGTGAGTGTTGTGTGCACACAGCCACGCTGTGGCTGCAGAGGGCAGGTGGAGCCTGTACTGATGCCACCTCCCATGTGGCCACTGCCTGTTGTGTACCTTCCAGGTGGTGGCTAAGCTGTGGCTTTAAGGGTGAGCCTTGATTGTCTGAATGCATAAAGCAAAACTGTCCCAAAAGGGAATGACTGGCGTTTGTTTCTTCTAACCATGTGAGGCTATGGGGCTTTGTGGACCCTCAGCTGGCCAGTATCCCCCTCTTTAGCCTGTCTCACAGGGCTGAGGCATTTGCCTGGGGACACTGCTTTTGCAACATCTGAGCAGTGTCCCAGCCTGGCCTTTGGTCATAACAGTGGCCTCCCTTCAGAGCTCAGGGCCAGATTGGGGATGGAACCTCCCCTCGGGGTGCAGGAAGAGTGGTGCAGCCTGCTGGGCTGACCTGCAGCAGATAGGCCTGGCCCCCTGCCATGTCTCCACCCCACATGCACCACTGGCTCTGAGCCATGAGCTCCCGGTTTCTTCTCTTAGGATAATAAGCATGAGATCTGGCACTGTTGGCACATTTTCTGTGACTCCCGGCCATGTGGAGGGACTGGCAGCTGGGGGGTCAGACTTAGTCTTGGCAGGGTTCTCAAGGGGCCCTGCTGGCTTCCCACCGCCCCCCCACTCCCCCACCCACAGTAGGGGCTAAAGTAGGGGCAGGCCCCATCTGCCAACCTTGAATGCTCATCAGTCATGCCAGTAGTTCAGCAATGGTTTATTCTGACCCTGTGCCCCAGCTAGCCCAAAAGGAACTGGGAAGAGGAGTGTGTGTGTGTGGGGGGGGTGGGTAGGGGACAAGAGCGTAGGGTCCATGGGGACAGGCTGACCCTGGTTGGGGCAGCTGTGTCTCATGCTCTCAAGGTGCTTGCCTGAGCATCCTGAGGTGAGGCAAGGACTTGGGGAGCCCCTTGGCTTCTGCCCCAGTGATGAAGACTGGGCCCTATTCTGAAAGGGCAAGTTTCTAGTGCTCCAGGGACCTAGGAAGAGGTGGAAGCCCCAGTTTCCTGCAGGGTATCATCTGGGGACCCTGGTGGGGGCTGGGCTGGAGGGTCCTGGGGCTCCAGGGCCCCTGTGCCATTGGGGTACTCCACCCTCTCAAACAGGATGAGCATCTCACAATGCGGGGTCTGCGGGAACAGGTCCACGGCCATAGCCTTGACAGGCCGGAAGGGAGTGCCCTTCACCCGATTAGATGGGGCCCTGCAGAGGCTGTGGTGAGAAAGGAGTGTCAAGATCAGCCACGTGAGTCTGGAAAGGGCTCCTGTGGAGGAGGGGGAGGTTGTGTGCAGGGCCCCAATCCACCCCAGATCCCTCCACCTCACACTCACTCGACAAAGTTGCCCATGGCTGCCCGGGGGTTGCAAGAGACATACAGGAGCCGTTTGAGGTTCTCGGCTCTTCGGATAGCCAGGATCACTTTGGAATCTGAGGAGACCCAGATGGGATGGGCATCAGGTCTGAGGCTGCACAGCTTGGTGTGCCATCCCAACATCCCTGCCCACCGTCTTCCCCTTAACAACCCCCAAATGGAGACCACTTACGCAGGCCAGCACGAGGAGGGTCCAGGATGGCAACGAGCTGCTGGGAGGCCAGTCTGCTCACCAGAGCGGGCACCAGGTCCTCGGCTCTCCCACAATGGAACTCAACATTGCTCAACTCTGGACATGGCATGACAGCCCTGTCAGGGGACCAAGGACACTCTCCCCCACAGGGCTTTGCCTGGTGTCCTGAAGTCCCTGGCCAGAGATGTATTAGGAAAGCCTGTTGTCTAGGGAGCCTGTTCACCTTCCCCCATCAGGCAGCCTCAGGCATCCTGGACATGTGTTAAGTTCACGTAATAGGAGCCCTCCTGTACTCTGCCCTCACCCCACCCACCATGGGCCCTAAGAACCACCTGGTGGGTCCCAGGTGCTGTGCTGAGGTATGCAGCAGAGGCATCTGCTGCCCACCTTTGTGGGGCGCTGGCTCTCACCATTGTCTTGGGCATTCACCCGGGCATCTTCCACAGCCTCCTGGCACAGCTCAATTCCTACAACTCTCTTCACCTTCTGAAACCAGTAAAGGACAGACTCATGGCATTCTGACCCATCCTGGGGACTTCTTAGGGAAGGGAACAGCAGGAGGCATTTGGAGAGTGGAAGAGAATCTGGCAGACTACGGTTAACCTTAGTCTTCGGGCTGGGGATCACGGAGGATCATGAGGCAGGTGACAATATGGGTAGTGTGGGGAGGGTATCCACAGGCAGGGCAGGAGGGCTCACCGGGGCCAGTGCCAGGCCAATGGTGCCAGTGCCGCAGCACACGTCTAGCACTGTGCTCCCTGTGTCCAGCTGGGCCCAGTCCTGGATGACTGTGTAGAGCACCTCGGCTGCTGGGGTGTTCACCTGGAGGGTGAGCCGGCAGTGTCAAGGATGTCAGGGGAGCCCTGCTGCCCAAGTTGGCTTCCCCTCCTGCCCACCTCCCCCACTGCCCCATGCCAAACACTTGCATTCCCTGGGCATCTTTCCTGCCTCTGTGGCCCAATTCCTGGCTCGCTCACTTTCTTCCTAGGTCTCCCGATCCTACCCCTCCCCTACATCTAACCATCAGGGAGCCAGAAGCCTAGTCCTCAGACTGACCCTCAATCCCATGAGGGTTGCCTGGCAACCTCAGTCTCCTAGCTTTAAAAGGCAACGATGCTGATATCACCACCCCTCGATCAATTTTCATAATTGCTCTTTTCTGAGTACTAGAGCTCACACCAGAGCCCTGGCATTACTCCAGCTCCTGTTCTCACACCCCACATATGGCTCTCCAAGAGGGTTGTCAAAGAATCCAATGGCAAATGATCTTTCATCTACTTTACAATCCTTGTGGCTCCCCTGCCTGGACATTATCCCCAGGTCTCTTGCCAGGCTAATCCTTTGTCACTGCCCTAGCCCACTGTCTCCATCACATCTTGATATCATGTCAGGTCTCCCTCCATGTGTCCTCATGATCCTAAGAAATTTGGGGCTACCTGAAAGAAGGCATGAGGGGAGATCCGGAAGGTCAACCCCAGCAGGTCCTCGTGGATGCATCGGTCTCCAGCCACGTGCTCCAGGGGCAGGCCCTCCAGACTGGGAGTCTTTCTGTGGATGGTAGGGTAAGGTCCATCAGTATCACTAGCCCTTGCAGAGACCCACCCCATCCCTACCCAGGGTCCTCACCGCTGTCCCTCCTCTACAAAGTAGAGGCAGGTCACCCCAGTGGCCTTGCCTGGCCCTGCCATGAAGTGCTGTGCCAAGGAGGCCTTCAGCCCAGCCAGTTCCTCAGGGCTCAGCTTCTGGGTAAGCAGTAGAAAAGGCCTTGTGAAGTTGCATCACAACTCACTGTGGCCCAGACACCCTCCCCCAGCAGGGCCTCCTTGCCTGAGACCTGAGGGTGGAAGTAAACAATGGCCATGGCTTGGCCACGGCGGCTGGTGCGCACAGTCAGCTGCTTCCAGTGGCCTGAGTATGTCTCTGGGTTGTACGCTGAGTATGGAGTGGACCTGTGGTGGGAGCCATGAGCGGCCCTGAGTCCTCAATATCTGCCAACCAGGACTGGGCGAGCAGTCTCCCTGCTCTCCCCTCCAGCCCCACCCACCAGATCACAATCCCAGGATCCCCCAGGCAGGCCCTCTGCTCCCACCACCTCAGGACTTCTTGGGGCCCCTAGCCCAGCCATAAGCCCTCACCGGATGAACTCCTGGAAAGCCTTCACCACTTGCTTGGTGGCCCCAGGGATGTGCACGGTGTCAAAGGGGGCTGCCACAGCACATGTCCCGCCCTTGTACTTGCCAAGCCGACAGCCGACTGTGTTGTCCTCCCCGTCCACCCCGACGCCAACCAGAAACTCACACTTATTACGATATTCGGTCTGCAGGGAGGGTAGAGGGAGGCAGAGAGACATGCCTGACCTTACCCTGGCCATCCAGCACTTGTGAGTGGACAGAACAGCTCATCAAGTGAGATGGTGGTGAGCAAGAGGCTCTAGTTCCCCCACAGTGCCTGGCAGTCCAGGAGATGGGGCTGACAACAAGTAACAGTCATGTGAGAAATAGGAAAAATAAATACAAAGCATGAAAAGGGATGGCAAAGATAAGTGAGAAGAGCTCCTTTAAGAACATGAGGTGAGTTTCTGGCCACACCAGCCGGGCCTGACCTGCTGGGGTGATGGCCTAACCCCCTCCAGCGGGCAGCAGGCCTTGTTGTGCTTGTGCCTCTGTGAGAGCAGCCAGGGCAGCAGGGCGCGGTTGGTGCTCCCAATTTCCCTGCAGGATGAGGTGGGGCCAAGGTTGGACTCAGCCCGCTGCCCCTGCAACCCTCCCCAGCCACTCTCCAAATACCCAGGTCTTCTGGGCCCCTCCCTTGGGATCTCAGTGTCCCCACTGGTTACACATGGGTCTCAGTGGTTAGCTACCCAAGAGACCATGCAGGCCTTAAGGATGTCTATACAGAGCACGGGATGGCTGAACAAGCATAGAGCTGAGCAAAGTTCCAGGGCCAAGAGGGTGATCACCCGCACTCACTTGGCGAGCTTCTGTAGCACCTGCTCGCACTCCAACCGCTTCCGCTCAAGCTGCTCAGCATAGGGCACGGTCCAAAATGGGGTCACTACATCTGCGATGCATGTGGCCGTGGGCTCACCCTCATCCTCACGCCGCCTCTTTCTGGCCATGGGATCAGCCTTGGGTCGGGCCAAGCGCACGCTGAGTGGACGGCCCTTCCAGAGGGCACCGTGCAGCACGCGCAGGGCCTTGTCCCGCTCAGCGGCGCTACGGAATGTCACAAAGGCGCAGGGAGGTTGCCCAAAGAGTTTGGTCTTATGAGGCTGTAGGCCAAAGCGGCCCAGAAAGCGTCGGACATCACTGAAGCTGGCGTGGCGAGGCACATTCTGCAGCTCCAACTTGAAGATCTCCGAGGTAAACAAGTCGTCCCTGATGTAGCTGTAGAGCCCAGGCTGAGGTACAGACTCTGCAGCCACCCCAGCCCCACCTTCCTCCTCCTCCTCCTGAGGGGCTAGGGCTTCAGGGCTGCCCTGGGCACTGTTGCTGTCCTGGCTGCAGCCCTCCATGGGCACAGGGCCCTGTGTGGAGACAGGCAGGGGCTGGGCTGCGGGCTGCACCCTAGAACCTGAACGCCCCAGTTCGCTAGCCCCACATCCAGACCTCCATTAGTGGACCCTATGCCCAGCCTCACCCCCCATTCCCTTCCCTCCTCTCCCAACTCACCTCCGATCCCACTTTTCTCCCAGGGGTTTCCCCCTCCGCCCCCATCTCCATCCCTTCCCACCCGGTCCCCCATCAGAATCTCCCTTCACTTTACTTCACTGTCGAGTTTATCACTCATCGTCCGCTGCCCGGACTGGGGGCTCCACGAGGGCTGCCTCCGCCACCTCGTCCTGGTCCTGGCAAAGGGAGGCAGGCGCTCAGAGGGCGGGTGCGACGCCGCGAGGTCTATCCCCGGCTCCACCCCGGACAAGGCGGGACTCGAACCCTCCGTGCTCAGGTTCGGGCCTCGGGCATGGGGTGTGCCGCCTGCCCGCCAGGGGCCTGCGCCGGCCGCTCACCTAGCCGGCCGCTCTCCCGCCGCAGCGCGTGCAGCCGAGGCCGCGCGTCTCTATCATCCTGGCTTCCGGTGACATCATCACCACGCGTCACCTCCTACCCCCAGCCCTTTTCTCGTGCTCGAGGGGCACGCGCTGCGGTGGGGCGGAAGCGCGCGCGGGGGCCGCCGGGAGTACTCACTCCCCTGGCTGCCGGGCGGGCCGGGCATGCGCCGCGGGCGTTTTGGCGGGAAGCGCGGGGTGGGCTGGACAATGAGATGTCCGCCGTGTGAGCCAATAAAGCTGCACTGGTTTTGAATCGCGTCGCGTTTCCCGCCGCCGGGGTCAGGGGTCGGGGTTCGGGTCGCGGGGCGGAGGGAAGAGCGGGAGGGCGGGAGGCGCCGGCGCCAGACGCGGAGGAAAGGAGCCACGACTAGCCGCCGAGAGGCCGCGGAGCCAGCGACGACCGAGCCAGCCGAGCCGCCGCCGCCGCGTCCCCATGGCGGCCGCCAAGGTGCGGCCGGGCTCGGGTGGGGACTGGGCGGGGGCCGGGAGGCCGAGGCCGCTATCGGCGGCCACGTGGGCGGCCCGCGCCGCCGTTGCCAACCCCCGCTGGCCTGTGGGCTCGGCTCCTGTGGGGCCTCGGTGGCGCGGGGTCGGAACTTTGGGGAGCGCGGCCTGGGGGCTGGAGGCCTTCGGAGCCAGGTCGCACGATGGCTCCGCGGGCTCGGGGGCTGCCTGGCGCCCGCGTGACCTTGGGGCGGTCCCAAGTGGGGCCGGGAAGCTCCATCCAGGCGTGGGGCGGCCCGCCGCCCCGACTCCTCGGTCTCGAGTTTACTTCGCCGCTCGCCTGAGAAGTGGGGCGGGTGGCGGGTTTCCCCTGGCTCGGCCCACTTGCAGGCTTCCCACCAAAACCGTGCGTCCCTTCCTCCCGTCGCCTACGCAGTACTTCATTCATTCTGTTCTCACGTCTTGAGCCGCCACAGGCCTCTGTGGCAGAAACTCACGTTTCAGCGGGGTGGACGGGTCCTGGTCGAACCGACCCAGAGTCGGGGTGGCTTTGTTGTCCGAGGGCATCTGCTCGGGTGAGCTGACCCTGGTGGAGCCGCAGTGCTTATCCAACCAAGGAAAGCAATGAAAGCTTATATATTTTCTTTTTTGGCTCGAGTCTGGTAGGGAGGTCTCCCAGCTTACGGATTTATAGATCATCAAGCCACGTGTTCTGTGAGACTTGAACCTCAAATATGATTCTTTGTGCCCTGTAGTTTAATAAATTGCATCAGAATCTTAGGGTTCATTGTACGATTTCTGTTGACACATCAACTTTCTGATTTAAGATCAAATTGCTGATAGAACTGTGAATTGCGTGTAAGCACTAGCCATCCTGTAGCAACCTTTTTCCTTTCTATTAAGCAAGAGCACAGATTTTTCTCAACCAGTAAAAACCCAAATGGTTGCTTTTTGATTAAAGGGTGACAACTCCACTTGAGACCCTCTTCTGTCATTGCATCTTTTAATCATTTGCCCTTGTGATTATCCACATTTTACAGATGAGGAAACTGAGGTTCAAGTGATGAGGCAGTTTCTCATCTGCCAGTAGGTGGCTCAATTTAGGAGCCCCAGTATGTGCACAGATGTGATTGATGCATCTGGGGAGGGTGCTGAAATTCAGCATCTTATTGCACTCTGTGCATGCAAACCCTTATGTGAAAGACTGTGGGCTTAATCTCTTGTTTGGGGATGAGGCCGTTCACTAGGAGGGGTGCCCACTGCTGAGCTCTGGGTGAGGGGCACGCTCTGGCACCAGCAGAGTCACCTCTCTGCACCTCACTCCACAGGACACCCATGAGGACCATGACACCTCCACTGAGAATGCAGATGAGTCCAACCATGACCCCCAGTTTGAGCCTATAGTGTCTCTTCCTGAGCAAGAAATTAAAACGCTGGAAGAAGATGAAGAAGAGCTTTTTAAAATGTAAGTAAGCTCATGTTGCTCCAGAAACATGTATCTTTTTTTTTTTTTTTTTTATGTTTGTTTTTTGAGAGACAGAGTGTGAGCAGGGGAGGGGCAGAGAGAGAGGCAGACAGAATTTGAAGCAGGTTCCAGGCTCAGAGGTGTCAGCACAGAGCCCGACGCAGGGTTCGAACCCATGAACCATGAGATCATGACCTGAGTCAAAGTTGGAGGCTTAACCAACTGAGCCACCCAGGCATCCTGAGAAACACGTATCTTTTAATGTAAGATTGAAGTTACAGTTTTTACAGGTGTCAAGGTCTTGGCCTGACCTTAAATTGGACTGGGGCTGAAGAAAGGGCTTGGAATTGTGTGATGACTAATCCTACGTGGAAAATCAGGGCTGCTGTTAGAATCTACTCTTTGGATAACTCTTCACTGGGTGCCCCTGTTTCCCAGCGGCCAGTGCTGTGGAGAGCACAGGTGCTCCCTGGTGTCCTGTCCCTGCTGCTCTGCCCACCAAGGTGCATCTCCACAGCCTCCTGTTCATGTCACCTTACAGGCTTGCTACCTCCCAAAACTCCCATGGCCCCCTTCTTCTGGTTGAATAGGGAGTCTCTACCATTATTAATATTATTTTTCTTTTGCACGCCAGACTTTGGCATCCTGAAGTTTGTGAACTCCCAATTCAGCGTTTTTAATGCACAAAATAATGCCTGGAATTACAAATGAAAATGGATGTGTTATGCTTATCGAGATTACTTTCTAAATACTATCCTGCATGTGTTTGACACCTTCAGTGTGAGGCTATGATGGCATGTGTCGTTTTTAAGTATTACTGGCACCAGCCATGTGTTGAGATGTCTGCGACAAAATGCACACTGCTGAGACTGACCTGTTGTCTGTACTCAGAATCACAGGGAACGTTAGACTCAGTCACAAGTTAATGGAAACAGGCTGGAGCGTTTTTCCTGTCCAAGTGGAGTTCCCCCACCTTCTTCAGATTCTAACTAAGAAGCCAGATGAGAATTTGAGTGCTTTGCTGTGAGTGGGGGGCAGGAACAGTGATCCCTCCCTCTGAGGAAGGCAGACTGGGGAGACCAGCCCTTTCCCACCACCCCCAAAGGCCTGGGGAAGGAGAGTCATATACATCCTCTTGGTCTCAGAGTGGTAGGTGAGTCCCTGAAGATACTGGTTTTCCACGTCTCTGGTTTGCCCGGAAATGGTGCTGCAGCCAGGGGCTGGCTCCTCCCAGCAGCTGGTGCTGCTGTTCTTACCCTCTTCAGCCCTCACAGGGCCGAGAACTGCTTTCAGTGTCCTGGACACAGGCCTTTCCTGAGGGAAGTGAGGCCAGCAGGTCAGGCCTTTGCGTCTGGGCCCTTGGGCTCCAGGTGAAAGCTTTGGGAGCATCCTTGTGAAGGCACTGTCTCCCGTAACGGAATTGAGTTTGGGAGAGAGAGCAGAGTGTGGTGCAGGAAATGGACCAGCAAGGCTGGGGTCCTGTGGGTAAGGCAATGGAGGACATCAGCCTGAAGTCCTAAAGGCAGGACTGCTGGGCTCACCATGGGAGCCCATCTGGGTGGGAGCCTTGGCTGGGCCCAGTGTGAGGTGCTACTCAGAGCAAAAAGGCAAGACTTTGGGCCAGAGCCTCGTGGCCTGAACAGAGAGGTCTGCAGAGGTCTCTCTGGGTTGGGGGGCCTGGGAAACACAGGGTGCATCTCACAGCAGAGGGAAGGGCTGGCCCTGTGGAGGGCAGGGGTCCTCAACCTCCATCTGCTTCCTTGCTACCCTCTGCAGCCCTATGGGACACCAGGGGCTCCCCTGCACTACGGTCACAGGCAAGCCCAGCATATTCAGGAGGTGTCTTTGTTGAGAAGTTGTGTCTTTCTGTTGGAAAGTTTTGTGGTTGTTGTACTCGCTTTGGCAGCACATATACTAAAATTGGAAAGTTCTGTGGTTGTAGAAATCCCTTTTCTTTTTCACTTCATTATTCCAAGTAAATACTAGGAATGTTGTTTTGCTTTTTTGGTAATTTTTTGACTTAATTGTCCTAGAAGTACAAAGAAAGGAAGGGGCGTCCGTGGAGACGCCAGGTACAGGAAATAAGTGTTGTTTGCCAGCAAACGTTTGACTGTTTATTCTGTCTTCACACACATTTAAGCTCTCTTGTAATGGCTTTTCTTGAAGGCGGGCAAAGCTATTCCGATTTGCTTCAGAGAACGATCTCCCAGAATGGAAGGAACGAGGCACAGGTGATGTCAAGCTTCTGAAGCATAAGGAGAAAGGGACCATCCGCCTCCTCATGAGGAGGGACAAGACCCTGAAGATATGCGCCAACCACTACAGTAGGTGGCCTCTTGGGAGTGTGTTTTCACTCTAAGTTCCAGCGCTGCACATGAGGATACCTTTCAGATCTTTGGGCAGGTTGCTTTCAGTGCTGGGCTAGGAATCTGGGAGTGCATTATGACATAGAGTGCATATTTGCAGTGTGTTTTGAATTTAAAATAGGAAATGAAGTTTTCCAGCATGCTCTGTACTCAGAGCAGACCTGCAGAGAAGCTTACAGCACACAAGATGTGGAGCCCAAGCAGAAAGGACATGATGGGGTGGAAGCAGAGCCCCAGTGTGGGCTTAGGTCCGTGGAGCACCTGCCCAAGGATTGGGCAGTGCTGTGAGGATGTGTGCTCCCATTTGTATTTTGATGTGCCCAGTAGGCAGCCTTCCCACTCTTTGGTGTGTTCTGTCCCTGCCGGGTGTTCCCTGGTGAGAACACAGAGGGGAAGGGGTGCAGAGAGAAGGTGGCTGCCTCATCTTTAGGTGTCTGTGAGACCAAACAGGTAGTGGGTGGTGACAGGTTGAGGCCCTTGAACAGGTGTGATGCATTAACCCTGGGCTCAACATGGTTGGGGGATGGGAGGGTCTGGGGAAAGCCACACCAGGCCTGGCCTGTGAAGGGGTGACAGTAAGTCCCCGCCATATCAGTCTTTTGGCTGCTGGGTTGTTCTGCAGTGCTATGTGTGTTTGGAAGTAGATATGTCTTGGGCTCCATTCCTGATCCGGTGCTGTGTCTGTGTTACTGGGTAGAATGCATGTCTGGCAAGGGAGGGCCCCTCTTCTGGACACCTGGGGTGACCTGGCAGGAACCTGAGCAGAGCAGCTCTTGAGGGTGATGTGGAAAGATGGGCGGGTTCGCAGAAGTCCTGAGAGGTGGCAGGGAGGGGCTTTCTTGCCTTCCTTAGGGGCCATTCTGGTAGTCCTCTTGTGTCTCTCCCTCTTCCCCCACCTGTCTGCTCTGGCCCCTGGCCTCCACTCCAATTTGAATCGCTCCCCAGGGGACTTCCTGACACCCTATGCTTCTTCAGGAGCCTTGTCAGATCACTGGGTTGTTTCTGAGTTGCAGGTGTGTTCTCGGACCCCTACATACCATAGACCCTTAATGTGCCAGGTGGGTGGTGGCAGCAGGAGGCCATGGCATCTCTGTGCTCTGTAGAGGTCAAGGCTCGCCAGGTGTCTGCATGGGGATGGTGTGACTGTTCCTGGTTCAGGTGGTCAGTATATGCTCAGGAGACCTCTGCCAGGGGCACAGGGGTGCACAAGTGTGCTCTTGTTCTTTGCGCAGTCAGTTTCTCCTTTTGGGTCTGTGCAGAGCCTGAGGACATGGGTGTATCTGCTTATTCCAGATTCCTACTTATTCCATGGTGTATGTGCATGTCACTAGGGCCCATGGTATCTACTTGTGGTGGCCTTGTCTCCTAGGGACCCTGGCAAGTGCAAAGCTGACTCCATGTCCTCCTGGATGATTACCCCACTTATGGCTTCTGTCCCCCACTTCCCAATGGGCCAGCTACCTGATGGTGTGGTTGAGCAAGGACATAGCTACATGATGGGTGCTCCACAGGAAGGGCTGGGCATGAGTGGCTCTGTTGGCGTTGGAGCCCTTGTTCCAGTGGGATTGGAGATCCTTTCTGAGGTGTTCTTCTCGTCAGGGAGCAGGTCACCCTGTTCCCAGATTTAGGACAGTCCTCTGGGGTTTTTTTTGTTTTTTTTCTGTTTTTTTTTTTCAATGTTTGTTTATTTTTGAGAGAGAGAGAGAGGGATACACAGAATCAGAAGCAGGCTCCAGGCTCTGAGCTGTCAGCACATAGCCCGATGTGGGACTCGAACTCACAAGCCTCGAGCTGTGAGATCATGACCTGAGCCAAACTGGGCCACTTAACTGACTGAGCCACCCAGACACTCCAGGACAGTCCTGGTTTTAAGTGAACATGGGACATTTTCAAAGAGGTTTGAGTAAGATCCTGTATCCCACAGGAGTTTGTCTAGGCCTGGTTGGTGGACCCCAAGGCGGGACCTCCTGTTGGCGGGGTAGTCTCGCAGCAGTTGTCAGGATCCTCACATGGCTCTTCTTCCCCAGTCACGCCAATGATGGAGCTGAAGCCGAACGCAGGCAGCGACCGTGCCTGGGTCTGGAACACCCACGCCGACTTTGCCGATGAGTGCCCCAAGCCAGAGCTGCTGGCCATCCGCTTCCTAAATGCTGAAAGTAAGCAGAAGAGCCACCAGGCCCTTGGGTACTGCTTTTCAGGAAGAACTGATAGTGCCTGTGAGAAGCTTGTGGGAGGGACCAGTCTCACTGTGCTGTCTGGTGCTCTCTCAGGGGCAGGAATGTGAGTGCTGCAGTCGACCTGTGTACCCTTGAGGCTTCATGCGGGCTCTGATGAGAGCAGTGCCTTTTCCCTCTTAACCTCAAAGGGAGCTGGGCATCCAGTCTACCCAGGGCAGGCATGTCCCCTCGCAGCCACCTGACTGCCAGCAGGTGCTGGGATCCCAGGCCCATGGTGACCTCTCCCCAGCTTGGATGTCTTTTCCAGTCCTGATTGTCACAAGTGCCCAGTGGGCCTCATCTAGTAGCTACATGAGTGGAGAGCAGAGTGTCTGGCCAGGAGGCTCCTGACCCCTTGGTTTTACACGGCCACCAGTGCTGTGTACCATTCTGCCCAAATTGTCACAGAGTCAGGTGGAGGGAGGTGGGCCAACCTAGCTACCAGTCCCTGGAGGGACTTGAGAAACAGTCACTGCTTGGTCCAGGCAAGAGTGAGCCCAGGGCTGTGTCCTTAAGTCACCCATGGGACGAGCCCTTTGTGAATCTTGGCTCTTCAGACGTTTTAGGGCTCTTAGGAGGTCTCTTCTCTTCTTTCTGCAGATGCACAGAAATTTAAAACAAAGTTTGAAGAATGCAGGAAAGAGATTGAAGAGAGAGAAAAGAAAGGTGACGTGGAGTTGGGGGTGGGGACTGCCTCGCAGACTCACTCTGCACCTGGCTGCAGCCCCAGGCGGGTGCTTTTTCCGTCTGCCAGAGTAACATCCCAGGGTGCTGTGACCACCTTGACCTATCAAGGGTGATGCAGTTGTCTGGGGACACGGTGCTTCTGGGGAGTGAGGTAGCCATAGAGGCCCCAAGCATGTGCTCACTGGCCTGGCCTCACAGCACCCAGGCTGGCCGTCAAGTAAAATGACGTCTGGCTAGAGCCCACCAGAGGCCAAAGGGGCTTCAAGAGGTCCTCACAGTCACTTGCTTACTTGGAGCCCGATATAACTGAGCTGCCTGACCATGGTCCTAGGTGTGAGCTCTTAATTTGGGTGACCCTGGAGGCTGCCTTGGCTGGCACATGGTGAAGTGGCCTGCCCTGTGGCCTTCGCCCAGGGTCACAGGAGGTGGGTGGGCTGGGAAGAGTGGTGCTTCTCTGTTTTCTTACTGTGTCCCCCTATGTCTTAGCAGGGTCGGGCAAAAACGACAATGCTGAGAAGGTGGCCGAGAAGCTAGAAGCTCTCTCGGTGAAGGAGGAGAGCAAGGAGTCGGAAGACGCCGAGACCAAGGATAGAGCGGAGGAGGAGCAATAAGCCGCCTTCCCTTGTTTTCTCTTCCTCCCATTCTTTTCCTCTTTTTTCTTTTTTAAAATTTTGCCCTGCCCCTTCTTTTCAGTTTGTTTTTATTCTGTTTTGTTTTTACAAGGGACTTTATATAAAGAACTGAATTCCAACATTCAGGTGGTTTTTTTCTAAGTTTTTGCCCTATTGAAGATGACTTCAGAAAATCCATTCCCCAGTCATGAAAATGTACTGTGCTAACTTTCTTTTCCATAGTGGAAACACTTATTTATAGTCATCAAAAATAGTGAATAAACAACACATTTGAAACCTGCGCGGAGGCAGGACCATGTGTGCGCCGGCCCTGTCCTGGGAGCAGTGTGGGTTCCTCCTGGCTCCAGGATGTTGGAGCAGCGCTGCGGGTCTCACTCATCGCCTCTGGCTCTGCTGTGGGCTCAGGGCAGCTGTTGGTCCCTGGGGCCATGATGCAGCTGAGGTGGGGCAGGTGTGCTGGGGGGTGGGGGGGTGGGGACTCATGCGGTTCTGCCCTGTGGCAAGGAATAGGCTTTTTTGTTGTTTTTTTGCCTCTGAGGTAGGGAAAGGAAGACTGCCAGAGTACCCTGGCTTTTGGTGCAAGACGGCCAAGTGTGTTTCCAGGCTTTGGTTGAGGCCGTGTTTGGTTGGCCCTCTGCTCTGGTGGAGGGAAGGGCCAGTCCCATAGCACACATGTCCAGTCTGGTGCACTGTGTTGGTGGGACTTGGCCCCACAGCCCTTGTTGGACAGCTCACTGCCATCCTTGGAGAGAACTGTCTTACCCGCTCACTCAATGGTGTCTCCATCTGGGTGCAATTTTGGACATCTGCAGTAGCTTTAAATAAAGGGACGTTTTCAAGAATGCAAATGGGTTAGTGCCATTTAGGGGTTTGTCTTATAAAACAAATGGTCTCTAAACATTATCTTAAGTGGGGGAAAGGCTTTTCAGTGCACCAGCAGGCTTTTCAAAAGCATATGTGGTAAAGGGTCCCAGGAGACCGCCTGGGTTATGAAGTGTGGCCATACTGCCCTCCAGTGGGGGAGGAGCAAGTTAGGACTGGGGTCTGGAGTGGATGCACTCTCACTCGGCTATTGGTCATTAACACCTGCTAGAGGTGCTTTACGTTGTGGCCAGTCTTTTAGCTGTGTCCTGTTCTGTCCAACTTCCCAATGTGTTCTGTGACCTGTGTCTGATTCCAAACCTTGGATCCTTGTTCCCTCTGGGGGATGCACCTCCAAAGGAAGCTGCTCTTTTTTTGAAAGCCAAACAAAACTTTGCTGGTCAGCATTGTGTTCTGGCAGCCTTGGGCCTCTAGAGGTACAGGTCTGGATGCTCTTGAAGTTGGTGTTGGCACAGAGGTCCTTCCCGCCAAGGAAGGACATTGAAGCTTGTGAAATGCACCTTGCCTATCTTGAATTGGAATTTTGATGTTGTAAAGGACAGGTGTTGCTTCTGTATGGGCCTCTGTTGGATGCACTGATGTGTGTAAGTCTGCCCAGGGCTTGATCCTTCAGGGAAGGGCAGTCAGACATCCCTTTCAGCACAGAATGGTTGTTTAATAGTCTTTGCTTTGGGCTCCAAAACAAGATAAATCCCACTTGATGTAAAACCACAGTCTGACTTCTTTCCTCTTGGGTGATGAATTGTGTCTCCAAGGGGTTAAAACCCTGACAGCGGGGTAGGCCCCTCAGAATGGCTGGGGAACAGAGCTGTGCTGTGACCAGGCTACATTAACGGGGTGCATTTAAAGGTGTGGCTTGCTAAAAAATAAAATAAAAAATAAAGGTGTGGCTTGCTGACAATGCAGAATGTGCTGCAGAAAGGGAGACATGCAGTCCTGACAGTGGGTCTCACCAGTGAGCAGGGATGTCAGCAGGGGTGTGTTGGGGGGTAGGGGGGGCTCTGCCTTGCTCCCCAGCCAGTGTTTTTTCAGCTGGGTTCCTCCCTGTGGCAAAAAGGCAATGGTAAAGTCAGAATTGAGATGCTGACAATATTGGGGATGGAGTAAGAAGTGAGATGATGTACCTTTCTGTTCCAGGTCAGTCCACTGGGCTGCAAATTGGGCAAGCTTTCTGCTGTGGTTTCCTTCTCCTGGGCATCTTAGCTCCTTAGGAGAGGACTCCTGGGCTGGAGGCCTCACTGGTTCTCCCCCCAGCACTCCTCTCCCCCACCAGGACCCCCCTCTGCCCAGGCAAGTCTGCAGGGATGTCACCAAGGAGGTAACAAGCACCCCTTCTTTCCATGACCAGTGCTTGGCACTCACAGCTCTCAGCCATCCTGGTACCCCTACACAGACCTGGTGTCAGACCTGGGCAAGAGCCACCAGTTGGGAGCGTGTTGGGAGGAATGCCTCCCCAAGGGTGGGCCTGCATCCAGAGGCTTCCGGGGGCCTGGGATCCCAGTGCTGGGGTTGCAGAAGGGCAGGAACAAAGGCGAAGCTGTGGGTGGGGCATGTATTGGCTGGAGTCTTTGTATGTGAGGACCCTGGATCTTCTATCTGGTGACCTGAGGCCACTAGAGTGCTGAGGCAGAGGTAAGGACGTGTCAGCTCAAGCATCCGTGCTGCCTTAACCCACTTAGTGCTAGGGTATCCCTCAACCCCATGCTGGGCCCCCTGGAGTGGGCTCCCCACTGGGCAGAGGTTACAACTGGGATGTTATGGGAAGAAAAGCCCGTTACCATTTTTACTGTCAGGCAGCAGCATTAATGCTCCAGTTCCGGCCCCCAGCCTGGCATCTTTTCTAATGGCTCACAGCCAGCAGCTTGCAGAGCTGTTGCTGGGGCCTTCATAAGGCTCTCACACAGACAGGGAGGGCACAGGGTGAAGAAGCCCCAGGGCCTGTGGTAGCATGGCCTGAAGAGGTGGCCCCTGGGCAGCAAGGGATTCTGGCCAAAATGTGGAAGTCAGGCTGAGGAGGGTGGGGACCATTCCCTCCCTGCCAACCCCCCCGCCTTGTATTCCCACCTGGGGAGGCGGCTGGTGGGTCTTGGTTTTTGGGCAGAGGGCTCTGGGAGTGTGTAGGAGGGAACAGACTGGCTGGTCCTCACTGTGGAGGCTTCAGAACTTGCCCCAGGTCCCAACCTCCCAGAGGTTCTGCACTGCTGCCAGGCTGCTCAGCCCACTCCAGCCATACCGCAGCTAGGCACTGCAAAGCTTGCAGGTCCACCTTAAGCGGCAGCGGCACTGGCGGGTGGGATTTCCTGCAGGAGGTGGGCCTGCCCACAGGCCTATCCCAGGCAGGGGCAGGGTGCCCCGCGCTTCCCGAGGGGCACTCCACCCTGCTTTGGGGAGGCTGAGGGGCTCATCCGGCCCTAGCTCTCCCACATGCACACATTCCCAAGCATGCAGCTTGGGCCAGGATCCTGAGACACCAGCGCCCCCTGCCCTCCTTACCCTGCCCACTAGCAGGACAGTTCAGTCGAGTGGCCCGAGGGCTGTGGGATGGACAGGAGATAAACAATGAAGGTGCCCATACAGTGTCACAAATATTCCACCCCCTTGAATGCTAGGGGGGCTCCAGGTGAGAGGGGTCTGGCCCTATCCGGGAATAGCAGGGACATCAACCTGATCCCAGGGACAGGCTCCAAGGTGTTTAGGGAAAAGTCTGTGCAAATAGAGGCACAGGAGGCGACCTACAGGCCACAGCGCCAGGGCCTGCGGAGTGGGAACAGGGGCCCTGGCGTTTGCCGCGGTGTCCACCCGGCGGGCAGGGACTGCAGGTGTGCGACGGCTGGGTGACTTCACAGAGCCGCGGGCACACGCCTGGCTGGGGCACCAAGGCGAGGAACGGCGCCGCCAGGCCCAGGTCCCGAACGCCACGCAGGACGCCAGCACAGTCGGGGCCGATGGAGCTCGGTGGCTCCCTAGTCTGGGCGGTTCCAGCACGCAGCGCCCCGGGAGGAGGGCGTGGGGCGGGGCGGGGGCCGGGTGCGTCTGCCTTGGGTCCGAGCTCCGCCCCGCCCCGGCCCCGCCTCTGGCCCCGCCCCAGTCCCGCGGCCCCCCTTCCTCCCCGCCCGGTCCACCTTAAGGGGCGCGCTGACATCAGCGCGCCGCCGCCGCCGCTACCCGTGGGGT
>NW_026057586.1:64964007-65198753 GCF_023721935.1 Panthera uncia
CCCCTGAGGGAGGATGGGGAGGACAAGAATGCATGGGGAATGCCTGATCCTGCATCTGAGTCAAGCCTGGGGGCTTGGCAATGGTGGGCAGAGGGGCCAATGGCTCAGGTCCCTGTTCAAGAACCTGCCCACTACCTCCCCAAAAGCCTGCCCAACACCAGCTGAGGCCCCACCCCACTCTCCCTGGTATGTGTGGCCCAGGCATGCAGGGGGTTGGCGCCCACGGTGAACAGAGGCTGCCCACTACCTCAATGCAAACGTTGCCCCATCACAGTGCAGATCCCAAACATGGGCCCATTGCTGTGCAGGTGCTGTCCACTCCCCCCAGCCCCAGACATCTCATTCAGGGCCACCCATGCAGCCTGGCGGGATCATTGAGGCTCAGGGAGGACAGGCCACCTGGGCCACGGGAAACTCTGGTCAGTGTGGCTGGGGCGTTGCCCATGGGGTTCAGTCCCTGCCTGCCTGCATGATGGTTAGAATCCCAGCCCAGACGTAGGTTCACCCCAAGGCCTTGATATGTGACAAGCTCTCCTATACCTATTCCTTGCCTCTAAAATAGAGAAAACAGAAAAACACCCACCCCCCACAGCTGGAAGGGTGGATTTCATGTTTTACTGCACAGGGCAGGTAGTATCCACTGGCAAAATCTGGACAACAGTAATGGACAGGGCCCTTGCTCTGGCCTCCCCTATGTGTCCTCTTACCTTCAGTGCCCACCCACCTCCACCTTGTGTGTGCACATCTGCAGGCCCTGGAGCACCTCAGGACCTCTCAGCTCCTTCCTCTCCCAGAGCAGGCTGGCCCCACTGATGCCACGGGACTCACAGGTGCATGAGAGCCCACACTTGCCCTTAATGATTTTGCTGTCAGTGTCTTGAAATTCTTGATACTTTTTAATTTTTTTTAATGTTTATTTACTTTTGAGAGAGAGGGAGAGACAGAGTGCAAGCGGGGGAGGGGCAGAGAGAGAGGGAGACACAGAATCTAAAGAGGGCTCAGGCTTGGAGCTGTCAGCAAAGAGCCTGACATGGGACTCGAACCCACGAAACACGAGATCATGACCCAAGCCGAAGTTGGACCGACTGAGCCACCCAGAAGCCCCTTGATACTTTCTAAACAAGGGCGCCCGCATTTTCATTTTGTATAGATTGCATAGCTAGCCCTTCCCAGAAGGCATCATGGAGAGCTGGCTTGTACCACCTGAGCGGGGCCCACAGTCCCGCACCTCTCCCTGGCTCCTCGGAGTACCTGGTTCTCTTAAGCGGGCAGCTCTCACTTGCCTGGAGAGCCCATCCCCACTGGCATTTTGGCTTCTGCCCCCACCCTGCCTTGCTGAGCAGACCATGCCTCAGGGACCCACTGTCACTTTGCTGAATGGGATTGGATCAGAGACCACAGCATACATTCAGCACCATCTGTATGCCAGGCTTCAGCCCACAGGGATGGGGAATGTGGAAGGCGTCTACTGGTGGGTGCTCTGGGCTGCCTGGGCAGGGGGTGGTAGAGAAAAGCCCTCCCGACAGAGGGGACCTGTGTCCTCGGGGAGTGCATCCACCTCCACAGCAGGTCCTGGAGAAGAGGATGGGGTAACTTGCGGCTCCTGGCCCGCTGAGCCTGCTGCCGTGGGAAGTGGAATCTTTAAATAGCCTCTCGCTTTCCACTAAAAATAGCGAAGTTCTGCTACCATGGAGGTGGTTGCTGGGGTGGCAGGGCTGGCTCCTGGCCAAGACAGGCGTGGGTGCGCCAGCGTGGCCAGTGTGCGCTGGGGCGGTGGGTAAGGCCATGGGTACTGCTCACCCTGCTGGAGGCCACGATGCCCTGTCCTCTTAGGGCTACCGTAGGGGATCTCCTCTGGCACTCCCAACTCCACAGAGGGGCTAGTTATGGGAAGGGGAACAACCCCCCCCAACTCCCAAGTGGGTGCCCCCCACTTGTCAAAGCAGCCAGGAGCCATGGGAGAGATCAGGAACCTGAGGCTAGAGGAACTTTATGGGAATCAAGTGAATGGATTCAGGGACTCTGCTGCAGGGTCAGGGCAGGGGACCACAGGCCATGTGCCCAAGTACTGGTTGTCTCCAGGGAGGGGTCTCTGATCAGGTCCCAAGAGGGCTGAAGAGGACACTCTCTGTGACAAAACACCCACCAGGGAGGTGTGTGTGACCCTTATGGGGTGCCAGGAGTCTGGAAAGGCTTCCTGGAAGAGGGGGCAGCCTTGGAGCCAAGGGCTGAGGGGTAGAAAGAGATGATGA
Source organism: Panthera uncia (assembly GCF_023721935.1). Classification (NCBI taxonomy): domain Eukaryota; kingdom Metazoa; phylum Chordata; class Mammalia; order Carnivora; family Felidae; genus Panthera; species Panthera uncia. Next base: position 64,966,260 of record NW_026057586.1, read on the forward strand.
GTGGTTGCGGGGTATTGTGCTTTTCTAGAGTCTCCAGGTATTCTGCACTGCCATATGGATAGTAAGGTGACAAACTAAAAAGAAGGGAAAAGAAGGGGCTGCCTGGATGGGGATGTGCCCAGTGGCCCAGACACTGAGACTGCACCCCTCAGGGAAAACCGGGGGTGACAACCCACCGTGCATTTACTGACAGAATTTTCCCTGGTGAAGGGGCCTTGCTGGGCTTGGGGACAGGGCTGGGTAAGGGCTGGGGCTGGCCTCTGTCTATCATAGTACACAGGCAGAGTGGGCTCATTTCTCATCCTGGGCTCCCGCCCCCCAGTCTGCCACCCCTCCGGCCCACGGGCTGCTCTGAGCCTCAGTTTCTTCAACTGTGAGTTGAGCTCCTAATAGCCACCTGGAGGGTTGCTGGAGTTGGTGTTGGCATAGAGGGAGCCAGCACACCATGCACAAGGTGCTCAGCCCCAATGGTTGAGTAGAGGAGCAGCAGGCTGATGTACAGGCGTCTCCCAGCAGGGATGTGGCAGCAGTGGCCTTCTTGACTCCCACGCTGAGCACTGATGGTGGTCTCAGTGGCCCAGTCTTCCTATGTGTGGCCATGCCTAATTCATCTGCTGCCACCTCCCCTCCCCACCCAGCTTCAGCACCCCCAGACCCACCTCTATCCTGCTGTCCAATGCAGGTGCCCATGGTTGACTCGAGCTGTGTCCCCAGCTGTTCCCGTCTACAATGGCATCATCTTTCTCTTTGTCCTGGCCAACTTCAGCATGGCCACCTTCATGGACCCTGGCGTCTTCCCCCGAGGTAGGGCCCTGTACCGGGCACATAATCTGCTCACTTTCACTAGAGTGTAAGTGGCTGACATGAAAGAGCCTGGGGTGGGGTGGGTCCTGGTGTGTGGGCTGGCAGAGATTCGGGAAGGGCTCTCCTGCCAAGGAAGTCACTTTCCTGCCACCTTCCCCTGGTTCTGGCTCACAGCGGATGAGGACGAGGATAAGGAGGATGACTTCCGGGCCCCGCTGTACAAGAATGTGGATGTACGGGGCATCCAGGTCCGAATGAAGTGGTGTGCAACCTGCCACTTCTACCGTCCACCTCGCTGTTCCCACTGCAGCGTCTGCGACAACTGCGTAGAGGTGACCATCCCACCACCCTGTCCGCCCCCATCTCCATGTCTCTCCTCTCCCACCCACTTTGTGCCCTGACTCATTGCTCCTGCCCAGGACTTTGACCACCACTGCCCCTGGGTCAACAACTGCATCGGGCGCCGCAATTACCGTTACTTCTTCCTGTTCCTGCTGTCGCTCAGTGCACACATGGTGGGTGTCGTCGCCTTTGGCCTGGTCTATGTGCTGAACCACGCTGAGGGACTGGGAGCCGCCCACACTACCATCACGTATCCTTGGCCTAACCGCAAAGACAGTATGGGCTGGGGGCACATTCCACGGGGGAAACTGAGGCTCGGGGTGGGTTGGGGACTGCCTGACAGTGTGGGCTGGGGACTGCCTGGGAGTCCCCAGGGGGTGGGTTGCCATTCCTGGTTGGGTGGTGGTGGGAATAGTTTGTTCACAGGCACCTGCTCCATGTTTTTGCCTATGGCCATTGGCCTTAACGGGCCAGCATGGCCGTCATGTGTGTGGCTGGCCTCTTCTTCATCCCTGTCATCGGCCTCACTGGCTTCCATGTGGTGCTAGTCACTCGGGGGCGTACCACCAACGAGCAGGTGCTGACCTTAGGAGAGGGCCATGCAGTGATGGGAATGGGGGGGGGGTCCCCTATGGGCCAAGAGGGCCAGGACTACACCAGGACCATGTGGGGGTGGTGTCAGGGAAAGGGCTACTGGAGCCCTCTAGTGAGGTGGACTGTGCAGCTTCTATAGGGGGAGGATCTGGCCCTGGAGACTCTGGGTGGGGGAATGGAGTATGGAACCTCACCTGCCCTGTCCCCCTGCTCACTCCTACCTGTGGACAACTGTACTAGCAGTAACTCAGGGCCCAGAAATTCTACAGCTTCCTGCAGGGACACTCGGGGTAAATGGGTGGGGGGGGGGGGCACTCATGGGCTGACCCTGCCCAGCCTACATCTGAGGAACCCCAGCTGTCCCTGCCTGTCCCCTGGTCCACCTTGGCCTGGACCTTGGGTGGCCAGGCTGGCTGAGGGGTCCCATGTCCACAGGTGACGGGGAAGTTCCGTGGGGGAGTGAACCCCTTCACCCGAGGCTGCTATGGGAATGTGGAGCACGTGCTGTGCAGCCCTCTGGCACCCCGGTGAGGCCTGAACGGGGTGTCAAGGGACCCCTGCAGGGTTTGGGGTGGGCAGGTGCGGACCCTCAGCCTGGTCTACTTTTGCCCTTGGCAGGTGTGGCCAGCCTTGTCTTTGGTGAGCGTTCAGGCCAGGTCACCCTGGCCATTGACCCCTTTGCCCCTGGTGCAGGTACGTGGTGGAGCCTCCCCGGCTGCCGCTGGCTGCTCGCCTGAAGCCTCCCTTCCTTCGGCCTGAGCTCCTGGAGCGAGCTGCCCCACTCAAGGTCAAGCTTAGTGACAACGGGCTGAAGGCTGGCCTGGGCCGCAGCAAGGTGGGGGCCCTGGGGTCAGGTAGGGGATGGGGTGAAGGCAGACCCTTGAAGGCAGGAAGCAACTATGTTGGAGGGGACCTAGAAGTGGAAGGGGGAGGAATTGGGTAGATTCTGGGGAATGGTCTAGAGCTCAGGGCCCAGGGAGGAGTCCCCATTATGCCCCACCCCTGGCCCATGCCCTGCCTACCACTGACCACGCCCCCTCCCAGTCCAAGGGCAGTCTGGACCGGCTGGATGAGAAGCCGCTGGACCTGGGGCCGCCACTGCCCCCCAAGGTGGAGGCCGGCACGTTCGGAGGCGACCTGCAGACCCCACGCCCAAGCAGTGCTGGTGAGGTAGGGGTGGCCAGACAGAGGGAGGGACATGGACTGACCCCAGCCTGACCGCGGTCCATCTCCCCAGAGAGCGCCCTGTCGGTGCAGAGGACCAGCCCCCCGACACCTGCCATGTACAAGTTCCGGCCTGCTTTTCCCTCGGGTCCCAAGGCTCCCTTCTGCGGGCCTGGTGAGCAGGTGAGGAGGCCTGGCCCCGCCCCAGGAGATCCTGCTCTACCCCTTCTGGAGACCCTGTCCCCAGAGGTCCCACTCCTAGAGGCCCCACCCCTGGGGCCATAGGGTCATAGAGAGCCTTGTGGGTACCAGCAGGGCCTCACCCTGTGGGCATCCCTGCTAGGCATGAGGGAAGGCCTGGCACAAGCAGTCCTGGCTGGCCCCTTCTCCTTGGCTGGCATTGCCCACTGGCCTGGTAGGCGGCTGCCCCCAGGAGCAGTATGTGCCAGGATGCCTGAAATTCTACCATTAGTCACTCTGTAAGGCCCACGGGAAGGCTTCAGAAGAATTTGAGATTGTTTAAGAAAGCACATTTATTTTTTCTGAGTTGTATAAGTATTCTACAATCACTGTGGAGCGGTTGGCAGCCCTGGACAGCTTGAGGAATGATCCAGAACCCTGAACATTCCCAGGCTGCCCACCCTCCTTCATGGCTGGCTGAGAGGCTAGCCTGTGACTGGGCCAGTATACCTGGACCACTCCCCTTTCCTCAAGACCCCTGGCCTGTTTGACCCTGCATCTCAGGACCCTCTGGGCTGGGCAGGGCATCTGGGCTTCCCTGGCCAACATGCCATAGCCCTGCCCCAGGAGGAGTGTCCTTGGGAATGGGAGGCTTTAGGTACCCTTACCTGCCTCATCTCCTTCCTGGGATTGTCCTCGATCCCATGAGGATTCTGGCTGGTTGGCCAAGTACCCCAAGGCCACATTTGTCCCTACCAACACCCTGTCTCGGCTTTGAGGTTATGCAGGCTCTCATCCCCAGCCCAATCCGGCTCCGGCATGCCTTGATTCCGGGAGAATCAAAGAGGCCCCTCCTCCCTATTGCTGTGGCTGCCCCCCCGCCCCTCCCCAGGAGATCCTGCCCAGGTGGGCTCTGAGGGTACTGCCCTGGGTGGATGTAGCAGCCAGCTCTGGTCTTACCCTGCAGAGACTCCAATCCTCAGCTGTGAGGTGCCCAGCAGAGGGCTCTGGGCCACTGTGTGGTTATTGTGTCTCCTCAAGGTCCAGCTCCTGTGGCTGTTTCCCACAGCCCTCTCCTCTTCCCCGGGGAAGTAAGAGCAGGAGCAGGGTGCAAAGCCTTCTCTGGAGAGGCAGCATCTGGGTGCTCTGGTCTACCCTGTACCCACTTGCCTCTGTGGTGGGCAAGGAAGAGGTAGTCAGGGGATGGAGAGCTTCCAGGAACAGCTTGTTGGTTGCACGTGTGGCTACTTTTGATGTCACCAGGATTGTAGCTTCTGTGTGGACACAGAGCGCGTGGTGGCTGGGTGGGACATGGTGGCTGGGCAGTGGTAGAGGTGTGCCCTCTCTCCTTGCAGGTCCCGGGCCCTGACTCCCTGACACTAGGGGAGGACAGCATCCACAGCCTGGACTTTGCATCAGAGCCCAGCCTGGACCTCCCTGACTACACGCCCGGAGGCCTGCACGCAGCCTACCCGCCATCCCCGCCACTCAGTGCTGCTGATACCTTTTCGGGTGCCTTGCGCTCCCTGAGCCTCAAGGCAGCAAGCCGGCGGGGCGGGGACCACGTGGCCCTGCAGCCTCTGCGCTCTGAGGGTGGGCCCCCCACACCCCACCGCAGCATCTTTGCCCCCCACGCGCTGCCCAACCGCAATGGCAGCTTGTCCTATGACAGTCTGCTTAACCCTGGATCTCCCAGTGGCCACACGTGCCCAGCCCACCCCTCGGCTGGCATGGCCAGCTACCGCTCGCCCTACCTGCACCCGGGGGCAGTGGGTGACCCACCACGACCCCCGCCCCGTAGCTTTAGCCCGGTGCTGGGTCCCCGGCCACGGGAGCCCTCGCCTGTGCGCTATGACAACCTGTCCAGGACCATCATGGCCTCCATCCAGGAGCGCAAGGACAGGGAGGAGCGGGAACGGCTGCTGCGCTCTCAGGCCGACTCGCTCTTTGGCGACTCAGGCGTCTATGATGCGCCCAGTTCCTACAGCCTGCAGCAGGCCAGTGTGCTGTCCGAGGGCCCCCGGGGCCCTTCCCTGCGCTATGGCTCCAGAGATGACCTGGTGGCAGGGCCTGGCTTCGGTGGTGCCCGCAACCCCGCGCTGCAGACTTCACTGTCCTCGCTGTCCAGTGCCGTGAGCCGGGCACCGCGGACCTCCTCCTCCTCCCTGCAGGCTGACCTGGCCAACAACAACGCCCCTGGGCCTCGGCCCGGCAGCGGCTCGCACAGGTCCCCGGTGCGCCAGGGCCCACCCTCCCCACCCAGCACACCCCGCTCACCCTCCTATGCAGGCCCCAAAGCTGTCGCCTTCATCCACACGGACCTCCCGGAGTCGCCACCCTCGCTGGCCATGCAGAGGTGGGTGCCAGGGGGCAGGGGGCTTCCCAGCACCAATCAAGTGTCCAACCGCCTGTGGGGCCTCTTGGCTGAGCACGTGGGGGTTGTCCAGGAAGCCAATGGCTGCCTACAGGGGTGAGCCTCACCCTCCTTGGAGGCTCCTGGCCAGCCTATATGGGGGTCACCCAGCTTTAAGGACACCCCGGCATGTCCCAGGATGGGAGGCAGGAGGATTTGCATCTTGAACACCTTCTCCCCTAGCTGGCATGATCAAGTGTAGCAGGGACCCCAGGGCTTCTTCCTCTGGAAATGGTGTCTGTCCAGGAGGCTGTATTTGGGGGACATCACCCCATGGCAGAACATGCTGCCCTGGGTGCACATAGCCCCAGGAAGTAAGGGCCTTTGCTCAGAGATGGGGAAACCGAGGCCTAGCAGGGCAGGCTTATTCTAGGTCCCTAGCAGACGGATAATTGGAAGTTAGGCTTGCTGCCTTGCCAGGTCGGGTCCAAGTATATGAGCTGAACACATGGTGTGTGCTGAGCCCCACAGTGGGTGCATGGGGATCGTCAAGGTGTCACCCCTGCCACATTGAGCACAGGCTCAGTCAGGGAGGAGGTCCCTGTTGTGGGTGTAACTGTCCCAGTGGGTGGCAGCTAAAGGAGGGAGTGGCTCCCACCCTTGTGGATGTTTGGGCAGTGAGATCAGAAATGCTATTGGTCAATACTAGGCAGGCTGGAGGGCAGAAAGACCTCCCCTCATCTTCCTGGGAGGTAGTAGGGAAGGGGTCCCACAGTCACCCCTGGGCTCCCCGGCTTGGGGCGCTAGAACAGTGCAGGGCTTGGGGTTTTGGCCAGTGTCCACCTGGCCTCCCTGCACTCTGTGATCTGTGCCAGTGGGAGGGACCAAGGGACCTGGGAGGGGGGTGATGGCCATTCTGACATCTGTCTGTCTGTCCTGTGACAGCAATAGCCCTCCCTCTGCAGGCCCTGCATCCCCACCCATTTGCTGGTGGGACCTTCTGGGCTCAGAGGCAGGGGCTGCCCTGGGCTCTATCTACGTCTGCGTCATCTGTCCTGTTGCCTCCGCTGGCCTCTGTCATGCCGTGATCCCGTGTTCACTGTGGGTGTGCGTGTGTGTGCTTGTTTTGATGCAGGGACCACCCTCAGCTGAAGACCCCCCCAAGTAAGCTTAACGGGCAGTCCCCGGGCCTGGCCCGCTTGGGGCCTGCTGCTGGCCCCCCAGGGCCCTCCGCCAGCCCTGCCCGGCACACGCTCGTTAAGAAGGTGTCCGGCGTGGGTGGGACCACGTACGAGATCTCAGTGTGAGGACTGACTGCCATCCATCCGCCGTGGAGCCCCGGGGACCAGGACCCCCAGCGGCTGCCCCCCCTCCCGACTTCTCTGCCCTGGGAGATGAGGAGGCCCAGTCCTGGTGTGGACACGTCAGCAGAAGAGACCACGCCTCCACGAGCCTGTCCCTCTTCCTCCGCCCGTCCATCCACCCATCTGCTCTCCAGGGCACAGCTGGGCTGAGGGCCCCCAGGCTGCAGGATCTGTGTGTTGGTACCCCTGTTCCCACAGGTGGGGGCGGCAAGGTGGTGCGGATTGCATCTGCACCGACTGCACCCATGCCCCTGAGGTTGTCCCCAGGCTGGTCCCCACCTACTCCCCTTACAGACGGGTCACTGTGGCCCAGAGATGGACAGAGAGGCCTGGGTCCCTGGCTGTACTGGACCGAGGCCCCACCGCCCGGCTGCTCCTAACTCGTTGCCTTTCAGGGACCTGCTGGAAGCTTGTAGCTTGGCAAGGCCAGTTCTTCTTCGGGGAGTCCAGCCCCGGCCTCCAGGCACCCAGCTCTGGGACTGCTCTGGGTTCTGACAGACAGGTGGACGATGGACAGACAGACAGCCAGCTGTGGGTGGGGTCTCGGCTCCGTGTGTCCTGTCTCACCCAGCTGGTGGGTGCGTCCCCGTGTCTGTGCGCTGCGCTGCCATGCCACGTCCCATGTGTTAACGCTCGGGCCCCCGCTGCTCCCACTGCCGGGAAACTCGCTTTCATTGAAGCCTTAACCTCTGCTTTATGCTCTTGTGGGAGGCGACTGGGGGCAGGTGGGAGCAGGCACGGGCCGGACGCTGCTACAAGGTGCCCATGAGACCAGGAGTCCCCTCCCTGCCAAACTGGAGATTCCCCACCCCATGGCATGCAAAGTCTGGGCCCTACTGGAGCCTCGGCGTCCTTGTGGGAAGCACATCGGGGAGGGGGTCAGAGTTTTGCCTGGCGCCAGGGACCCGAGAGTAAGCACACGGCAGCGTCCGCTTGCGTTGTGTCTGTTTTATGTTTTTATATCTACATCTATATATCTATAATTTTATTAAAAAAAGAAAAAGAGTCATTTTGATCCTTTCCTTCAGCAAGGCCAGGGCTGTTGCTGCAATGCGGGGGCTCCAGGGGCAGGGGGCAGAGTGGGTCAGGCTCTGGGAGAGGTGTTGGCCAAAGGTGTGGGCATTCCTCGTGGGTGTTTCCACTGACTTAAGCTGAGTTGGAAGCCTGGAAGGTGGGGGCTGGCCGATGGGTCTTTGGCTGCCAGGTATGAGGCTCCCATGGGTCTGCGTCATCCCTGGTAGTAACAGGCCATTTAGAGAAAGGTTGGGGTTGCAGCCACCCTAGGGCCCCCTGGGAACCCAGCGGCTTTTGGGGGAGATGGAGTAAGGGAAGTAGAGGGTGCTTTGGGGGCCACCTGCTAGCTGAGGGCCCTGTGGGTGCCAGTGGTGCATCCTGTAGCTACATTTACTAGAACTCACCCTCCTGGCAACCTGGGTGCCTCCCCTACTCCCCCACCTCCCACTGCCAAATGTTGGGGGTGGGGGAATTGGGAATTCACAGCTTTTTAGGACTGAGACAGCCAGGTCAAAGACTTGGGGTCTGGGGCACGGGCTGGCCCAACGTGGGAGGCTAGCTGGGCCTCGGACCCTGCACTGGGCAGCTGTGCCCCATGCTGACCTCCACCTTTCTGCTTCTCTCTCATGGGACGCTGCGGCCCACAGGGGGCGGATCGGCACCTGCAGCCGTGGATGGGGCCGGCGTGGCCAGCCCAGGGTGCCCCCCGGCCTGCACCTATGCCACCTTGGCCTCCCTGAGGACCGCCCGCCACTGCGGGCACCCTGGAGCCCGGCCGCCAGGGCGCCTCCCCGAGGGGCTATGTGCCGCCTGCACTCAGCCGCCTCCAGCCTTTTCCCCGGTCTCTCGGGGCCTGAGCGGGACACCAAGTAGGCAGCTCCGGGGCCCCGAGAGGACAGCCCAGGAAGCCAGGCTGCCACAGACCCTGGGCTGTGGGCTGGGGGTCCCTTCTCCACCAGCCGCACCTTGACTGACTCCCAGCCCACTGGGGCTTGTGACCCTGTGCCCACCCACCTCAGGAAGTCCCCACCTGCTGTAGGGGGTCCAACACCCCAGGCAGGGGCCCTGGAGCTGCTGGGACCAGCATGGCCTTCCCGGGGTGTTGCACTAATCACCCCGATCTCCCTGCCTGACCAAGCACTTTAGATGCCACTTCCTCCCCAGGGAGCCCAGGCCTCTGTGGGTTGGGCTGGGGTGGGGGTCTCAGGTTGCCCCTGCAGGTCACTGCACTCCCCCCTCCCCACACCCAGCACATGAACAGATGCCTTAACCTCTTGGAGCCGCCAGCCTGGTGAGTCATCCAGGCCCTGCCTGGGCGGGGAGGAGATCCTGCCAGCCCAGTGTGTTCCTGGTGACAGCTCTGCCTGACCCCACCCAGCAGTCTTCACTCTTTCACTCCGAGATGTGGCACCTGGGGGACCTCAGACGGCCTGGCTGCCCACAGCCCTACAGTCCCTGCCAGCCAGCCAGGGCCTGGACGCCCCCAGGGGCAGGGCAGAGCTCTGGCCAGCCCTTTTCCTGCCTGGGCGGTGCCTCTAATTCTCCCACTTGGGGATGAGCAAGCCACAAAGTTACTCTCTATTGTCCTAAAAGGTATTTCCCCCAACCCCATTTAATGCCCTAAATAAAATTTTTGGTGTTTACCTCCATGGCTCTGTCCACCAACGTGGTCCCCCTGTCCTCCGAGCCTTGGGGCAGTGCCAGGAGGCTGGGCTGGACAGGGACCCTGGGTCAGGGAGGGGACAGGAGTGGGAGGTGGGAGGGTGATGGCCGGTCAAGTGTGGGGAGGGTGGGGTGGTCGGCTAGATAAGGACAGAGGGTTACATGAGGGGTGTGAAGTCGGTGGGTCAGCAGATTCAGGACTGAGAACCTCATCCCTGAGGTCTACTGATTGGGCCCAGCCCCAGGGATGAGGCCTGAGGATCCTCATCCTCACTTTCAGTGGAGACCCTCCTGCTACACCCTCTGCTCAGAGCCCTCCCTGGTGGCCAGGGGTGGGCTGGGGGCTTCCTGTGGAGGCGCTGATGACCAGTGGACAGATGGGGTGTGGGCACTGAGGCAGGGGCACCACTCTGAGGAATCCCCACTGTGAGATTGCCCTCAGAAGGCTGCAAAACCTCCTGCCCCTCTCCCCTGTTTCCATGGAAACAAGCTCACGCGCTGCCGTGTGTGTCACGACTGTATGTCCAGCCGCAGGCCCAGCCCTCAGGACAGACCCCGCCTCCACCCTTGTCCGCAGCTCCTGGTGGGGATGGCGTGTGGCAGTGCCGTGGGCAGGGGCCGGCGCGGCCGCTGGGCACCCGGGGCAGCGCCGGCCGCCTGGCCTCCTCCTCGCTGGGGCCGCTGGGCCTCCGGCCTAGAAGGGCAGGAAGTCGTCCACCTCCAGGTGCAGGAATGGGCCCAGCAGGGCCCGGAGCTTCCAGACAGCGGCGCGGCTCAGCAGGGGAGGCACCAGCCCCTCGAAGGGCGCGGGGTCCACCACGTACACGTAGGCGGCGGTACAGGCCAGCAGGGTGCCCAGCAGCAGCCTCAGGGCCAGCAGCCTGCGGGCGGCGGCGGTCAGGGGGCGGGGGTGCCCATGGGGATGGTCCCAGGGGACTGGGCTCTACCAATGCACTCACATAGCCACCTACCAGAGCTGGCTTTTGAGGCCCTCGGAACATCCCAGCTGAGGCCTTGCCTTCTGCAGGGGAGGGGCTGGGTCAGAGCTTGCCCCCAATGGCAGGGGTCCCTGTGCTGCGAGTTCTTACCTTCTCCCCACTACCCCACCAGTGCCCAGGACAGGCACCTGCAGCCATGTCTCAGGGTCATTTGGCTCCTGGTGTGGCTCCCTCCCTGGGGCCTCCTCCATTGTAGCCTGCATCTCCTCCCTGAGAGGGGCCTCCAGGGTGAGGTCAGACTGGGAAAGGGTGTGGGGTGGGGGGCTTACCGCTATGCATGCCATCTGCTGCTCCTTCCTGGCCTGGGTGCGGCACTGGGCACGCTCCCTGGGGACGGGGGCTGTATAGTCAGGGCCATGTACGTCCCCCACCCCAGCCTGCAGCACCTCTCGGTCTGGTGTAGTGGAACTGGGGAGGGGTCAGGGGTTGATCCACCCATCCTGGTCAGAACACCAGCCCCTTTCCCAGTTCAGCCAGGGCCCCAGACCCCTGACCCTGCACATCACCCTAGAATCTCCAGCTGAATGTCCTCCATCTGGTCTAGTACTCCCCGGATGTCCTTCTTAAGGTTCTGGCGGGGGGCGGGGGGAGGCAAAGGAAGTAAGACAGGTCCTTTAACCCTGACTATTCTGCTATATTCCCCTGTTTCTCAAAGCTCCCCTGCCCCTGCACACTTTGCCTAGTCCCTGTTCCCTTCATTCTCCAGGTGTCACCCTTTGAGTACCTACCAGGAGCCCAGTGGCCTGGTTGTTCAGGGCCATATGTACCTCGGCCACGCCATCCCATACCTGGTGGGAGAGGGGAGGCTGGGTCACATGCTCCAAGGAACAAGACCCATGGATGTGTCCCACCAGGTGGGTCCCCCAGCAGCTGTCCCATCCCAGCCAGGCAGGCACCTCGGTAATGGCCATCTTCTTCCTCTCAAAGGACAGTCGGATCTGCTGCAGTTCATTCTGGAGGATGGTCACCATGTGGGCACAGGCAAGGCCAGCAGTGTCAGTTCTTTCTTCCTCTAGCCACTTAGGACTGCTGCATAAAGAACCCCTGCCCCCCACCTCTGGCCCAACTCCTGGAGACCCACCTAAGACTGCTGCATGAAGGACCCTGCCCCCTCAGCCCAGTTCCCAGGGACCCACCTGAGACTGCTGCACGAAGGACTCTTCCCCCCGGCACAGCTCCTGCCGCAGCAGCTGCAAGGGTGCCCCGTCCTCCAGGGGCTGGGCACTGGTCTGCTCAGGGGTCTGTGGAAGAGCCCTTGGGTCAGCCCCAAGGCCATGGGCAGCATCTGTGGTCACGGACTGCTTGAGAGCCAGAGCAGGGGTATGGTACATGGAGTCACTGGGTCATTCCTGACAGCTGCCCTCTGTCCAGCTGGGGCCAGATGTCTGCCATGCACTTACCCAGGCCAGGGCCGTGCAGCTCGAGTGCTCCGGGCATAGGGGCAGAAACTGCTGCCCTGGCCCCAGGAGGGCCCCCAGCTGCTCTCGCAGATCCTGGTTCTGTCTTTTCTGAGGATGGGAGGCAGAAAGATGGGAGTGCTTGTCATAGCCACTTCTTGGGCAGGGGACTGAGATAGCGGGGGCTGGGGCAGAAGCTGGGGCAGAAGCTGCGGCTCTGTGAACAGCTTCAAACCCATTGCACAGATGGGCTCTGAGTCTGGGCTGGCCCCACAGCCTTGGTGGGCTCTTCACTTACCAGATTCTGGTTTTCCTGCTCCAGCTGGAAGAAGGACTGCTCTGCAGGACCCAGGGGCACGTTCTGGAGCTGGGAGGGGGCTGCCTTGGGTGAAGCCGGGGTTCCTGCCCCTGTTGGCAGGGGTGGGCAAGGGCCGGGTCTGGGCCCTGAGCTGGGGGATCCCCCTGGCCTGGAGGCCCCTTGCTCTCGTCCTGAGTGCAGGGGCCAGCCCCACCCCAGCCTTGCCTCCTCTTGCCCTCGTTTTGTCCCCGTTGGGTCTCTCGGTCTCTGTTGCTGCATCTCTCCCTCTTCATTTGCCATAAAGCTCCCAGGTACCTCAGCCCCTACCCTGGGCCCCCCGCCTCCTACCCCCGGAGGTGGGAAAGGTCTGGCCGACTCTATTGAGAGAGTGGAGCTGAGAGGTACCAGGCAGGGCCATCTTACAAACCCCTGGCAGGGTGGATCCAGGCAACCTGCATGGCTGCTCGAAGCTGATGGTTGGGGGCATTGGGGGTGGGAGTGGCCACAGGGACCCAGGGTTTTTGGCCCCTCCATAACCCCTTCTAAACCCCAGGTCCAGGCTCTAGCCTGGCCTGACGTGCCACCCTCTTATTGAGGGCCCTCTAGGTGTCATGGCTCACAGGTCTTCCTCAAGGGTGCCTGTCACAAAGGCCTGGGCACATCCAGGGAGGTCACAATGGGTCAGGGCGGTGGCCAGAGCCAGGGCTGGTGGGGCCCCTCCCACCCCATCCCTGTTTTTGAAGTACCCTCCTCCACTCACCCCCTCTGCCTCTTCTTCACCCTAGCTCACTCACCAGCCTTAGCTATTTTCTGAAAACATAAAACAGATCATGCAGACACAAGGTTAAAACAAAAACAAACGCCAAACAAGGTGTCCAGTGTGACTCTCCCACCTCAGTCCCCCGCCCCCCACCACCCACAAGCCTGATCATGAAGCTCTTTCTGGGGTTGGCTGCACATTCAGCACAGCTGAGCGCCCTGTGCCTTTACCTCCTCATCACACAGAAGAGGTTAGCCCACCACCTGGCTTTTTTACCTGACCTATCTTTGGGATTTTACTTTTAAAAAATCATTTATTAAACATTTACTTTAATGGTTCTGTAAGGATGATTATCATCCTCTTTATTGGTGGGGAAACTGAGGCACAAAACATTGTGTCACTTGCCCAAGGTCACATCACTGTTAAGTGATGGAAGCAGATTCAAGATTGTTCTTCAGCATTTCAGAGGCCTTCCCCCACCTCTCAGAGAACTTTATTCAAAAATTTTTAACTGGAGTATAGTCAGCATACAGTGTTATATTAGTTTCAGGGTAAAATATGGTTATTCAACACATCCATAACCACCCAGTGCTCATCACAACCAGTGCCTCCTTAATCCCCATCACCTATTTTCCCATTCCCTGCCCCCCCACCTCCTCTCTGGCAACCATGTCTCTTTTCTATAGTTAAGAGTCTGTTTCTTGGTTTCTCTCTTTTTTTCTTTGTTTTGTTTCATAAATTCCATGTATGGGTGAAATCATACGACATTTGTCTTTGACGGACTTATTTTACTGAGGGTTATATCCTCTATATCCATCCCTGCTGTTGCAAATGGGAAGATTTCACTCCTTTTTTTTTTTAATGGATGAGTAATATTTCATTGTATATATACACCACATCTTCTTTACCCATTCATCTATTGATGGACACTTGGGCTGCTTCTGTAGTTTGGCTATTATTGATGATGCTGCTGTAAACATTGGGGGTAGATATATCTATGTATCTTTTCGAATTGGCATTTTTGTATTCTTTGGGTAAATACCCAGTAGTGGAATTACTGGATAATATGGTGGTTCTATTTTCAATTTTTTGAGGAATCTCCACACTGTTTTCCAGAGTGGCTGCACCAGTTTGCATTCCTACCGACAGTGCACGAGGGTTCCTTTCTCTCCACATCCTTGCCGGCACTTGTTGTTTCCTCTGTTGTTGATTTTAGCCATTCTGACAGGTGTGAGGTGATATATCATTGTGGTTTTGCTTTGTATTTCCCAGAGGATGCATGATGTTGAGCATCTTTTCATGTGTCTGTTGGCCATCTGGATGTCTTCTTTGGAGAAATGTCTGTTCATGACTTCTGCCCATTAAAAAAAGTTTTTTTAATCTTTATTTATTTTTGAGAGTGACAGAGATAGAATGCGAGTGGGTTAGGGGCAGAAAGGGAGGGAGACACAGAATCCGAAGCAGGCTCCAGGCTCTGAGCTGTCAGCACAGAGCCCGACGCGGGGCTCGAACTCACGAGCTGTGAGATCATGACCTGAGCCGAAGTCGGATGCTCAACCGACTGAGCCACCCAGGTGCCCCTACTTCTGCCCATTTTTAAAGTGGATTATTTATTTTTTGGGTGTTGAGTTTTATAAGTTCTTTATATATTTTGGATGGTAACCCTTTATTGGATATGTCATTTACAAGTATCTTCTCCCATTCAGGAGGCTGTCTTTTAGTTTTGTTGACCATGTCCTTTGTTGTGCAGAGGCTTTTTCTTTCAATGAAGTCCTAATCGTTTGTTTTTGCCTTTGTTTCTCTTGCCTCAGGAGACATATCTAGAAAAATGCTGCTATGGCTGATGTCAGAGAATAATTACTGCCTGTAATTAAAAAAAAATTACTGCTCTCTTCTAGGATTTTGATGGTTTCCTGTCTCATATTTAGGTCTTTCATCCATTTTGAATTTGTTTTTATGTATAGCATAAGAAAGTGGTCCAGTTTCATTCTTCTGCATGTTGCTGTCCAGTTTTCCCAACACCATTTGTTGAAAAGACTGTCTTTTTTCCATTGGATATTCTTTCCTGCTTTGTCCAAGATTAAATGATCATATAATAATGGGTTTATTTCCGGGTTTTCTATTCTGTTCCATTGATCTATGTGTCTGTTTTTGTGCCTGTACCATACTGTTTCCATTAGTACAGCTTTGTAATAAATCCTGAGATCTGAGAGTGTGATACCTCCAGTCGTGTTCTTTTTCAAGAATTTTTTGGTTATTTGGGGTCTTTTGTGGTTCCATGCAAATTTAGGATTATTCATTGTAGTTCTGTGACAGAGATCTTTTTAAAAATTTTTTTAATGTTTATTATAATTTTTTTGAGAGAGAGAGAGAGAGAGAAGTTCGAGTCTCAAGTCAGGGGAGGGGCAGAGAGAGAGAGAGACACACATACACACACAGAATCCAAAGCAGGCTCTAGCACAGAACCTGATGTGGGGCTCGAACTCACAGATCGCAAGATCATGACCTCAGCTGGAGTTGGATACTTACCTGACTGAGCCACCCAGGCGCCCCTATGTAACAGAAATCTTTTTAATGGCTGCAGATCACACATCCAATGCTAGGGCCAGATTCAGGCCCCAGGTTTGCTGCTCCTCCCTTCTTTCTAGCAGAGCGTTATGTGGCCTGTCTTACCACAGCCTTCCCCACTGCTCCTGGAAGGCCTGATTCCATGCCTTCCTCTTTCTCAGTGTCTTCCCTTGTTCTGTGGAAGCCCATCCTCAAGTAACATCCTCAGAAAGGTGGATCAGGCAAAACTTAAGTCCTTGAGTGGTAGAAATGGCCACAAATCCATTCTCTCCTTGCCCTTGTCCCTCTCCTTGTACTTTGCCCTCCTCACATCGAGACAACGTTCCTACCCTCTTGCACTCTTGATGGAAATGCAAACTGGTACAGCTACCCAGGAAAACAGTGTGGAGGGTCCTCAAAAAATTAAAAATAAAACTACCCTATGACCCACCAATAGCACTATTAGGAATTTATCCAAAGGATACAGGAGTGCTGATTCATAGCGGTACATGTACCCCAATGTTTATAGCAGTGCTTTCAACAATTGCCAAATCATGGAAAGAACCCAAATGTCCATCAACTAATGAATGGATAAAGAAGATGTGGTATACCACATCTTGTGGTATGTGTATATATATATACGCAATGGAATACTACTTGGTGATGAAAAAAGAATGAAATCTTGCCAATTGCAGCAATGTGGATGGAACTGGAGGGTATTATGAAGTGAAATAAGCCATTCAGAAAAAGATATTATATGTTTTCACTCATATGTGGAATTTGAGAAACTTACCAGAAGACCTTAGGGGAAGGGAAGGAAAAATAAGTTACAAACAGAGAAGGAGGTAAACCATAAGAGGCTCTTAAATACAGAGAACAAACTGAGGGTTGATGTGGGTGGGGAAAATGGGAGATGGGCATTGAGAAGAGCACTTGTTGGGATGAGCATTGGGTGTTGTACGTAAGTGATGAATTGTGGGAATCTACTCCAGAAGCCAAGGGCACACTGTATACACTATAGGTTAGCTAACTTGACCATAAATTATTTAAAAAAAAAAAGAGAGAGAGAGAGGGAAACAGGGTTCCTCTATTCACCTGGATTTTGGGCTAAACTTGTACATCATTTGGGCTTGTGTGTTGGGCCTCTTTTGCTGCCCTGAGGACCCTCTGCCACTGGGAAGGCATGGCCTTGTTGTCAGATGAGAGGTAAGGGGGATAAAGGTTTCTGTCATTACAGCCTGTCCCCAGTGGGGCCCAAAGGTGGGTTGACTAGCCCAGGATGACCCTCAAAGAACTGCTCTGAGAGGTGAGCCAGGTCTCCAAGCCCCAGGTTACGTTGTGATTATTTTAGCCACTAAGTTTTGAAGTGGCCAATCGCATGGGAATAGATAATGAGACAACTCGCAGGTCCCAAAGCACCTTACTCTGACCTCGGGCCTTTTGGGTGTCAGGCTGAGGAGAGAATGAGCTCAGAGGGTGCTTTCCCATGGGAATTTGAGGAAGGCCTCAAGGTCCTCAGTGCTGCTAGGAGCGTGGCTGCTGGGCTTTTGAACATCAGCAATTGTGTTTTAAATTTCCAAGATATCGTTATTGTTCTTTGAATGCCCCTTATTCTTTTTCCAGAACATCCTGTTCTGTTTTAGGGATATAGTAGGTTTAGAGGTGAGGGGAACTTTTTGCTTCCTGCATTTTTTTATTCTCTTTGTGGTTCTTTTCTTCTTTGGTCTTGGGAACTCCTATTAGACACTGTCCCCAAATGTCTGGCTTTCCTTTTTATTCTACTCCTGTGTATAAGTGAGGCAGGAAAGAGCTGACTGGCATTATTCTCTCCCCATTAACTTTAGGAACTGCTGGAGCATCCTAATGTCAGGTCCCTGAAAGGAGGTCCTCCCACCTCTGAGCAGTCTACCTGCTGCAGTTCTGTGGCCCGGAATAGGGGACGGTGTGGAGAGTTCCTGGATCAACTGCGGTCCTGCCATCGTGATTAATAGAGCACCGTTTGCCTCACCACAGTGTTGGATGGTCACCCAAGCTATCCTCTAGCAAGTGCTGTTTTCCTGCTTATTCCCACCCAGGCTATTCCACTAAGCCAGCCCTCACTTCCTATCTGAAGAAGTTTGTCAAAATCCCTCATCTGCAGATGTGTTTCTGCTGTCCTTTTTCCATGTGGGGCAGGTGTACTGCAGGGACCACTGCGGGGTGGCTCAGTGACTGAGGAGGCAGTGTGCACAGTTCATAGGTCGTGTCGGGCTGGACACGTGGCCCTGGCCCCAGGAGGCCTCTCTGTGTTTCTAGGGGGCGGGGTACATCTGTGCGGCCTGTAACCACAGGCTCTGGCTGGGGATGACCTGGGGCAGGTGCTCCTGGAGCCCAGTTCAGGCATCAGCTGCCCCCCAAACTGCTCAGCCACCAGAGGCAAGAATGGGCCTCTATCCTGTAATGCCTCTATGGAATCCCACAGGTCTCAGGATGTGCTCGGTTCAGAGTACCCTTCTGGGGGCAGGGCAACTCAAGTTTAGGGCCAAGGAAGCCTTCTTGGAGGACCTCTGGGTGAGGCAGCCATGGGGCAGTCCAGGCAAAGGTCCTGAGTGGCTGCTGTGGGGAGGACAGGGCAGGCGAGGGGGGTGCTGCATTTTGCCCTCAGTGTCTTTCAGCTTGCCAGGTGCCAGCAGGTGCTCAGGAATGTGAAATGGGAGAGGGAGAACAGGTCCTTGTGGAGACCGGTGATTCCCGCAGTGACAGTGGCCGTCACACAGAACTACTGGATGGGGTCCTCATATCTCACTGTGGGCACCCTGGCCAGGCTGTTAGGCCCAAGGGCAGTGGTAATCCCTGAGTGGGTTTGAGAAGATGCTCAGAGCACCCTGATGACACAGGGGCTCCCGCTCCACTGCCTGTGACCTTGAGGCACCTCCCTTCCCAAACTGGAAACCTCACATTCCCTGAGGTTTCACCTTTACCCAGGTTGTGCCCCCACTTGCTGGAGGCTCAGAGCCCAGCCCTGAAGACCCAACTCCCTGAAACCATCCTCACTCCCTCCCTTGGTCCTTGCAATGTGGCCCTGAGCTGGACAACACCCCAAGTTGGGGGGGGGTTACTCTCAGAGGGAGAGAGGGTGCTTAGGACCCATAGTTGTGATGACATTCCCATGAATAGGGACAGTTAGGCTAATGCATGCATTTCCCAGGATTCGGGTGTGGGGGGTTCTGCAGTGAGTCTGGGCTTCAGGATGTCCATGTGAGGGTGGGTGTGAATCTGTATTGGGTCCTGGTACTGGCCGGAATTCCTGTCCATGGGCGGAAAGCATGGCTCTAGAGCATTGTAGGGAGCACTAGGCCATGGCCCCTGTTGCCTGGCAGCACACCTCCCTGGACGCCAGTTGCCATGGCAGCTGCTTCCTGCCCAAATTGCCACCATGCCCAATGGCCTCAAGGAGCCTGGGGCCTGTGAGCAGGGGGTAGCTAAGGAAGTGGTGGTGTGGCAGACCATGCCCTTCCTGCCCCGAGTCGGGCTGGGGTGTTCCTGCTGGGAGCTGGGGTGGCTTCAGCATTCAATGCCCCATTCATATCAAAAGCTGGGAAACAGGCCTGGAGCAAATGGAACTTGGGGTACCTGGGCCAGTGCAGCCCCTTAGGAGAAGCCCCATCACTGTGTCCCCTAATCCAGGGTCCTGGTCCAAACTCTCCCTTTCCAGGACTCAGAGCCGCCTGTATGTCCCTCAGGCCCTGCAAGTTTCCTGGAGCAGCCCGAGACTGGGAGTTACCCTCTTACCTGGGGACTCGGATCACTCTTGCCCCCTCATTTCCCTTCCAGGGCCTGGGAAGGGGTGAATTCTCTTTTGCTCTGAGCATGGAGCAGAGGGTGGTCTATGGCTGGGGCCCATAGGCTCCAAGGGTGGTCTTGCATCTGCAAGAGGACGGATGGGTCCACTGGGTGTGGCTGTGGGAGGGATAGGGCATTCTGGGGAGTGACCACCCCCCCCAGGGCCAAAGGGCAGGCAAGATAGGTGCCTCCCCTCTCTTCCCTGCCTGTGGGGCCAGCCTTGCTGGATAGTGAACAGACTGGGGGTGGGCCCTAAGATGGGGTGCAGTGAAGGGCAGGGAGGGCCCTGGGAGGGGAGGGTTCTACAGGAGGACCTAGGGTGGTCCCATTTCAAAAGCTGAGGCTTGGGGGTAGAAGGCGATGCTCCCATGTCTGTCCTGTCCTTGGCATGATCATGAGCAGTGGCAGGACATTTGTCTTCCTTTCCAGGGTGACTCTCTGGACACCTACTGCTCACATTTTTTATTTAAGAATCAGAGAGATAATAAGAATGTCAAGGAAAATCCTCTCAGGGATGCACAGCCCCAATAAATTACTATCAGCCAAGGAAGGCATTGAGGGCTCCAGGCTGGGAAGATGGTCATTCTTGGGGCTTCCAGAGCCCCTGTGCTCCAGAATGGGTAAATTTGGTGTGCCTACTCCTGCCTGGGCCCAGAGACCCTTCCCTGCAGAATATCCCATCCAGCTAGGCTTGTCCCTTTCTTGATACTCCCATGGCCCACTGCCCCCTGCTAGCTAGACAGCACGTGGGGGCCAAGCCTGGCCCGAGTGTCTGGTCAGTGCCAGGGTCACTTCCACATGTCCTTACCGGGCCAGGATACAGGATGATTGTCCACCTTGCTGCCCACCCTCTGCCCCTACCTTGTTCTTGCTGAGAGTGGACAGTGCTGTGCCATGAGCTCCCTGGGTGTGTCACTGCACCCAAAAAATGTGCTCAAAGAGGTTGAGAGAGAAACTGGGAGTCAGGTGAGGCGGGGAGACCTGGAGTGGTCAGAAGCCTGGCTACTGTCAATGGGTGCCAGGGCGTTCCCACCCTACCTTCTTCCAGCCAGCCCAGGTGTGGGGCCCAAGACCTACCACCAGATGGCGCCACAACTCTGCAAACAGGCTGATGGCTCTAGGGGACCCCAGGCCCTGGGCAGGGGGCTGCCCCGGATGGAGGAGAGACAATGCTGGGGCAGAAACCTCCTCCCCACTTGAATCTGCGGTTCTGTCGCGGTTCTGTCTGTCTGGCTGACTGGGACAGAATGTTCCTCTCTAGTTCCACCTCACTGTTTATGCCATGATAAGTTGCCCTGGGACTCTTACCACTGCATACCTCAGGGATCCCTCGCCTGCTTCCTCCCAAGGGCCTGGGGCTCCCATCTGTGGGCCTTCCCCAGGTGGAGCCCTCCTGACAAGCCACCTGGGCTGGCCCCATGGTGCCCTGCTTGTTAGTGGACAGCTACGATGGCATGAGGGGTCCCAGGTTCACGGTTGCCCCTGGCCAGTGCTTGGCAACTGCCGTGGAATGGGCTTGGCTAGAAAGTGGCGAAGGGGCGCCTGGGTGGCGCAGTCGGTTAAGCGTCTGACTTCAGCCAGGTCACGATCTCGCGGTCCGTGAGTTCGAGCCCCGCGTCAGGCTCTGGGCTGATGGCTCGGAGCCTGGAGCCTGTTTCCGATTCTGTGTCTCCCTCTCTCTCTGCCCCTCCCCCATTCATGCTCTGTCTCTCTCTGTCCCAAAAATAAATAAAAAACGTTGAAAAAAAAAATTAAAAAAAAAAAAAAAAAGAAAGTGGCGCAGGTGCTGAGAGGGAAAAAGACAGTGGAGCCAGTGAGGGGGTCAGTAAAGGAGTCACCTACAAAACATAAAACACAAGTAAGAGTTGCCTTGACCCCACAGTGGCAGTGGTGGTGTGGGGTAGGGGACACTGGCACCCTGTGCCCAGAGATGCCACCCCGGGCTTTGGCCTGGGTGGAGGGCTGGCCAGGTGGCTAGGCAATGCCACTGTTTTGGTGTGACCACGTGGCGCCTGGCCCAGAGAAGGTGCCCTGCCTGTGAGGGCTCTTGGGTGGGCCTGGTCAATATGAGGCCGGGCCTGTGAGGTCAGAGGGAAGTGGGCAGGGGATGGGCTAGGGGCTCTTGGGTTGAGGCATGGGGCTGCAGGCCAGAGATGGTGGGGGACACAGGCTGTCTCAACCTTGGGCTTTTGGGGCCTGAGCCCAGCCTCGCTGTCCCTTGTAGCCCCAGGCAGTCTCTCCCTTTAGCTGTAATTCCCACATGGCTGGGAGGGTGTGACAAGGGAGTGTCAGGGCTTCCCTCACTCAGGATCAGGACGCTTGGCTGGAAGGTGGACTGAGGTCACACTTTGCCACCAGACCATGGGGTTTCAAGACCAACAATGCCAGCAGAGCCTCCATACAAGCCCTGGGCTGCATGGCTGCCTGCAGGGCTGGATGGGATACAGAGAGGTGGTGGGTGCATAGTCGTGGGGTGTAGGGCATTTAGTTCTTTCCTGGGGCTGTCCATCATCCTCCCTTGCCTGCCTCCCCTGCTTCCCCATTCCAGTCCCCTCTGTTGCTCTGCCATAGGGTTTAGTCCCAAGGCCACTTGACCTTCAGAACCAGCATCCCAGTCCCCTGGTGACCCTGGGTTGTTGCCCTTGACCCAAGTACACCCAGACGTCTTCAGTGGAAAGCTGCTCTTTGGGCCTTACCCTTCCTGTCCCCAGAGAACAGAGACTAGCACACTACCCTCCTTCTCCCCCCACTCGGCTTTCTTATGTGAGTAGTGTCCCTATTGGGTCCTTTGAAGGTGGGTCTGCTGGGTGCAGCCTGCAAACACTTGTAGCAAACTCAGTCAACAGTCTGGGGGCTTCAACTTTCCTACCACCCAAAAAAGGCCACCCACCCACCCAGGCAGCAAGAGGTTAACTCACCTACTATCTAACTGTGACCACCAACCCCACCAACAAGCTAGCTAACAAACTTACTGACCGTTCAAGTGACTGGTCACCTACTTCCCTTTTCCTGTTGGCACTGCTTCTGCACCCCCCCATGCCTCTTAGGTGGCTGACCTTGAGATGCCACAGGGCCCCTGGGTGCCCAGCCCAGCCCAGTGGGCAGTTGGCTCCCTGGGTCAGCTCTGGTCAACAGGAGGGGGCTGTCTGACTCACTGCTGCCCCTCCCTGACCTCTCCCTCCCTGCGGACTCAGGCCTGGATTTCTGGGGAGCCTGGGCTGAGACACTGGCCAGCCCCCTGCCAACCACCCACACCATTAGCCAGCTATCCAGCAAAGGGGCCAGCCGCCCACCCACCTGCCCAACTACATGCTTGCCGAGCGCCTCTCAAGCTGACAACTGCCCACTCAGGGCTGTGTGGTGGAGCCAGCAGGCACCTCCCAGGAGGTAGCGTGAGGCATTCTTCTTAACAAGGCCCCACATGGATGATAAAGGGCAGTATCATCCCTCGATGATGCGCCGCAAGCGGGCTCGCCATACAAGGGAGACATTTAATTTATCTCAGGAACTGGGAGCAAGTTATAAAAATGGTAATTTCTTGGAGATTCAATTACGTGTTTTCATTGTTACCCTCAGTAATCAAGGAAACGATTTTAAAGAAAAGGTTGTGGGACCAATCTCTGGAGGAAGATCAGGGCCAGTGGTGATTTGGGGACCAGGAGGACAGGGTCAGCTGGGAGCAGGCAGGGTAGAGTGGGGCTGAGCTGCCTGGCCTCAGTCTTCCCACCAAGATGGGCCCGTCTGGGGCCCTGCCGGCTGGTTTGGGAGGGAGATGAAGTGATCCCGTGGCTTCCAAGGACACCCACTTCCCTGCCCAGCACCCTCACTGGGTATTGTTTATCTCCCAAGGCCTTTGCAGGGAACAGAGTGGGACTACTTGTGGGGTTCGGACCTGATTTTTCCCCGAGTGATGTCTTGGCTCTAAATAACATTCCCAGGATTAACGGTGCTGGCAACCAACAGCACCAGGTGATTGGAAAAGGGTTTTATGGCCCCGGGGGTGAAATTGAACTTGCATTGGACGTGTATTTCTGAGATGGGATTTTCCTCCCCGGCAAAGGCAGCACGTTTCGCGCTAATTACAGCGGCAGCTCTTTGCAGCTCATCACCCCTGTCCATGCATGCGTATTAGGGCATGGGGCCAGCCTTTGCGACCTGGGGTCACTGCCAGGCCCCCTGATCTCAGGAGACACTGGTGCTGTTTCTGGGGGTGGCGACCTCATCCAGTCAGGGGCCGTGGAGGGACGATGAAGACCTTGAGGGAGGGTGAGGTGGCCTGGCTGGGTCACATCAGGAGGGGGCCTGGAAAGAGGCCCTCAGGTGGGGGCTGGGAGGTCTGCCTGGCACCAGCACCCACAGGCCCCCAATAAACAGACTTGGGGCAGGGGCTAGTCTGTCCTGGAGCAGTTGGCCGTAGATCTGGTTTTCTACCAGAAAGTCCTTTTCTACCAGACTCCAGGCTGCCCAGTGCCCAGCCAGAGTGGGTAGGTACCACCCTGATTGAGGGGGCTTCAAGCCTCAGGGTTCTGTCTTAGAACGGCACTGGGGACACCCGAGGGAAGGTGCTCACAGTGAACCTCTTGTACTGGGTTGGAGTTTGGGGAGGGATGGCAAAGCTCCCCTGTCTACACAGTAGACCTTGTCACAGACCGGCGGCTCCCCACATCCTGCCATAGGGACACATTAACATGGACTGTGGGGGACAGCTGCCTCATCACCCATTTTCCAGGTGAGGACACAGGCCCAGAGAGGTGACTGGCTTGTCTGGGGTCACACAGCAGGTGAGCAATAGAGTGGGTGAGTCAAGGGCTTGGGGATGTCTAGAGCCATTCACTTCTGCCAGGGACTGGAGTGTGACTGTACCCAGGCATCCGGGGGCCATGGGCCAGGACCTGGCTGACAGTCAATAGTGGGGCCAAGGAAGAGGGAACACTGTTAGCCCTGCAGGGACAGAAGGGGGAGATATGCCCCTGGGGAGGGGTTGGGTGATCCCTCCCTGCTCCAGGCGCACCAACTGACCCCACCTGCCACTCATAACCTTGGCAGGAGGGGGATGGTGCCCAGGATCCTTAAAGGGGACTTTCCCCAGAGTAATTACCTTTGATTCACTTGCAGTAAATACTAGGCTATTTTTTTCCCTTTCCAATAATTGAACTTATTTATTTTTAACTAAGATTAACTGTTCTCTGTGAGCTCAAGATATACCACTCTCCTGTCGGGCCTGGTCAAAGCTCTCCCTCTTCCTGCCTCCCGGGGACAGCCCGCCAGGAAGAAAAGGGGCCAGCATCTGGGGTATGGGGTGAGGGCAAAGACATGGCTTATTGGAAAAACTCTGTACCCTGGAGAGTCAGTTTTCCTCAGCACTGCTGTCACCAGGAACATGACCCTCATTACCTTTACCTATATCATCACCTCCACCATCACCACCGTGTCACCACCACCACCTCTACCATCGCTACCATCATCACCACCGTCACCACCACCACCACCACCACCATTACCACCTCCACCACCACTGTCACCGTCATCATCACCACCACAATTGCAGCACCATGTCAACAAACCCACACTGGTTCAAGACCACCATCACTTGGCACTAATCGCTTGGCTCAGCATATGCTCACTTCCATGCTCTTCTGATTGTAATTGAAGGGATGTCAGACGTGGCTATTTGTGGGGAAGAGGGGCAGGCTCAGGAAGGTCTTGAAGGACTTGGGCCTTTGAGGGTCCACAGCTCAAGGACTCCCACTACCACTTCTACCTCCACTACTGTCACTATCATCACCACCTCTCCTGTCTCAACACTGACCCAAGTTCTATCTTTGACCATGCTGGGGCAGAGAAAGCTGCAATGGCTAGAAGAAGGAGCAGAGGAAACTTTAGTCCTTCCCCAAATCCCCAGGCCAACGTGTAGCCTCTGTGGCCTTCCCAGAGCTAGGAAGTGCCTGGAAGGCCCAGCCATCCTTTCCCCCACGGACCTCATCCAGTGCTTAGGAAACTAAGGGCGTGCCTTGGGGTGGGACCAGGTGCTCCAAAGATGTGTCCAGGTGAGTGTCAACTATGCAGAGCCTGGTTGTGCCAGTCTGCTGCCTCTGAGCCTTGGTTTGAAGCAGGCCATGGGGGCAGAGTGTGGTGATGCCCATGAGGGACCATAGAGCACTTCCACATAAGATGGGGCTGTGGACCAGTGATGGCAGGATGGCCTTCCCATGTCAGCTCTCTGAGAATAGCAAGACATGAGCGGGGAGCTTATGCCCACTGTGGTGCTAGGTCACTGGTGTCACATAATGTTACTCCATAGTGCCAGCTGTGTCCCCTCATCCCCAGGGATGGGATCCCAGCTTCTGTCAGCCACCAGCATGGCCTTCTATCCTCTCTGTGGCCCAGGCACACAAAAATAGTGACTCCTGGTGGCTCCTCCAGTGTCTGTTGGCCATGGGGCCAAAGCCAGAGCTCCTGGGGACACTGGAGACTGCGGTGGGGTGAATGGTCAGTGAGGCCTGTGGAGGAATACAGGCCTGGAATGACAGTTGGATACTGACCTGGGGACATCAAGGTCATTGGGGGGGCACCTTGCAGTATCCCTGATGCAATCTTCATCCCAACCTGTGGGCCTCATGGAAGTTGATGGTAGTAGGACAGGGTGTGGATGCTGGGGAGTGGGCCATACTTCTGGAATGGTGTTTGGGGGCTCTTATAGGTCACTGGAGAGAAGGTTGGGTCATACCCAGGGCCCAGGATGCACTCATAGGGGAGCAGCCTGCCTGGCAGTGCTAGTGAGGGCAAGGCCTCTCCCTGCATTAGGGTGGCCAGGTTGAGGTGCCTTCTGAGGCCCAAGGGGACCCTCCCTGTCTCACCTCGGGCAGAGAGAGAATATATGAAGGTGCATTAAATCTCCCTCATGTTTGGGAAATATTATTAACAATTAAAAATCTTAAATCTTGGTGACATTCCCAATGGCCAGATAATTAATACAAGAGCAGATATAATTACTTAATGATTAATAACTACACTTAATAGTTTTCAAAGTAATTGTGATAAAGTTAAATTGCTGATATCCTGCACAGTACAGACACCTTGGTGCTGGGGGTGGCAGAGTCATGGGGGCCAGGATGTGGCCCCACTGGATTCCTGGGTCCCCCGCACTTCCTGGGGCCTGCCTACCAGGGGTGGGAGTTATCCATACACAGAAGGTGAGGACTCCCACACCCACTTGCAGAGAGGTAGGGTCTTGCCTAATCACTGAGCCAAGTGAATGGTGCCTGTCTCATTCCCTAGGTGGGGCTCATGGAGTGGCCACAGTGTTGTCTCATTGGGCCCAGAAGTCACTGCCCCATACCTGCAGTATTCTAGGTCTCAGGGGTGGTAGGCAGGGACATCCTCTGCTCCTGTGGGCTGGTCCTTCATCCTCCCCCTGCCCACAGCTCCTTTGGGCCTTGGGAATACCCCTCCACCATCAGACTTAGCCTGTCATTCTCCTGGGATCTGGCCGAGGGCTGCTCCATCCATCAGTTCTCACTAACGTGTGAGTGGTTGCTCAGTGCTGCTCTAATTCTCTAGGTCTACAGCTTCAGGCATTTAGCCGTGTGAAGCCTTCAACTGCAGGAAGAGGAGGAGGGCAATTCCAGGCAAAGGAGGCCTGGCACTGGCTTCCATGAGACTGACTCTGTCACTCCTGGACAGCAGTTTGGAGGATACCAGGAGCCTTGGTAGAGGCAGGACCTAGAGATCTGCTTCCCTTTACATGAGTCATTTTTTCTGATCCTGGTTCCAGGCCCTACCTGGCCAGACTCTTAGCGGACATTGCCATGCAATTCCTTCACCTGGTCCTCCAAGAAGGACCATCCTATTTATGCCCCTCCCCCCAAGTCATCACAGCTTCCAGAACCCTCAATGCCACTTTATCCCCTACTGGGGCCAGTGCTGTCCTTGAGCAGCCTGCCACAAGATGATGGGATGGGACAGAGTGGTGGCTGGTGCCTGATGGTGGGCCAGGGGCAGGCAGGTGGCCACTTAAACTTCTCTTGCAGCTTTTTTTGGTAGTTTCAAGTTGTTTTTTTTTTTTTTTTTTTAATTTATTTTTGGGACAGAGAGAGACAGAGCATGAACGGGGGAGGGGCAGAGAGAGAGGGAGACACAGAATCGGAAACAGGCTCCAGGCTCCGAGCCATCAGCCCAGAGCCTGACGCGGGGCTCGAACTCACGGACCGCGAGATCGTGACCTGGCTGAAGTCGGACGCTTAACCGACTGCGCCACCCAGGCGCCCCTAGTTTCAAGTTTTTAAAAGCACAAGATTAAGAAAAGGTAGCAGCTGGAGAAACAAAGGGGTGAAGATGGTAGCCCCATGGGGAGGGCTGGTTGAGTGACTTTCTGTGGCTTGCCACAGATGGTCATCACAGTGGAGGGCTAGGCAGGTGTCATTCTGGCCTCAGTTTCCCCATTTCCCACTTTGGAAAGCCCGAAAGTGCCACCTCCTTCATTGCCCCTGTTTCAAGGACACACCTGGATGGATAAACTGAGGCCCAAGGTCCTGAAGGCAGAGGCTTGGTCCCTGCTCTCCCAGACCCCTCCCCCAGCCCAGGTGCTTAGGTCTAGCCTCTCTCAACCTCTGGCCTGGGGTCACTGCTCTGGCAGTGCCCTTGGCCAGCGCTCCCTCATTAGCTCGTCATACTTCTATGTTCTGAGGCCAGAGCCTCTGAGACCATTAACGGGATTGAGGCTCCTCCAAGCCTGATTGCTCATTAAGGTTCCTCCACAGGGCCCGCCTGCTCTTCTGTGCCTGGTAAATGTCCTTCCCAGCTCAGGAGTTGGCTGCCCACCCGTGTGAGGACCCAGTGGCCTTGGCCCTGACCCCATGGGCGATGCAGCAGGCTGGGCAACTCTGCTCACTGCTCCCCTCCTTACATTAGCCTGGTAGGGGCTGATGGTCTTGGGGGGTTGCTTCCAGGATGCACCCTAACCATAGGAGCCAGGAGGTGGATGGAAACACAGGCTTTCTGGGCAGTTGGGAAGGGCCTGGCCCCAGTCTCCGCCTTGTGGATTTCCTCCTCTGTAAAGTGGGTTTGGGTGAAACAGGTTCAGCATAGGCACTGTCATTGGGTGCTGAGGTTCCTGTTATCCCTGCCCTCAGGGCCTATGCCAGTCCGATGGCAGGCTCCATGTGACCCCAGAGGAGGGATGCTAAGTGGGCACATCTCACAGTGAAAAAGCAGAGTGCTACTGTGGGGCCCACAGTCAAAACAGAAAGGTGCTATGTCAGCTTTACTCCTGGGGGCTGACTCTCCCTTCTCAGAAGTGGGGGGCTGGACAGAGAGAGAGGACAGACCCCTGAGGGTCTTACTCAGACACACTTGGCATGGGCAGTGACTGTCCCACTGACCCCGACTCAGCTCCCCCAGTAGGGTCAAGGCCTGGGAAGTTGCTGCCATGACTGTCCTCTGAACCAATAGCAGCAACTCAGCCGGGTTGAGTTGATCCAGAGCAATTAGGCTTTCTGGGGGGCACTCGGGCTCAGCCAGTGACTGGGGTCGGAGCCGAGGGTCCCCAGGGCCATGGCATTGATTACCGTTGAGCTTCTGCCTGGCGCCTGGGCACCACTGGAGTCTTTGGCACCCAGAAGCCCACCCACCTGCGTCTTGCTAGATGTTCCTGAGGGCTTGACTACTCCCCATTGGTCCTCAGGGATTCTGGGTGAGACCGAGTGATTTAGTGGTCTATTTAATTAGGTCTCCTCATTAATAATACATTCCTGCTAATGACCTTCTCTCCTTTGTGACATTAAACCTGCCGGTGGGGCTGGTGGTGGTGGGAGACTGTGGGGTAGCTGGGGAGGCCTGGGGTCCGCAGCAGTGAGAGGGCCGTGAGGGGTTGAGTGGAGAGCTATGGGCTGGGTCCTCATGTCCTGACATTGTCATGAGAAGCTCTGGAGGGTTGGCAGGGGCAGTGGCCTGGCCCAGAAGACAGCTGGTCTGGTGGGGGCGGGGTGCCAGGCAGGGAACCCACATGAGCCCTCTCTCTGTGTCCTGTGGTCAGTGAGTGTGATCAGAGCAGTGTGGCCCTGGGGATGATGGAAATGTTAGAAGATGAGGTTTGGGCAGGAGGCTTGGACCACATGTTCTGTCTGGGCAATCCTGTCGGGTGACAGAAGAGAAACAATATGGCAATGCTCCTGTGGGGTGGGGCCTGGGTCATTGGGCAGGGGCAGGGGGCATTCTTGCCCCACTTTACATTTGAGGAAACTGGGGTCGGGGAGGGGAGGGACCTGGCAGTCAGCACCTGGCACCCGGCACTGTCCAAGATTCAGCTGTGGAAGTGGGGCCTAGGAGGGGGGTCCTGCCCCCACTCACCAGGCTCTTTCCCCAGAATCCAGCCCTAGTCCAGCCCTGCCCCATGAGCTGAGTGAGATTCAGACCTGGCTGGGACAAAGGATGGGGTTGATCTTGGGGGTCCGGTGGGGGGGGGTCTGAGGCCAGGGTCTGAGGATACCCCAGGTGGCAGTCCTGCCCCACCTTAGGGTCAGGCAGACCAGGGTCCTGTTCTTACCATTTCCCTGCAGCTGGCAGAAAGGAGTCCTATAAGGTACGGTCACAAAACTTCTAAGACTTAATTAAAATCAATCTCCAATTACTCAAATGCCATTGATTCAGGTCTCGACTGATGGGGAAAATATGATCATCATTATGGGAAATGTCAATATTAGAGCACGGAGCATTTGTCTCTTCCTAGAGCAGGCTGGGACCCCACCATGGTGAGAAGCCTGCACTCCGGGCCGGGGCTGCACAGCCATTGCTCAGAACCTACTTCCAGACCCTTCTGGGAGGGATGGCTCTGTCACTTACTGTCCAGGTGTCCCTGAATCGTCACCTCCTGGTTGAGGCCTGTTTGCTCACAGAAACAGGGATGGCTGGAAGGCTCAGAGGTTTCCGAAAAGTGTGTGTCCCCGGGGCGCTGAAGCAAATGCTTCGTGCAGATAGCCCAATATCGTTGTGTGGCTGAGATCTTCTTGCTACTGCAGTGGGGAAGCGTGGCTGAGTCTCACTTGGGGTCCACAGCTCCTGCCTAGTCAGCCTTCCAATGATCCAGTGCAGGAGGGAAGGGCCCTGTGGCCTTGACATAAATCCATCTCACTCATGTGGCTTTCAAGGCCTGGGCTCCACCCAGGGGCCCATCAGGCAGCAGGTGTATGGTGAGCAGCATCAGACACCTGGACCACTGTGCCCCTCAGTTTAGACCTGGGGAGCTCCCACAGGGAGCAAGGATGGAGAGCAGGACATATCAACAGAGGTAGAACATCTGAGAAGAAGGAGGTGATGCCAAATCAGGGCTGGGAGAAGTGGCTTAAACTAGAGATCCTTGGGCTCTGGTCTGACCTTGGAGCCTGGAGCGTGTCCTGGGACTGGGGGTAGCCACACCTATGAGGCCCTAAGTGCAGGCCAAGGACAGAGGGAAACACTGTGAGCCAATTAAGGTGGCAGAGGAGTAACTGGGGTCATATTGTAAGCCACCTAATCTAGTATTCTGTTTTTCCTCAGAGAAAGAAATGTAAAACCCTCAACTCTCTTGCCCTTAAAATAAAAAGTTACATAAAGCGCCTCCCAGAAATGTGGCAAATTTCGTGTGATTGGAAATCCTTGTGTGATTCTCCATAATGGCTGCAGAGGGGCCAAGGCCTAGTAGGGCTAAGAGAAGGCCAGGAGACAAGGGAGGCTCAGGCAGAGGGAAAACGGAGGGAGGTGGTTATAGTTCGCATGTGCTGGCTGCAGCGTTGAGATTTTGTCTCTTGTGTCCTCTGCTCTTGGCCACTGTCCCCAACTGCCCCTGGGACTGAGCCCCTTTGCTTGTCTGGAGCAGGAGAAAGGGGTGCTGAGGGTGGTCTGTGCACACAGTGGGGGCCAGGCTTCTCCTGGGTGGGGCCACAGGGCTGTGGGGAGAGGGCTTTGGCCAGAGCTGAGCATGGGCTGTGACAAGTCTCTAGGGCTGCCAGGGCCTGGACAGCATTGGTAGGGGCTCTGCCTGAATTCCAGGGTGTCCCCTACCCTCTCTCCCTGGGAGAACAGCACATTAAGCTCAAAGAGGCCTAGCTCTGGGCCATGCGTGGCCAGGGAGGTCAGGGTGTAAGGCTCCAAGTGGCCTTCAGTGCTTGGGCCTAAGGGGTGAGTGGTGACGGAAGATTCGAGACACTCAGGCTAATGGTGGTTGAAAGCCTTTGGGATGAGTGAAGGGGGCTCCCTCCAGGCTAGCCGTGCTCTTGGCCTTTCCTGTGTATCTGGACTGCAGCCTTTCCAGAAAGGCCCGGCCCACTTTGTGCTGAGTCTTTTGTTACTTTAATTAATGCCCAGCTTCCTGATGCCTAATTAAACTGGAATTGCTCCATGTCCAATAGCCCCGCGTCCCATTAGATACAAGTTAATGTAACTGTCGCAGTGGCAATGAAATGAGGCTGGCCTGTCCCTGGGGAGGGGCGCAGAGCACACCTCCTGGGAGGAGAGACAGCTGCGCACAGGGAGGGTACCCTCCTTGCACCCTGGAGGGGGCTCTTCACTGGGCCTCTTGCTTGGGGCCCAGCCTGAGAGAGCCCGACCCTCCTCTGAGCCCTGGGCCTCAAGCTCCCGCACACGCCCGAGGAGAGCCTGGTTTCTCCCTGCTGACGCTCTGTTCCTACTACATGAGAAAGTTGTGCCTGTGTCAAAATTGGAAAATGCACAATTAGAGAAAGGAATGTGAGGGCCCCCTTACCACAGAAATGGGTGTCCCTTTCCCTGCATTGTCCACCTGTGCGCCTGCCTCAGGCTCAGCGAGAGGCCAGAGGCCTGTGGTAGGGGCAGGAGTGGCGTCATTTAGGTAGATGGTGGGCACAGACACCAATAGTGAGGATCCCTTTGTTCCTCAGGATCTGGCAGTTCCAGGAGGACCCCCCGGGACACAGGGAGCAGCCAGGCTGGGACCCAGCTGGGGATGGCAGTGGGCTCTTACCCTGATGGCCCCACTGTCCAAGGCAGCCCTTGGGAGGGGCTCTTCCAGTGGCCAAAGGGGTCATGCCTGGTTGGCCTGTCACTCCAGCATCTTGGTTCCATTCCTGGAGGAACTGGGAGGGGTTGACAGGAGGAAGGCCATTGGGGGAGCTTCATCAGGGTCACCACATGGATGTTGACTGCCCTCTGGGCCTGGAGGACCCCCGAGGCAGGAATGGCCCTGGCCCCAGGGTGGGTGTCAGGGTGGGGCTGGCTGTGCTGGTGGTGGGTGCAGGCGCAGGATGCAGGGCAGATCTCTGGTGGGTACTGCCTGGCCCAGCACTTCGTCTACAGCTTATATGCTGTCCAGTTCCCACTTGAAGCTGGGACTGCGTCCACCCTGCCCCCCAGCGACCAGCTCAGTGCACCTGAGTGTCTGGGCAAGCATATGTCCTAGGAGATGGCCTAGGGTCCCATGCCTCCCCCTAGGAATGCCTAGGGGTCACCTCCCACATTCCTGCTCCAAAGGACACAGCCCTCCACGGCCCATTGTGCATTCAGTTATTCTCCGAGTCCCTCATTTGTGGTGCGGCAGTTTCTGCTGTTTGCACAGAGCAAATCCGGGGCATGTTTGTTCAGTGAGATTGCCTTTGCCAGAGCCACCCCAAGGGACAGGCTAGGTGCGGCGGGGGAATGTGTGTGCACACCGAGCATTGCCCAAGAATGGCTCTGTCCACTGCTGGTCACTCTGGAGGTAGTAGTGTTGCAGCCAGTCCACAGGGCTGGATGGCACAGTCATGAGGGAGCCACCCACGGCAGGGTGCTAGACTCACACAAATCGAGCTCTTGCATGGTGGCCCCACCACACTCAGGGGCCGCACTGCCCTTTGGCTAACCTCTGAGCTGCCCTGTGCCTGAGGTTGGGAAGGGAGACCAGAGAAGCCTGTTCACTTGGAAAGGGGGCACGCAGGAAGAGTAGGATGTGGCAAGAGTGGGCAGCGGATGTAGACACTCTGGGGGCCTGGCTGGGGGGAGGGGCGGGGCCAGTCTGTGGCTACGACATGGCCCTGGAGCCAGAGACACCAGGGTTCATATCCTCACTCTACCATTTGTAAGCTGGGTGACACCGGGCAGGTGGGTCTCTCTTTTCAAATGGGTGGACTGGGGACAAGGGAGAATCTGTTCCATGAAAGATGAGCGATGTGCTGGCTATGCTTGGGCCGAGCCCCACTGGGTCCTTGGCAAACAGCTGCCAGGGAGCCTGTGGGGGGAGTCATGCTGGTGGTGGGGCATGCGGGGGGCATTGAAGGCAGCAAGCCCTGCCCGCCTGCAAAACCCAAATCCCACTTCAGCACAGAGATGCCGCCTTGGCAAAGATCCCTTAGCACGGCTCCGCCTCCTGAGGGCATGTCCTGGGTTTACCTCACACCTTCTCTACTTAGGAGTGGAGGGAGCCCTACGTTGTATTTTATCTCCCATCAATATTCAAATAGGGCAGGCCCCAGCTAAAATCATGGGGTCACTCCCTGTTCATTTTTTGTTCTGGAAAGAACACCCATGAGGGCATCTATCTGGAGGTGCGGACACTTCAGTTGATCCTATTTTTCAGGGATCACGTTGGTGCCTGTGGGCTCCTGGCTGGGGTCTCAGAGGGCTTCTGCTCCTTTTCTTCCCTCAGCATTCTGTATTGGGCCTCCCCTGCTCTGAGGCGGCCTGGGACAGCCTCGACCATTAACATCCGGTGGACCTGCTGCTGTATCACCCCCTAGGCCCTCAGAGCCTGGAGCTTCCACCTCCTGCTTTTGGCTCTGCTACCACAAAAGGAGTCTGAGCACTGGAGAGGCTGTGCAGAGGAGGGCAACCTGCTGAGCCTGGCCCTGCACCCGGCCCGCTAAGGCCAGGCATGCACTGAGTACCACTGAGGGACCCTTGTAGGCACCGCATAGAGCAGAACCTCACCCCCCGTAGCCCTGCCCAGATTCTGTGTGCACCCATAGACTGTGCACACAAAAGCAATAGGGCTGGTTTGTTACCTGTGGCAGGTAACTGGGCACTAGCTCTCCCATTCCCCTGCCCTCCCCTTACAGCCCGAGGGGATGTAACTCGGGTCCAAGGACTGGAAGCTTGTGCCCTGGGGCTTGGATCCCTGAAAAGGATCCCAGCCAGCCAAGTCAGCCTGGGGTGTCCAATGGGATTGGGGTCAGGGTCTGATTCAGGGCTCCCTTTCTAACCAGAGTCTGGATCTAGTGCTGGTGGCACAGAGGATGATGACTGGCCATTCTCACATTGGTGAGCTCCTACCTATGCCTCAAAGCCCAGCTCCACAAGGCCCCTGTGTTCTCCCATTGGGGCACCATGGCACCTGTGTCTTCCTCTGTTACACCATCAACCATTTTGATATTATTTGTGGTTTTATGTATGCTTCATAAAAGACGTGTGCAAGGTTTAGTTGACCTCCCCTGGTTGCTCAGGAGGCCGTGAGCTGCTCGGGGCAGGGTGGGTTGGGCTCTTCCCTGGGTCTGTGTGTCTCTGCAGACAACAACGCGGAGCCTGAAGGGGAAGGTCCCGGATGGGGATGAGGAGGAGCAGCAAACCCTCCAGGAGGGGCAGGGACCAGAGAGGGGCAGGCCTGGCTGCTGCCCTCCACCTTCGTTGTTTCAATAGCAGCCCAGGAGAAAACAAGGACTTTACGGCTGTCATAGATATTTCATCCTGCACATTTTACAGTCCACGACTGCTGTGAACACTGGGCTCCTGTCGGAGCCAGGAGATTCATAAAATGCATGTGAATTTTTATGTTCCATTATCTCAGTTCCCTGCTTAGAGGTCCATGAACTGCCCCAGGTACCCGCCCCCCAGAACCCCGGCCCTGTTTTGGCCCCACCCCCAACCCACCCCAGCTCAGGGGAAAAGCCTGGCCCCCTCCCGTCTTCTTAACTGCTGTTTCATACAGCCACCCACTTCATCTTGGGGACAAAGAGGCTCTGGCCAGGCTCTAAATGCTGTGCCCCTGTCTTGTGCCCCCCTCCCGCCTGCAAGGGAGGTGAGAACTCCTCAGTCTACCAGAGGCCTTGCGGGAGGCTCGCTGCATGGGTGAAGCCCTCTCACGGAAGATACCTCTTGAGGCTGGAGGGACTTCTGCACTTACTGCCAGGGTAGGGGGCGGGTTCTAGCTTCCTGGAGTCCTGTGGGGAGGGGGGGAGCTGTATACCTACGAGGACCCGTCACTCAGACAGCCTCCCTGGGCCTCGGTTTCCTCTCCTGGAAAATGGGTTTCCGACTAATGCCGCTGCTGAGAAAATTCATGTCAAGAGCTTGGCACTCAGGCACTGTGCCCCAGGCCCAGGGCGGGTGGCAGGGCTGCCCGGGGTCTGGACACGCAGGGGAGTAGCCGCCATGGCCGGCATAGCGGGATGCAGCGGGGAGCGGCTCATCACTTGCGGCCTCACGTCCCTTCATTACGGCGCCTGCAGAAGATGTTCTCTGATTAGTCTGCTGAATTATGAATTAGGTTCCGGGTCCCCGTGCAGCTGTTCCCGGCTTGTCATCCCCACCACTTTATTTCCCCATCTGCTTATAAAACCAGGAGCGCCGTCCTGCAATAAACACTTCAAACGCTTTTTTTAGGGGCTAATTAATTGTGTTGCATTTCTCCGACACAGCATGCAGGCTGGACCTGCCCAGAATTCCCAATGCGGGTGCGGCTCCCGCCCAAGTGTCTGGGGAGAGGGCTGGGGTGTCTGCAGGGCCCAGAGCCCGGGGCTGCATGTGGCCTCCCGAACCCATGTCCTCAAGGGTGGCTCCCCAGCCCCTGTTCAGACAAGCGTGATGGGCATGGGAATGAGCCAAGCAGCAGCGCTTCTCCTCTGGATGCCCACCCGCCCAGGGACCCTCTGGTTGCAGGACTGCAGCCAGGACCACTGGACTCCCCCACACTCATAGTAACACATCCAAGGTGAAGTTCCCACTCTTCCCCCACCTGCACCTCCCCACTGGCCTCCCCAGCATCCAACCTTCACCAAACTTCCCTCAGGACCCACCCCTACGCCTCCCTGCCTTTACCCAGACTGTTCCTCCTGTCAGGAATACCTTTGGCCCTCATGCTAATCTCCTGTCCCCGAGATCCCGCTCCCACATTCCCCCAACAGGTGCCTGTCAGGATGGGCACTTTTAGCAGAGCAGTCTCTTTGAAACTACTGGGCTCTTTGGAGGAAGCCTCTGGGAGACCCACCTCTGCTCTGCACCCCGAGGCCCAGCAGAGAAAGTGGTGGAGGAGATTTAAAACAATGACATTAATAAGAAAACAAAATCACAATTATCGAGTTACAAAACACAGAGCTCAGAGACAATTAAGTTACAGCAGCCATTTGACTGTTCCCAATGCTAGGCAAGTGGCTTTTTATTAAGTTGATTTTTAAAATGGGCTCTGCATCAAGTCGGAAGAGTTTTTGGTGTTAAACCTCTGGCCAGGCTTTGGGGTCCCCACCCAGGGGACCTCTGTCCTCGAGGCCAGCATGGCTCCTCTGGGCCGCCATCATGCCGTTGGAGCTGGCCAGGCTGGGCATCTCCGATTCTCACGACCTCATCTTCATGCCAGGCAGGGTGGAGTCTTGGCCTGTCTCCCAACAGAGCTTCCAGCTCTGTCTGGCGCCTCAGTGCCAGCTCTCCCCAATGACATGCCGGGAGAGGGTCCTCCCACTGAGACCACAGCCCTCATCCTTGTGCATAGGGTGTAGGGGATGCCTGGGCCCAAAGTCTAGCTCAGCTGTTGGGCCTCCAGACCCAGGGGCTTGGAGGCAGCATCCCCAACTTCAGGGATCTCATTCTCTAGCTAGGCCCTGACACCAGACATGTCGGGGAGAGCCATGGAGCAGGCTTTGCTGTCCAGGGCCAAGGGTGCCTTGACTCTCGGGGGTGCCCTGCAGCCCCAGTGGAGGAAGCAGAGCCCAGGGGAGGAAAGGCCCTCTCCCGGTGAGCCTTCGACCCCTTAGGCTGAGGGCACAGGGTGACAGTACTCGGCCTGTGAGGCATGTGCCCATGGGAGACCCAGGGGAAGCATGAGCTCAGGGGGGACACCTGGACAAGTGAGCCCCAAATATGTGGAGGGCACACTAACTGCCATCTTAGGCATGGGTCC
Organism: Panthera uncia; assembly: GCF_023721935.1. NCBI lineage: Eukaryota > Metazoa > Chordata > Mammalia > Carnivora > Felidae > Panthera > Panthera uncia. Next base: position 65,003,647 of record NW_026057586.1, read on the forward strand.
TCAAAGTGGACCCTGGCTGGGGGTAGAGGCTTGTTTGGGAGGAGAAATCCAGGAGGTGGGGTACTATAGACTGCTGGGACTGGGTCCACTGGGGTGCTTCAGGGAGCTCTGTAGGACATACATCTTCCTGAGGGATGCAGGGTTGGGGGAAGACCTGACAGCGTCTATCACACCCAGGAACAGAGCGGGGGAGCAGGCAGATCCTCCGACCTGCATGGGGGCAACTGCTCTTGAACAGAGAGGAGTTCTAGGCCTTCCAGGAGGAGAGCCAGGTGTCCTGGGATTATGGGACCCGGGATCATGCTGTGCCCCACCCCTTGCCCCCCGCAGGCCCAGCAAGCCCATGGGATCCCGTCGGCAGGAGAAGGAGATGCACTTCCCCAGTTGGCGGGACTCAGCTCAGAACATTTTTATGGGCTGTTAATTGTTATGCTTCCATTTAATTCTGGGTGTCATTCCATGTCAGCCAAGCCCGACAGGCTGGGATTTATGCTTCCAAATTATGGGGCTCGGGCTGTTCAGAGGTAAAACAATTACCCATCAATCAACGACCAACTGGCTCATGCTCCGGGCTGGCAGCCCTGTTAGTGGGTGTGGGTGGCCGTGGCCTCAACAGGACCCCTTGTGGGGTGGGACTTCCCTTCAGGGCAGGGGCAGGGGCAGGCAGAGCAGGGGTCCCACCCCATTTGGCCCTGTCCTTGTGTCAGGGCTCAACTTTTTGAGTAGGCAGTCCCTGGAAGGGAGGAGCCCAGGGTCTGCCCTTGGAGTCCTCCCACATGTATGTTGTGACCCTGGGAGGGTGTGACCCAGATGGGCTGAGGTGCCCTAGGCTGTGAGGTGCTGCAGACTCAGAGAGAGTGTAGGCCCACATGTCCTGTGTGCTGCAGGGCATGGCCAACCATGGGTCAGGTCTCCTGACTCAGGTACCCCACCCTAGAGGAGAAGGGTAGCTTTGGCCCTCTGTGGGACTTCCCAGTGCTCCAGTACAGGGGACAGCCAGCCCAGATCTATGAATACAGATACATGCAATGAGTCCATCTACTGACCGGCAATGGCCTTGGCCAGAGATTCTGTGTCTCGATTTCCCTCTGGTGACCTGTGAGTACTGACTCCAGAGTGTTGAGAAGGAAGACCACGGTGTTCCTGTGGAGAGTATGCTCTGCAGATGCCCCAGGCCGAGTCTTGAAGCGCTCTTCCTGGGGAAGTGAGATGGGCAGTGTCCTGGGAGCTTGGAGGTGCAGGGACACATGTGAGGTGGGCTGTAATGGGGCTGAGGTGGGGTGAGGTAGAGGTGAGGTAGGCCGTGAGGTAGGTGTGAGGTGGGAATGAGGTAGGGGTAGGGTAAGGGATGAGGTGAAGGTAAAGTAGGTGGTAAGGTAGGGGGGAGGTAGGGATGAAGTGGGCCATGAAGTAAGGGTGAGGTGGAAGTGAGGTGGCGGCGGCGGGGGGAGATGGGGTTGAGGAGGAAAGGCAGGGCCAGGGGGACAGTTCCAGAGAGCACCACCAGACTCTAGGAACCTGACTGGCAGAGCAGACCCTGTCCCAGCCTTATCTTAGTTTGGTTTGGAGTCCACGTGGGGGACAAAGCTTCATGGTCCCTCCTTTGAGAGAGCCATCCAGTGCTCCCTTCTCTCATGTGTCTTACGGGGATGGGGGGAGAATGGTGGAGGGTGCTGACCCCACAGAGAATGGGCTCCTCTTGGTTCTGAGCTGGCTAGGCTCCCCCTTCTCCCCATGATGAGATGGCCCCTCCGTGCAGCAGTGTCTACCCTCACTCAGCTGGCTTGCGGTGTCTGTCCCAGGCGTGCCCAATGGCCATCCAGGCTCCTTTGCCGAGGGTCAGGCTGGAGTCTCCGGGAGCATGTAAAGGGCTTTCCCTATTCGCCTATTTGCTGCTCTGAGACCTGGCCGACAGGGATATCTTGCACTCAGACCTGCAGCCTGTCAGTGTGAACATCCCTCTCTGCATATCCTCCACCCACCTGGTCCCTCTCATCCTGACTCTCTCTTCCTGCCCCATCACCTGCATCTTCCATCTGGCAGTGGAAAGGATGGAGGCAGCCCCTGTAGGTGTCCACCCTGTAGGCCCAAACTTGGCTCTTCCAAGCCTTCACCCCCCTTCCTCCATGCTGTGTGATCAGCATGCAGCTTCCTGCCCTCGGTGGGTGGGAGCTGAGGTGCCTGGCTGGCTTCTCTGGCACCCCTTACCCTGGTCTCCCCACTGGAGCCTGCCAGGCTTGTGCCTCCCACATGGGCCAAATGCCCTCCCCAGGCCTTGGTTTGTTAGGGTTTTGAGACCCTGCCCTAGAGAGACCCTTGGCCGCCTGTCTCTGGACAAGGAGAGTGGACCAAGCCCCAGACTGGAGGCCTCTCCCGGTGCCCCAGTCCCATGTCCCCCCCTGTCCCACCTGGATCCCTCCCCCTGGGTCTGCAGCACCTCAGCCCACTTGTGGTTGAGCCCACAGCATGGCACCTCAGCCCACTTGGGTCACAGCCTTCCAGGGTTCATGATGGTTGTGTCCCTTCTGGGACCTGGAATGATTCACTCACCTCGGTGTCCTCACAGGCAGGAATCAGTTCAGCAACAAAATCTCCTATATTTTGTATTGAAATCTTACAAACTGTAAAGAAAAAGCCCCATTTATGTTTCCTCAGGCTTATTATGGTGCAGTCCTGTTGCAAGTATGTTGTGATGAGTGGCGTCTGCTGGCCCAGACCCTTCCCCAGCTGCGATAGCAACGCGGTGGATTCAGAGGCTTGGTGTCCCCCGGTCATTGCCAGTGTGCGAATTTGCTTTCCAGTGCTGGTGTTGGTGTGTTAGCCACAGGGCATGGGGCTTGAGCCCCTCCCTCATGGCTTCTTCCTCCACTGAGGACCAGGGGCTAACTGCTGTCAGCCCCTGGGTGCCCCAGATGGCTGACTTTCTGGGCTGAGGCTCAGCATTGGCACTGGGAAAACTTCTCCCAAATCAGCTGTGGGAGCATCCTGGGATAGAAGTGGCTTTGATTCTCAGGCCACGTGGGGCCCTGGAGGGGCTGCTCTGAGCTCCATGCACAGGGCTGGGGAGGGGCAGAGCCAGGCCCGGCTGCGCGGCTCCCACCCCTGTTCCCAGCAGCCAGAGGCTTCAAATAGGGGAAGGTGGAGGTGGCTGTGGGGACCTCTTTCAGCTCTTGGCCAGGAGGCAAGCTGGCACCCTTGCACTTGGCACAGACTGGAGCTTACCCCTCACCCCCAGGGTGGTGTCAGGGAGACCAGCTCTAGGATCCCCACAGCACCCCCTGCTGCCATTGCTCTTGCTGGGCTGCCTGACCCCAGCGGGGCTGCTGGGCCTCTCCCTGCCATGCTTGGGCAGCCATGCTGGCATTTGGAGCCTGGGGAGCTGCTGACAGCGCTTGTTCTGCTGCTGAGAAGTGTTGCCAGCCTGTTCGGAAATGTCAGGCTGGTGGGGCGGCAGACATGGCCCCCCCTGCCACCCCCTACTCCCGTCGGATGATGCTGGACCCTGGGCTGCAAGCCCCAGTGATGGAGCCAGGACCCATTGCTGAGTGGGGGAGGGCGCACTGGGGGCCCCTGGGCTGCTCGGGGAGGGGCAGAGGAGGGCAGCCTCCGGGGGGACGCTGATGGACCAGGGCCTGTCCCGGCCAGTTTTGCAGCCCTAGAGGGCTGGTTGATGCAGAAGAGTGATGGTGCGCTCAGGGCCGTGGGTGTCTGAAGGAGGTTTATTGGCGTTGGCTGATTTCCCCGGGGGCCCCTTGCTGGCAGCGGCCCCCACGCTTCCCAAGAACTAACTGTGGTTGGCTGGCAGGGTGGTGGGGAGGGCGGCTGGGCCTGATGGAGGGATTCCAGCTATCGGCTAATGGGCACACTATGGGCCGTGATGAGGGGGTCATGGGCACGGGGGGGGGGGCATGGGTGGAACAGGGGCCATGAGGTTGCTGGGGGAGACGGGCCAGAGTGAAGGAAGACAAACTCCTAGGGTGAGGGTCTATGGGATGGAGGGTGCCAGGTGACACAGTGACAGGACATCTGAGGGACCCAGGGGGTGGGGTCCAGGTGGGACAGGAGGGGACATAGGCCTGAGGTACCAGGAGAGGCCTCCAAGTTGGGACTTGGTCCACTCTCCTTGCCTTTTATAGCACAGCCTGGCTGTTTCCTCCTGCTCGCCCTGCCTGGCTCAGGCCTCCATGGCCTCGCTTGTAGCCACACATTTCTGTATCCTAGCCACTCATATCCAAGTCCCTCCTGGTGAACTCCTGGTCCTGACATCGGGGAGGGGCACTGAGCTGCCTATTCCAGGCTTTGGCTCTAGTTGAGGAGAGGCCCTTCCCTGGCTGGTGGCTCTGAAATAGGTTTTATTGTGGATTAATGCCAAGGAGCAAGGCCTGATCCAAATGACATCATCACACAGTCAATAGAATCTCCTGAGTCTGTGCTCCCTGGAGGTGAGTCCTCTGCTACTTGCTGCTACCTAGAGGGTGACTCCCAGCTGGTGACCTGTGTGATGGGACTGTGTGGCCCTCTCATCTGAGCCCCTCCTCTGGGTTTCACTGCTTCCCACACCTGTCACTGGTTTCTTCTCCATCAATGTCTCTCCCTGCTCTTTGTCTCCATTTCATGTTATCACCAGCCCAGGTGACCATATCCCCTCTTCTCTGGACTCAATGTCTCCATTCTAGAATTGGATCTGCCTCTTCCGGACCCTCGGGCCATGTGGTTTTGTGGAGACTGCAACCATGCTGATCTGGGTTCAGTCCTGGCTCAGTATGATTCCTGTGTACCCTGGCCCTGTCTGTACCTCAGTCTACCCAACCTGCCTCATGGGCCAAGGGCATCTGCCTTGTGTGTAGCAGTCAGCCCATTGGTGTCCCACAGAAGCGTCTTCTCTGCTTCCTTAGACCTGGCCACTCCAAGATGCTGTCAGTGATGCCCCATGTCTGTTCCATGCAGCCCTCGGCACATTCCCCCACCAAGCCTGGTCTGCAAAGGGGGCACCCACAGCCTCTGGCAGGTACCTCCCTATGTTGCTCCTGCATGCCCCAAAGACACACAGAGTGCATACAGAGTTTCAGCCACCATCCACCCAACTCACCCACATCCTACGCTGGTTCACACTCTGCCCAAAGTCAGACTTGAGGGTTCTCCAGGGCAGTGACTAGCTCAGAGCCTAGCTGAGCATGGTCAGCCGGGGCCTGACCCCTCAGGGAGGCCCCTGGCCCTAAGAGGGCTCAGGGTTAGTAAGGCAGTGACAGGTGGCCGTTTTGAAGTCCCTGGCGGGGGAGACTGCCTGGGGTGTCTGATACACAGTGGGGACAGATGGTACTTGGCAGGACACGTGCCCCCACCTGTGGGGCCAGCTGCCCCAAATTGGCATGGAGCAAATCTTCTGGCAAACACAGAAGAGCCAGGTCTGGTGGTGGCCAGGGCACCAGGGACTATTTGGAGCCTATAGTTGGCGTTCGAATGCATGGTGGGGTTGGGTCCCAGGAATGCAACGATGACTGTCCTGTCCAGCATTAACTCTTCATTGTTTTTTGTCATTATAAAAGGATACACATTTCTGTGGAAATGGGAACATAATAAACCTGAAAATAAAGACAAACTAGATGTTATGCCCCACTGCCTGACCTGCTTGGGGTGGATTTCCTGTGCGTCTCAGCTGGGCTGGTCCCACAAGCCCCTGTGCCCGGGCTGCACTTGATTTTGAGTCTTGCTTTTCCATTAACATAACTTCACATCTCCTGCATTTAGAGACTCCCCAGAAATCCAGGTTTATGGGGCCACCTGTGTTCCCAGAGTGAGAATCCATCATTTATGGTGCTGTCTTCCTCTGGTTGGACATTTGGATTCTTTTTGACTTTGCTGTATTATAAATAAGGCTCAGAGAAAGGTCCCAGAACACACATGCATCTCTGTTTTCTCCTTCATGTCAATTCATGGCAGTGGCTCACGGGGAGCCACAGCGGACCTGGCTGTCCCCACAGTCTTGCCAACACTGCTACTGGGAAGTAAAACTTCACTGTCTTCTGTGCCATCTGCCAACACATTGGACCCACCACAGACTTGGCCCCACTGGTGCCCTTGCCAGCTTGGCCTGAGCCTTTGGGGCCCTCACCTGGATCATCTCCTGTGAGACCCATCATGTAGCCTCACTGAGTGGCCCAGAAGGAAAGAGGCCCAAGCAGATGCCCTGTGGCAGATGCCCTTACAGGCCTGAGGCTCAGTCCTGGCTCTGCCACTTGCTGGGCCTCATAGTTCTGTCTGGCAGGGGGCTGGTAGTGCCACACTGGCAGGGGCCTGTGAGCATTCCCTGAGTGGGCGTGTGAAGACAGCCCTCAGGGCCTGGCCTATGAGTATCACTGGATAAAAGGGGTCTGGGCCTTGCCAGACCATTCATCCCCTCACTACCTTGAGTCAACAGGCATGGACGATTTAGGGCTGAAGAAGCTGAGTTTGGCCCTCTGTCCTGCCAGCCAGATTGTCCCAGGTACCTGTCCACAGGCCTTGTCATGGGGCTTCTTGGGGCCACTTTGAGGGGTGAGTAAGCTGTTGGCTGGAACATGCGTGTCCCAGTCCTGGCCGCTTGCCATCCCAGTAGCTGTCAGGGGAGATTCCAACTGTGAAGCTCTAAGCAGGTGACTCAACCTTATTGGTCTAACTCTTGTCCTCCCCGTGACAACCCCCCCCCCCATGGACCCCACAGTCCCTTTACAGCCCTCCACAGCCTCTGTAACTCCCATGGGCCCCCATGGCCACTATACATGGATGCAGGCTTCTGTCCAGTGCATTATGGGATGGAGCTGACTCTGTGGCAACAGGAAGCTTTTGTGGTGGGTGAGGCCTTGGGGAGGAGGTGTTGGCGGTGAGCCTGGCATCCTCCTTCAGCTGTGGGGCTATCCGTGGTTCACTAGAGTGGCCCCTGGGACTCACTTCTTGTCTGACTTCATGCCCCCTGGCATCCCAAGGCCAGGCTGGGGGTAGTCCCAGGGGCCTAACAGGCTGAAAGGCCCTGCAGGACACCAAGGCCTGGAGTTGGACCCAAGGGGGCGTGAGTCCCTGCGGGGTGCTTGGGGACACCCAAGAGGCCCAGCCCAGCAACTCCATTGCACCCTGGGTCCAACTCAGCATCACCAAGTCCTGGGAACACCTCAGAAACCACATAAAACAGAGGTTGCCAATCATGCAGCGATGTCAAAGTGTTTGAGCAGCACGAAGTGGATGGGACCAATTAACCAAGGTTCTCAGGCATTAAGTCTCCCACGGGTTCAGGGATGGGCTGGGGAGGGGTCACCCTGATGTCATTCCACCCACCGTGCTTCTGGCTGTCGGCTCAGACTGCACCTTCCAAAGGATGGACCAGCCACCCAGGAAGTGGATCCTTGCAGCTTACAAACCTTCCACCTAGCCCCTCTGAGCAGGGGGACCTGAGGAGCAGACCCCTCTGGACTGGCTTGCTCCCTGTCACACAAGATATGATGCTGCCTCAAAGGACCAGGGCACAGGGACAGAGGTGTACTGGCCCATGATGTGGTGGTTAGAGTGGCTACCCCACCCTGACCCTTGGTGATACTGACTTTGGTCTCCTAGGCTCAGTAGGTCCCAGGGCAGCTCCCACTTTTTCCAGCCCTCCTCACCTCCTGACATTCAGGACCTTCTCTCTGACCTCTGGGCTAGCTTGGTTTCCAAACACCTGCACTTCCAGTGGTCATGTCTGCTCCTGCCCTTCCCTCCACCTGACATTTCCTTCCCCAGACTTCTGCTGGCCAACAGCTCCCCCACCATGAAAGTCCCATTACAAATGCTGCCCCTTCCAGAAAGCAACTGGGTGTGTGTTCGGCCGCCTCTGAGGCACAGACTGGTCTCACGGGGCAGGCAGTTTGATCCCCAGAACTGTCCCACAGTCACAGGACCTTACTGGGCAGGTCAAGCTTCTTCTTAGGGATCTTTCAATATACCCGATCCACCCCTCTTTCCTGGCTCAGAACACCATGTAGGTCCCTGTGTGAAGTTTGCCTTCCTCAGTCCCCTCCTGCCAGACCCAACAGATTTGGGGCCCAGCGTGGAGTGGACAACAGTCTATGTTATGTCCAGGAAGCCTTCTCACAGCACTCACTGTGTGCAGGAGAAGGTCATCTTCATTTTCCCTTTATTGCTCAGTACAAGGCATCCCAATAGAAGGATGTCAGCCAAGGTGCTGATAAGGACTGCAGAGAGCACACAGCCAAGGACTGAGCTTGGGGTGGGAGTCACCTCTCCTGGCCTGGATCAATGGAGCCATGGGCAGCCCTGTGTGTCCTGTGGTTTTGCTGGACCCAACAGGACATGTCCTCTAGGTGGGACTCATCTCATTGTTGGAGCAAAACTGGATTCATAAATGTTCTTTTTTAAAAAATAAAAAAAGTTTATTGATTTATTTTGAGAGAGTGTGTGTGTGAGCCGGGGAGGAGCAGAGAGAGAGGGAGAGAGAATCCTACCAGGGGCTTGATCCCACAAACCTTGAGATCACGACCTGAGCTGAAATCAAGAGTCAGACACTTAATGGACTGAGCCACCCAGGAGCCCCCATAAGTGTTCTAATCAACAAGAATGGATGTAGTCTGTCTGGAAGGGATTACCATTCTGTCTATCCTCCAGGAGACCCCTCCAGATGCAAGGAAAACCCAGGGAGAAAAGGTCACCCAGGAAACCCTGGGTTAAACAAGGTTAAGGGGTCTCCTACAGGACTTCTCAGTGCCTTGAACATCTCAGGGGTAGGGGATTCTAAGAGATGCACAAGTAATCTTCCTCTCCAGGCTGGGGTTGCTATCTTCTCGCTCCGCCCAGCGCCTAGTCCAAGGGCTTGGGAGTGAGGCTAGGGCTGCCCAGGACCCCAAGGCCAAAGGCAAACGGTAGGAAGCAGGAATCCCTGTCCTGAATTGGGGCCACCCCTGAAGTGGGGCCAAGATTCAGTTATTTCATGTTTCAACTAGATAGCACTCACAGGTGGTGGTACCCAATTAATACATTGAATAAAGGAAGAGCTTTCTGATCCTTGTGTGGGGGCGCTCTCCCTGTAGGTGGGAGATCCCACGATGGTGACATCTGCTGGAGCTGGAGATGCTCTGCGAGGGTCCAGCCTTCTGCAGGTCCCAGGCCTTGTGGGATTTTATAACATGTTTTTTTTTTGCCACTCTGTTTGTACGGATACCTTCTATTTGCCGCCTGTGATGCTTGTTTTCCATTTCCAGTGGTGCTGTAAGATCTCCTTTCAAAATATAATCACTTAAGTGAAAAAAATACCTTTTGAAGAAAACCCTCCAGTAAACAATAGTGGAGCAGGTGGGCGGACGGATGCAGGCCTGAGTGGAGTATGGGGCTCAGCAGTGTGGGTGTGTGGGCTAGGGGCAGGCAGGCAGGGGATGGGGTGGGGAGAGGGAGAGGACAGGGGTGGGGCTGCCTCTGTTGCTGCTCGGCCCAGCTGGACCCCCTTGGCTGCTGTCCTGTGGCTCAGGCTGCCCTTGACAGACTGAGGGCCAATGTGGCTGTAGTTATGCTTGTCCATCCCTAGGCTCCCAGGATCTCCCTACCCTCATCTGATGCCCACTTGTGCCCTTGAACCTGTGTCCAACTGCCTTTTATTTGCCTGTCAACCTGTTAGCATATTGATTCATTGGAAAGGTGGCAAGAATGGAATGTTTTGGTGAAAGCTTGGGGTGCCTTGAGTCAGCAGAGAGCTGTTCCCCAAGCCCTCCTCAGTCCAGGGCCTTCTGTCTTCATACCCATACGGGCGATGGCAAAGCCGGCTGTCTTGTGCTGCCTCCCCAACTCTCTCCCTCCACAGAGGGTGAACTGGAACCCCTTGCCCAGGATTGCATGGCATAGGGAACAGGCATGGGGGATAGACCCTGACCTCTCTGCCCCACAACAAGGGCTGGCATGGCTGTGCAGAGAGCAGGTGTGTGGGTGTCTGGCTGGAAGACATCCTGGTGGCCCCTTGTCTGAGGCTGGTGTGTTAGAACTTATTCTCTCAGTGCCTTTCCTGACAAATAGTAGAGCAGGGGAATTTGGTGAGTCAGGGTGTGGACGGCTTGGGCCCCAGCACAGACTCTGCTGGTGGTTGGAGGTCACGTCATCTGGCTAATGAACCCATATGGGCAGGGTCCTGAATGGACACTTTTGGGGGATGAGCACCTCAAGGTAGGTGGGAAAGAAGGGCATAGACTCTTGCATGGGGGCAGCTCAGGACCCTGGGCATTGGAGGCTGCAGGCCTCAGTTCGAGTCCTGAGGTAGCTGCTCTACAGTGAGGGGGCTCTTGCTTCAGTGTACCTAGCTGCCACCCCTGTCATGGGTCTGGTGAGGGGAAGTGAGCAAGGACTGTTAGAGCCCAAGTGATGCTCTGGGAAAGTGGGCCAGGGAGCCTTGAGCCCACAACCTCTGGTGTCACTGAACCCCAAGGCTTCCACGTACAGACATCCACTGGCCATCTCCTCCTGCCCCAGACAAACACTGGGCCCTGGAAGTTCGGTCAGTTCTGGGATTTCATGGTTTAAATGACGCCAGGGCAGATCCTTAAAATGGAGCTTGAGCATGTTTCTGACTGATTTAGGTCAATCCCTGGCAGCAGACCTGTGGAGTCATGGCCCTTGGACTCCATCTGCCTCCCTACCCTCTGCAGGCAGGGACCTTTCCAGAAGACGGTAGACCCTCTCACCGGGGCTGGGAGTGCTGCTCAACAAGAAGCTATAATCCTGCACCTGCTTGGGAAGCCTTGGAGATGCCGTGGGCAGGTGCATGGTTGTGGGGATGGGATCAGGGGATAAGGGAGGCCCCCAGTGGGGGCACCCAGAGGCTCCCTGACATCCAGCCTGGGAAATGCGCTGATGTGGGGATTAACAGAGGGGTGCATTGTAGGGGTGCCTGTGTGGCTCTGTCGGTCGAGCGTCTGACTTCAGCTCAGGTCATGATCTCACGTCTCATGAGTTTGAGCCCCATGTCGGGCTTTGTGCTGACAGCTCAGAGCCTGAAGCCTGCTTTGGATTCTGTGTCTCCCTCTCTCTCTGCCCCTCCCCTGATCATGCTCTCTCTCTCTCTCTCTCTCAAAATAAATAAACATTAAACAAAAATAAAACAAAACAACACAGAAGGGTGCATTGTAATAAAGAGCAGGAAGCCACTTACATTCCTGGCTCCAATCCTCACATGATCAGCCTAGAGTCCAGCGTGGGGCCCCCAGTCAAGCTGACCTGACTCCCTTCCCATAGATCAGACCTGCCCATGCCCTCTGGGACAGGTGTATCCCTGGACCCCCCCCCCCCAATGGGTGCTCTGTTAAGGCTGTGCTGGGCTCTGGGGGTCTCCCTGCCCTGAACTCCTGAAGACCCAGCCCTATATCCTAGGACAACCCCTCCCATCTTGGGGCCTGGAAGGGGGTACCATGGGTGTATGAGGCCATGCAGTGCATGAGCACCCACTGTGTGCCAGGCCCTTGCAAACACATTGCCTCCCTGTGAAGCAGGTTTGGTCATCCTGGGTAGGGGTAGGTGTGGAGACAGAGGGGTCCCATGGTGGCCCTTGGTGGTAGTGATGTCTCCTTAGTCTGGCTGTGTGTCCTGGCATACTAGCTCCAACCACCAAGTGGTTCTTGGGAGGGTTGGGCCCCACACCAGCTCTCAGCTGGGCTTTAGGTAAATATGTCCCAGCCCCATTTCATGCCATACAGAAAGCTCGGAGGTGACAGATCTAAAGGGCTGACCTTCAGTTCTGCCCACTGCCTGCCTTTCCAGGCTGTTTCCAGAACAGCTTTCCTCTTCCAGGGGCCTGCAAGCACCTACTGTGTGTCCACCTTCAACTTAAACCTCAGGACAGGGCCTGATGCAGAAGCAGGGGGGAGGGGCAGAGCCTGTTGTCAGCCCTGGGCTGCACCCCCAGGTGACTCACACCCCCCACTAGTCTTTCTGTCTTCAGTCTGACACTCTGACTCTACCTCCAGCTGCCACTTTGGGTCTGCATCCCAGGATCCCCATGCACATGGGGCTGCATGATAGTGTTTGCTGTCACCACCACACCTCCCTAAGTCTGGGCTAGCCCAGTGAGGGTAGGCCCACAGGGGACCTTGGTGAGAGGGGGCTCTAGCCCAGCTGATTATTTACCTTGTTGCTGCAAACACCTCGCACGACCTGGGGCAGCAGACAGTGGAGTGTGTGGGCCATCCAGAAGCCCTTGTGGACTGTCATATCCTGACAACAGGAGCCCTGCTGTCCAACGGCCTCTGTCAGCTACACCCTGCCTCCTGAAAGTGGCGAGGAGGTCTGCCCTCCTCCACAGGCCCCATCAGCCTCTCCTGGGTCATTGCCACCTCCTTCATGCTGGCCTCCAAGCTGATCATGTGAGGATTAGAGCCAGGAATGAGGAAAAACTAGAAACAGAATGAGGGGTCAGAAGACTGGTTCTGGTCACTACTTGGGCCAGCCAGCACACCTTGTAAGTGGGGGAGTAAGGACTGCCCAGTCTCAGATATCGTGTGATGCTCCTGGGGAATGAGGTGTAGGGCATGTCCAATTTGGCCCCTTCACGTTGGTGGCCTCCAGCAGCAGCAGCTGCCTCCCAACATCCCCCCCACCCCGCCGCCCTCTTCTGGTCTGGCCACATACCCACCCCACAGCTCTGGTAGAATCCATAGATGGATTTGAACCCATGCACTTGGTGATCCCCGCTCAGGGCACAGTGTTTCTGCTGCTCGAGGCATGGGGCAAGGGGACTGGAGTAATGATCCTTTCTGGGGGTGGCAGGATGATGCTATCAGGCCACAACAATGAGGTGCTAGTGGGGGCACTGGAGCAGCAGCCTTCAGCAGGGCAGAACCTCCATGCGACTGGCTTTTTGGGGTGGCCCAGGGCAGGTCATGCAGCCTTCTTGATCAGGCACGGGGCCTGTTGTTCAGACTCACGGGCGGGAATAGACCTCTCAGAGGGGCCTGGGACAGACACCCTGCAGACAATATTGTTGCTGTTTCTACCCAAACAACCAAATGCCAGATATGAATTCCAGGCTCTGTTGGAAACATGGAAATCGATGCCCACAAAACAGGGAGGACAGAGCTGAGATAGGCCTAGCATGGTGGCCTCTCTGCAGGAGGTGATTATGGGCAAGAGGGGCCGGCAGATAAACAAAACTCTTGACAGGTGGATGTGTCCTGTGATGGCCCTCCCCACCAGGCGTGCAGACCTTCCTGATCTCAGGCTCTCCAATCAGGAGGAGGGGCCAGCAGTTCGTTTGTGGCCTTGGTTCCTGCCAGTACTTAGTAACTGTTGGCTTAATTCCTTCCAGTGGTAGCAATGGGTCCCCTGACCCCAGTACTTTCTGATGCCCCAGCTCAAGGCATACATGGGGCATGCACCTGCCTGCTAGGCTCTGAAGGCGATGCCCCTACCTGCTGGGAACTGGACATGGGAGGCGCCCAGTATTTGCTTGCACACCTGCTGAGGGCCTCCTGCTGGTATCCTGGGCCTTTGCCCTGCTTGCAGCTTCCAGGAGGCCTTTGGGCTCCCTGGGCCTCTGTAGCCCCACTCTCCATCGAGGGCCCCACCTCATCAACTCCCAACCTCTCCCTCACTGGGGGAGTTGGTGCCTCAGTCAGAAGGAGTGGCAGATGTGGGGCGGATTCTGACGAGTTAGTCTGTCCCAGGGCATTCAGCTACCTGGTACCTGGCACCCATTTTGGAACCAGGGAGGTGCCAGCTTCCTGGAGAAAGTGGAGACAGGGACAGCCTTCCCTGTCCAGGACCAAGGTCTCAGGATGAGTGAGTGCCAGGGGCAGGAAAACTGGGCTCTAGCATGTGAGTCTGTGAGCTGGGTACAAGCTGGGTGGTGTAGGTTGAATGTTTAAGTCCCTCCCTGAATTCATATATTGAAATCCTAACCCCCAGGCCATGGTATTTGGAAGTGGGGCCTTTGGGAAATGATTAGGTCATAGGAGTGGAGCCTTTAGGAATGGGATTAGAGCCCTCATAAAAGAGACCCCAGAGAGTTGCCTTATTCCTTCCGCCACATGCAGACACAGTGAGAAGATGGCAATCATGAGCCAGGAAGTAGGTCTCACCAAATACTCAATCTACCCGTGCCTTGATCTCAGACTTCTGAGCCTCCAGAACTGTGAGAAATACCGTTAGGTTGTTCATAAGCTGCTCTGTCTTGTATTTTTGTTATAGCAGCCTGGATGGACTGAGACAGTAGGCAGGGGTTTTCACCTCTCCAACCCTCCAAGCCTCGGTTTCCCTGTCTGTCTGTGAAACAGTGGTGGGGCGTCTCCTTGCAGACACACAGCAATGCAGGTATTACAACCTGGGCTGCCTGCCCAGCCCAGTGCTCACGGTCAGGTTGGAATGCTGCCAACTCCCAGTGGCTTCTAAAGCGCCTGTCCTGCCCAGGTCCCTCCCCAACCCATCCCAAGACTCACCTGGGCACTTACCCTCCCAGAATTCCTGGCATCCTCGTGGAGCTGCCTCTTAGGGCCCTGGAGGCTGATGCTATTCCATCCACATGGGCCTGTCTTCCGCCTGTCCTCTGCCCACATTTGGGTCCCAGGGCCTCCCAACATGCCCTGGAGTGGGGGTGTGTGTGTCCCACCTTTTGGGCCATCCTAGCTGTGCTCTCAATCCCTGCCAAAAAGGTGTCAGAATTCACAGCTTCTTGGAAGGATTTCCTAAACAGTTGTATTTAATCTGGAAGGCTGAGATGCTCAGGGCACAAGCAACAGTGTGTTAATAATGGTGGGCCAGCAGTCAGCAGAGCCAACGATCTGCCTCCAAGGGCAGGACAGAAGAAGGGATTTGGCACAGGCCTAGAGGGAGGAGGGAGGGGAATACCTCGGGCTTTGCTTGAGATTGAACCCAGCTATAGGGCAGCCATCTGCCAGGCTCTGGCCTCCTCCCAACTTTCATTCTACATCAGTGGGGATCAGGGAAGTGCAAGTAGTGGCCATGCCCACCACGAAGCATTAGTGGTTCCCAGAGGCTGCTGGAGACAGGGCCTCCTCCTCCAAGAAGACTTCCAGAGACATCTCCAGACCTGGACCTCCATGCTGGTCTGCCCCTCACTTGCCATGGACCCTGGCTTGGTCAGGAACCCCCCTGAGCCCCAGTCAGGCCTTGGATGGGTTTGTGTTTGCACCAGGAGCTCCATCTTGCCCCTGCTCCTTGGGAGTTCCCTTTGTGGTTAGGGTGTCCTTTGAGTCCTTGCCTCACCCTCTCACCCTGCCAGGCTCCTCTGCCTCCTTGCCCAACTGCTGTGTGCCAGCCTGTCAGGACCACCACCTTTGGAGGGTGAGGAAGTTACCAGTTCATAAAAGCCCACTTCCTCCCAGGTGCACACCGCCTCCTCAAGCATCTCTGGGCATCTTGCAGATGAGGAGACTGAGGCTGTGAGAGGCAATGGTACCCACACAGGTCACACGGCCATCCTGGGACATCTTCCAGTTCACACTGACATCTGTGTCTCCTGGGAAGCTGTTTTTCCAGGGATAGCACTTCCAAGTGGTGGAACTTTAGGTCCTTCCTGACCCCGGAAAGGAGAGCAGGGAAACCATGGGGCAGGGATGGATGTGAACACAGACCCTCTCCAGAGGTGGACTCATTCAGGGTGGCCTGTGGCCAGTGCACTGCTGAAAAGTCAGGCCATGGCCCTGTGTCACCTTCAGGGGGAACAGATTCATCTGTCCTATTCCTTGGCCATGGTGTCTAGCCATGGGCTAGGCTTGGTAGGGGTCTTTTCTTGACAGCACTGTGTGGGCTGGGAGCATCCACCACTCAAGCTCTGTGTTTACTCACTCCCCCTTCCCCCAGCTGCTCCCCTAGAGGGGTCTCTCTCATTGTCAGCCAGCTGAACTCCACCACGGGTTCTGGGCCTCCCATATTCCCCTCTGTGAATGTGTGTCCCATGTCCTGGCATCCTCACTTCTGCCCCATTCTTCTCAATTGGCAGATCTTACTACTTGATTCCATGCTGTCTGTGTGGCAGGAGCCTGGACATCTCCTGAAATGAGTTTCTTGATGCCCTGTGGGCCAGGGACTGCCTACCCATCCAGCACCCTGATGGTCCAGAGCCTCCTATCCTCCTGTCCCACTGGCCCAGCCTCTGGGCCCACTGGGGGATCTCCTCCTGTCCTTTGCCTGAGCCCTGAGGCTATGGCATTCCTGGGAGGGAGCAACAGCTCTGGAGTGGGTTCCCTCAAGGCAGTGGTGTGCTAGACCTGGCTCTCCCCAACTCTGACCACAATGACAGCCCATTGGTAGCTCTAAAATCTGCCACTGTGGGAACACTTACACCCCAGAAACTAGCAGATGTTCCAAACCAGACTATTTCTTGCAGGTTGTGAAGTATTGACCATCACCTCACACTGGTCACACATGGGGCTTGCCACGTACTGGGGTCATCCATGAAGAAGTAGCCCTCTACCAGGTCAAGGGGGTCTCCTCCAGATGGATGCTCTGCTACCTTGTTCAGCACAACTGCTGCTGGCCCAGGCTCAGAGGCAAAACAGATGCCCTGTGTGGATGGGAAGGTGCCCTTGTACTGCCCACCCATATGACCTCCCAACCCTCCTAGGGTTTTTGCAGAAGGTTGATTCCTGGAGGGAGGGGCTTCTGCTGGGGAGAATTAACCTTGGATTTCCTTTGTTCCTGGGCAGCTGAAACCAAAACAAGCATACAGCCTTTAAGGAACAGGACATTAGGATGTCTTAGACATAGGGTGCACCACCTGGTCCTCTGCCCTGGCTGGGGCCAGGCTGTTGGGTTGGGGGCAGGGCAGGCGCTGAGGTTGGCAAGGCCTGTGGAGGCAGCACGGCTACTCCCTGGCTACTTGGCCTCCATTCATCAGCTTGAAGCCCCCCCGCCCACCCTAGCCTTTGAAGCTGCAATAAATATTGATTCTGGAAAATCGATGTATTTCTGAGGCCCTAGCTTGATAGCAAAATTACAAGGATCAGGGCAAAGTCATCCACGCACCCAATTCCAGCATCATTAAGAGCCTGGCAGGACTGAAAAAGTACTGGCCACATGTCCAAGCAACGAGTGCCAATGGCTGGGTCCACCCGAGGGATCAGAGTGGAGAGGAGGGGCTTGGCAGACACCAGCCCCTCCTCCTCACCTGACCATGGCTGAGGGGGTGTCCTCATGCCTGTCAGGGCCTTCCTCATGCCAACCCATCTGAATATCTCCCATTGATATGTATGTGCCTGGTGGCTGGGGTTCAGGCCAGAGCAGAGGCCCTTCCTCAGGGGTCTCTCTGCAGCCCTTAATCTCCTTCCCCTTGTGGCATGCCCCCGAGATGGGAGCTCACTTCCTCCAAAACTACCTCTTCCATCTCTGACCCTGGCAGCACCTCACCATGGACCCAGGCCCACAGAAGTGGCACCCCCTCCCCAAACGCACACTCCAGGAGACAGCCTCTACCTGCTCAAGGTTATTCTGGCCATTTCCCCCAGCTCTGCCACCACCACCTTGACTGACCCCTCCAGCTCTCTGATCACTTCTGCCCTCCTCAATCAGTCCAGATGCCTGACTGGCCCATGGGGACTTGGGACCTCACTGCCCCTCCCTGCCCCTCCCTGCCCCTCCCTGCTTTTGCACCTGCTGCTCCCTGTACCTGAAGCTCTCACTGTCCCTTCTCTGTCCACCATTAAACCCCCCTCCGTCCTTCCTCTGAGCTCCCACCTGCCTGGAATTGTCCTTCCCTGAAGGTGAGGCTGGGGATCCAGGACCCCTTGAGGGAGAGGCTGAGCAGGATAACTCCAGAGACAGTGTTTTGGGTGGGTGGGCACCTGCCCACCCCACCCCCCATGTGTTTCACGGATACTTCTTCAACTTCCTCTTGCCACTCCCCCTCATCTGCCCCCCCACCCCCAACATGTCCCATGATTGCAGCCTACTCTGCCTCTCTAGCTTCTCCTAGAACTTCAAGGCTCAGTCTGGTATGCTCTGGCGGGCGGCTTTATTTATGAGAATTTGGGAAATGCAGATGTGATGTTTCCAGCTAATAGCCCCAAATCACTCGTGCTGCCCCATTAGCGGGGAAACCGGCCTGTGTACATTATGCACTGCCTAAGTGGGAGCCGAGGCAGCAGTTTTATGACCCCATAAAACTTTGGGAGTTTATTGCTATTGAACAAACATGTAATCCGATGCTTCAAGTTCAATATATGTAGCCAACGGCATTCAGAGCCGGCTGCGGCTGTGGCTGTCATGGAAGGATCAGGCAGCCATGTAGGCTGAGCCACTGAGACATCCAGGGGCTTTGGGACTGATTGATGATTGATCGGCTGCAGGATGGGGGCAAGATTTGTGGTGGCCATGCTGGGTCCTGTGCTTCTGCATATTGAACAGCCCAGAGGGAAGGCAAAGGGATTCCTCGGCCAGCCACCAGGGATCTGAGGCTCATGGCAGAGGGTTGGCCCACAGCTCCCAGGCAGGGGGCTGGTTTGGGGATGCTGAGGCAGAGGCTAACAAAGGGAGTGTATGCTCCCTGAAAAACAGTGATCCCACTAGAGCTTCTGGTAGGGAGAGGCAAAGGGAAAGTCTGGGGAGGGGTCATTGGCTATACCTCACACACCAGAGGCCCTCCCACCAATCCCTTCATTCATCCATCTGTCTACCCATCCATCTGTCTATCCATCCAATCATCCACCCAACCATCGCTCCACACATCTGTCTGTCCATCTTCTACCCATCTATCCACCTAATCATCCACCTGCCCATCCATCCATCCATCCATCCACTCATCCATCCCTTTTTCCATCTCTCCATCCATCCTTCTATGCATCCACTTATGTACCCACCCATTCATCCACCCAACAATCCCTCCACACACCCATCTGTCCATCCATTGACATCCATGTCAATTCATCCATTCTTCTATCCCTCCATTCATCTACCTATCCATCTATCCATCCATCCATCCATCCATCCATCCATTGCTCTATCCATCCTTCTATTCATTCCCCTGTCTACCCACCCATCATCTATCCACCTATATGCCCATCTACTTATCTGTCTGTTCACCCATTAATTCACTCACCATCCACCTACCCACCTTTCCATTAGCCCTTCTCTCCCCTCACAGATGCCCTTCAACCAGGGGATAGAACTGCCCCCCAGAGATGACCCAAGGCTAGGAAAGCCTTTAGGACCTACATCATCATTTGGAAATGCTGAAACTATTGCTTTGGACTTGGCCAGAACACCCACACCCTCTTGCCTTGTGCTTCATCCCCTAGGAACCTCCTCTTCATGTCTGTATGCTTTATATATTCAGTCTAAATAATGGAGAACCCTGTGGTTAATGGTGGTTTATTTATGTTCTCCCAGTTTTGCTGTGTGCACACACTTTCTCATAAGTGCATATTTGACTCTGTGTCTGGTCTTCATTTTCACTTTGCATTTTTGGGTATTCTAGCTGTTTCTACCTTTTCTGCAGTGACAAGTAAATGCTGTGGCCATACCAAGTCCACACAGCTGGATCTGCCCCTCTGAGTCAGACTCCATCAGCACAGATTCCAGGAAGGGGGCTTCCTCAGCTAATGTTTCAACATCTCATGACTCAGGACGCCAAAAAGCTGGCCTGCTAAAGCTGCCTTCAGTGGACAAGGGGCTTCTGTGATACCTGGCTGGAGGGGCTGGGGCATTCAATGGGGTTCATCTTTAAGGTGCTGCCTCATCTGCAATTTGCTGAATTCCTTGGTGTTTTGGCTTTGGATAGGCTCATGCTATGTTAAGTTTATTAATTTTTTGTCATGTTAGTGTCAAAAATTTGCCCAATTCATTGCTTGCCTTTTAACTGTATGGTTTCTTCTGAGCCACCTGAGAATTTAGCTTTCACACAAAGTGTACTTATCTTTGCCTTTGTTCTTAGAAAGTTCTTTCCCATGGGAGATTTGGTCAATATTTGCCTGCTTACCTCCAGTTCTTCTCAATGGTTTCAGCTCTTTTCCTTTTGCACCACCTTACCCTCTAGCCCACATCTGTGGGCCCCACACTCCCTCCCTCTCTCCCCACCTTCCTGCATACATTTGTCTCAGTAGTCTTGGTGTTGCAGCTGCTGAGGGGACAGACCTGACCCTGGCCTCCAGAAGTGCAGACGTGCAAAGCAAAGAAAGCAGGTGTGGAGTCAGGGCTGAGGACTGAGGTCTGAGCTGGGGGCTGGAGGAGAGGGTGTCAGAGAGAGTGGGGAGTGCCAGGAAACTCTTGGAGTGATGACTGGCAGGGGGCGGGCAGCGCAGGACTTGGCCAGGGAGTGGAGCAGTGGACCGTGCTCTGAGATCAATTATGTCCCTGTGTCAGGTGTTTAGAACACCTGGAGCAGGGGGTAGGGCAACAGAGGGAAGTGGGGAGGTGGCAGAGTCGGGCAGGAGCTGGACATGAAGTCATTGGAGACAGATCTCTCTCCTGTGTCCAGAGCAGCCCCTGGTCCTGTTCATTGACCAGCATGGGAGCTGGAGATAAAACCTCTGCATCCCCAGACTGTGTTTGTTTTAGAAAGCTTTGCGGTGTCCCATGCAGGGTGCCTGAGGCAGGAGACACGGGATCCTGGCAGTCAGTTCTGTGCCACAAAGGTCTGGTCCAGAGTGGGTTGCTCTGGTCTGTGTGGATCTTGCTGCTTTAGGCCCCCCATATGCACTGAAGATTGATTCTCTCACCCTTCAAGGGCAATCAAGTCAGTAGAAGTTGATGCAATGAAGTCAATGGAATGCACCTTTGTGCTCTGGGAAGCCAAGCGGTCGGGCCGCTCTCTTCTCAGGACAGAGGATGCTCTCTTGAAACGAGCCCTTCCTGATGGTGGTTCCCTCCAGGCAGAGGCCCTACAGGCCTTATCAGCACCAGACACTGGACGTCCTCCCACATAATTCATCTCTGTAGCTGCTTACAGTCCTGTTGGAGGCATTTCTTGTTGCAACTGACCTTGGCAGGACTGTAGGGGCTGTAGGGGTGGGGGAGGCCACATGCAAGCAGAGCAGGAGGGAGGCACCCTTCCTGCCCCCACGGCAATGAGGGCAGGTGAGGGGAGGCCTAGATCCAGTGTATTCAGTCCCAGCCGATGGGCAGTGAGAAAGATGGATGAGGCATGCCATGTACCCTCTGAGGGAGCAGTTCCCAAAGAGTGAGCTGACAGAATGCAGGACAGGCCCCCAGGAGTGAGCTCCTGCCCTGCAGTCTCAGCACGTAGTGCTCCTGGGGATGCTGAGGAGGTGTTACCAAGCCAGGCATGGCATAAGGGGCACAGGTGGGGACGAGACCAGGCCTGCCCACAGATGGGACAAGATGGGCTCTAACTGTGATAGATGGGCCCCGTTCTTGGCCACAAAACCTGATGATCCAGGGTCAGGTGGAGGGTCGGCTTGGCTGGTCACAGAGAAGAGAGAGATTTGGAGTCAGTCTATAAAGCCCCATGAATCCTTGATGTGGCTGGACACTGCTTATATAACAACACTGGCCACATCAACAGAGGCTGGGGCCTGGAGGGAAGAAGGGGACAGGTCTGCAGGGTGGACAGGAGCCTGAAGCTGTGGTAGGAGCAAGTACCAGGTGGTTAGCCCCCAAAGCTGGGTGTGGGCCTGATGGCTGCTTGGGATATAGGAAGGCTGTGTCTCTGGAGTGGCCGGTGTCCAGGGGGCAGCGTTGGGAGCTCGAGGTAGTTTGCAGAGTTGGATTGGCTGTGATAAAGGCCTAGGACAGCTGCTGGTGTACTCAACCTGCAGGGGTGTGAGACGGAGAGTCAGGACCAGTGCCTTGGGAGGGACCCAGCATGGCCATTGTGCTGGGGGCCAAAGGGGGATGGGCCTGAGGCCCCTCACACACCCAGCCTCTCTCTGTGCAGGAGCCTCATGGTTACAGCTGAAAAACAACCCCATTAGCTCTGGGGTGGGGCAGGAGCCACATCCAGAGGATTAATGGTCAGAGGGGAGGGACTGCTTCACTTCCTAGCCTATCGAGGTAATTATCATTCTCGATTAGCACTTGACCTGTGGCCTGCACTGGGTGCCTGTCAACTCGTTACTGCTAATTGCAGGGACTGGTGGCACCTCTGGACTCCTTACCTGGGTCTCAGCCCCTGCCCCATGGGGGCCAGTGGGAGTGGGGAGTGGGGAGGGGAACACCCACCAGGAGCTGGAGCTCCAGTCAGGCAGTGCCTCCAGCAGTCCAAGTCCCCACAACTGGGCCAGGCCCCTCTGCTCTGCATGCATTTTAGTCCCCTGGCCTAGAATCACCGGGATTCTTGGAGCTCTGTCTCACCATGTGCCTAAGGGATTTAAGAGTGGAACTCTGGGTACGTCCACCTGTGGTAGGGTCCACAGGGTGGGCATGACTCTGTCCCAAAGCCCTGCCTTCACCCCTACTCCATACCTCCCTGGCCCACCTTGTCTTGCTGCCTTGTGACTGCTCCCCTTTGCCCACACGCCACTTCCAGCAAGGGCCACCGCAAGTCCTGCAGAGTGGGGGTCATGGACTCAGTCAACAAACTCTCTCCTAACTATGCAGAGGGGCAAGGGCCTGACCTGGACCTCCCATGACATCATTGTCCATCTGTTCCATTGGGACAAGTGTCTCGCTAGAGGTGCAGGGCTGTGAGTCCTCCCCCAGGATGGCCTGGGCAGGTGCTGGTCCTCCCTGGGGGGTCCCCAGGCTCTGGAGCTCACCTGGGGTGGATGGCTCTGCTCTTGAAAGGTGTGACCGGGACTGCCTCTTCCACCAGGGCTGACCCAGGTAATTTCCATGGTCACCCCGGGTATGGCTGGGGCATGTAGACAAGGGCCCACTGTGTGCCCTGGGTGTTCTCACCCCTCGATTGCCTCTGCAGGTCCTGTGCCTGTGCTGCTTGGCTGCCCAGCTTCCCCTGTGGGCAGTCGGGCTCCGTAATTCACCCAGATCCATGCCCAGGAACCTTCCACCAGGCACAGCTTTAAACATAGCTCCTGAAACCTGATGGGTCCCCCAGAAGTGGCCCCATGTGCGGCCGGGAACCTCACTCTAGCTGGAGCCTGGCGCAGTTATGACTGCTGGGCGGACCTCGCCACATCACGGGAACCAAGATGCAGTGTGCACAGCTTCGTTTCCACTGAGTTATGGGTTTAATAGCAGAGGAGCCAAGCAGGCCTCCAGGGATGCTCCTCGCTGGCTTGGGGGCCCCGGGGCTCAGGGCCGGGCCCTCATCACCCAGGCGCCTGCCTGCTCCCTGTCAGCCGGCGGAAGCAAGCCGAGAGGAGATTTATCTCCTCTGACTTTATGAGGTACTAACAGAGAGAAGGCTGAGAGGCAGCAGCTAAATAATTGATGGCCCTTGCTCACTCGGGGATCAGCCAGGGCTGGGGTGTGAGGGGAGGGGGCGGCCAAGTGCCGGCCACAGAGAGCTGGGAAACCAGCCAGAGGATGCGGGGCGGGGGGGGGGGGGGACCCTGAGTTGGGATCACAGACACCTTGGGGCAAGGAGCAGAGCTCAAAGATCCCAGGGCCGGCTCACCCCTGACTCCCGCCTCACGCTCTGTCCACCCACCTAGCAACCTCACAGCTCTGTCTGTCCCATCCGCTGCCATCCCCTTGCCCCTTTGGGCCGGATGTGGTCCCCATTGGGCCTTGGGGCTCTGCTTTTCCTTGATGAGTGATGGGAGCTGAGTGGAGGTAGGGGATTTGGGGGTGGGCTGTGGCACCCTGAGCACCCCTTTTCCTGGCAACCTCAGCTTCCCTCTGAGGAACAGTCCCCACCTGCCAGACACATCTGTCCTCATTGTCTATATTCTCTCTCTTCGCTGTCTCTTTCTGTTCCTTACCCCATCTCCAGCAGCTGGGGACTGCTCCCTTGCCCAAGGACACAGGCCAGGGACAGGGTGACGTGCTATCCGGGCGGGAATGGGGCACTGTGTTTGGACCTGGAAGCAGGAGAGACACCAGCCAGACCAAATGGGCTTCCGGGTTGGATCCCAGGCCACCATGAGGCCTGGGCATGCCGTCTCCCTGAGCGTTTCATTTTTGGGGAGCATTTCATTTAGCAGGGTTGTCAGTGATCACAGTTTGGCCACCCCAAGGTGACATTCCTTCAGGAAGGGAGGTGATCACAAACCCCTCCGTCCCCCGCCCTGACTCCTGCTCACTTTACTCTCCCTAAACCAGCCAGGATCTTTACAGTGGAGGGATTTTATTTGCATTTTTATTAAATAAATGTTTGCTATCCTCTCTTGTGGCTGGCTAAGGGTTGGAGGGTCACAAGTGGATTATTTCCTGTGGCACTGAGGGCAGGGACCTGGGGAGGGTAAGGTAGAGAGGTCTCCCCCTGAAACTACTGTCAGGAATAGCCATATGACTCCATAGCTCACCCAACAGGCCCTGCCTCAGTGTCCCCTGCAGGCTCAGGTCTGTGCTCAGGGCCCTTGGACCAGGTCTGGCCCATGGGACCTCTGCCCCTCTGAGGCTTTCCCAGTTGCAGGAATGGATGTGATAAGAAAACATATCACGCTTCCCATGTGCCAGGGTGACAGGTGGCAACTGAGTCACAGGCTCATGATGTGACCTGAGCTGCCACCATGTCAGTCACCACACTTTTCTCTTGTGGGCAGCCTTGGATCCCGGGGGCTGAGACCTGCTCCCCTGAGACCCTGGAGCGCACAATGGAGAAGGTGTTTACCAGGTGGACAGAAGCCCGAGCTCAGACGGATCATTCCCTTGAGTTTGTTTTCAATTAACACTTGCTTGGTGCAGTTTTTTCCCTGTCAAACCCCCTTCCTGCAGATAAGCACCCTCTTGGCCCAGTGTTATCTACTGAGCCCTTGCTCAAATATAAGCAGCTTTGCTGCTTTCTAAACACAACTAATCCAATTAGGGCTTTGGGGTTGGAGGTGGGCAGCTCCAGCCTGTGGATGACCCTCGGAGTATCCATGGCTGGGGTTGTGAGGGTGGGTTCTGGGCCAGGGTCATGATCCCCTCCCTGTGACACCATGTGCCTGGCCTGGCCTCAGAGGAGGGCTGTTATGAGGATGCTGACCAAGCTCCCCACCCTGTGCCTCTGGTCCCTGCTGGGTCCCCACTATTCCTTGTATGCCCAGCCTAGATGATAACCGGCATAGTACACAGCACAGCCCTGCAGACTGACCACTGGGGCACCAGGCCTGATGCACCACATTTCCTGAGGGACTGATGAGAGTCAGCAGTGGGGCGGGACCTGCATCATGAGACCCCAGCCTCACTGGGGGGCCAGGGCAGACTGCCCTCAGCCTGAGACCCCAGCTGATCCACGCCCTGTGCTGGCACTCCCAGGATCCTTTTGTCCCTAACTGTCCATTCCAGCCTTAGCTCCCTGCCCATCCGGTCCAGCCTTCTATGCCCGGAAGACACAGGGCTCCCATGGGCCTCGCGCCCCTGGATTGGGCTTCAACTGGGGCCTTGGAGAGGCCCTTGCACTGGGTTTTGCCTGCCGTGGCAGAAACCACAAAACTAACCAGAACACGCACAGCTCCCAGATGACAGATTCAATTCAATTCCACAAATATTGACCACCGTCTAATCCACTCGTCCTTCAGCACTGGCTTGTTCCTCTGAGGTTCCCAGCACGGCAGCTGCATCAAGCCGTTTAATCCTGGCCCCAACAATGTCACTGGGTCACAGTGAGGGAGCTGAGGCTCTGCCAGGCCCCCAGCAGGTGGGACCAGGGCTGGGGTCTGACCTCTGCACGCAGGAAGACCACCAAAAGCCACAGACTGTGACTGGGGGGATAAAGAGGGGGCTTAGGCCAGAGGAGGGTCTACCAAGACTGGTGGGCCAGGGGTCAAGCTGGTGAGAGGCCAGAGACTCTGCCTGGACCTCTAGGGTGGGAGGCTGGGTGAGCCCAGCATACCCTGAGTCTGGGCCTGTGTGGGGCACCTTAGCGGGGCCTGGTGGCTGGATGGAAAGTAGGATAAAGCCACTCCTTATGAAGGTCCTTTCTCTGGCAGCAAGACGGGCTCGGATGCCCTGGGCACACAGTGTGTGCTCTAAGCTCTTCCTGCCGCTCCTTGGGCCAGCTCCTGTCTGCTTAAGAGCTTCCCCTTGCCTTATCCACTAACTTGACTCTGCCCCTCACACTCTTTGCCCGAGACCCCTGTACCTTCAGTGTGGTTTCAAGCCTGAGGAGGCTGGGAAGGGGTCAGGGAGGGGTCAACAAAGGGAGTGTTGAGGGGCACTGTGCCTCTGTCATGACTCGTTGCTTGTGGGCCACTGCATGGTGGAACCTTGAATTGGGTCTGCAGAGGACCTGGAGTCTGGTTCCTGGTCATCTAGACTCAGGAGGGACAGCCATGTCCTGTCTCAATGGCCCTCTGATGCAGTACACTACAGGCTTCCCTGAGTGGTACCCCTGAAACCCTAAGCAGAAGAAAGCACATCCACTCATTTTTCAGGCTCTTGTCCTCTAGGCCCACCTGTGCAATGCCTCCAACCATCTCAACTGAGACTGAGGCTAGTCACTCACACCTTACAGAGAGTGAGCTGCTGGAGTGGCCCCTGACAGGCATGGTGTGGGCTTTGGGGTGGTCTTGCAGTGAGCCTCAGCTGTCCATATGTGGGGAGGAGCTGAGGCTCCAGGATAGCCCCTGCCACCTCAGCAGTCCTGACCTGGCAGCTAATCTCTGCCAGGCACTGCAGCTCCATGGTGACCCTGGGCACCAGGAAATTTATCAGAAATGGAACTGATAGATTAAAGTAGAATCAGGAGAATTGATTTTTCTCCCTGGGCACTTAAATGCTGCTCTCAATCAGGTGATCCACTCCTGGGTAGGGCTGGCCCTGGGGACAGAGGCAGAGGTGAGAGGGAGGCCCTGGGGACAGAGGTGGGTTCAAGCTCCAGCCTAGTCTCTTGGAGAAATCTTATGTGAAGTCCCTTCTCCTCTGTCTGGGCAGGAACCAGAGGCTGAACCCCTGTCCCACGGGCTGTGTGAACTGGCCAATCCTGTCCCCTCTGAGCCTTGGTGGCTTTGGCATAAGCCCAGGGGAGCCAGTGACTCAACTCATTCACTCATTCATTCATGCATTTGACAAGCCCTGTGGCGAAGGGATAGTGATGAGCCTCCACAGGACGCACATTGGCGACTGAGACAGTCCAGACCCATGTGGGGAGCCTCAGCAGGCAAGGGACCCCTCCCCTCCACACTCAGGTGCACCTGCTGGAGTTCACCTGTGTTTTCTGCTCTGCAGTCCCCACCCCGTCCTCCCATCCGTCTTCTGCTGTGGAGCCAGGCATGGGTTGAGTTGGAATGAGCAGGATAGTCACCCTCTTGTTCTGGCTCCTGCGGCTTGAGACTATGGCTAGGGACACTGTGGGCACTTCAGGTGGCCTTGGGCCATGGTGAGGCTCCTGAGCAGCTGGAGTGTGGTCTCCGCTGTGCCCTCCCTTGGACCGTGACAGGTGTTGTTGGCAGGCACTGGTTGAGGAAGGGGAGGTAAGCCAGTGCCAGGACTGGCCCCAGTGCCACAGGCCCACCCCAGTCTGACCTTGGGAGACTGTGATGGGCCCAGGAGGCCCAAGGCAGTGGGTCAGCGCATTTTGGAGGCCTAGAAGGCCTCTTGGAGCCTGGAAGAGAGGCACTCCAAGCCCTGTGTTTGGGAATTGTGGGGTAGTGTCAGCATGATCAGCCTTGTTACATTCATCCCTGGACACCCTGTAACACACTGCCCCTCTCTAAAAAGAAAGCACAAATAAAACCCTGGTAGTAGTGACCAAGCCAGTCCAGATAATGGCTGGGATTTCTAGGCCCAGACTGGTCCCTCTCTAGGAAGTTCTGTATTGTCCCCATCTCTGAGAATCTGGCTGGGGATCCCGGGGTTTGTCAAGTGTGTGTCTGAGCCTCAGTCTCCCCCTGCATTTGGCAACCTGACCTACAGGGTTGGTGTAAGGGTGCGATGAAGCAGCCAATCACCAGTATTAACCCCTGCAGGCTGCAGACCCTAGCCCGGGGTGAGTCAGGACCCCTGTGTACCACCTGTCCAGTTATCTCTGGTAGCCCCTCCCAATCGGACGGTGGCCTCTGACCTTTTCTGGTGGCCCTATGGACCACAGGTGAAACGCTGAGCCGTGAGACCAAAGGGCATGCTGAGGGCCAGCCTCCCTGGGTGACCTCAGGAGCTACAAGGGAACTAGAGCAAAGCAGGCCACTGCCTACTTTGGCCAGTAGCAGGACACATGGGATACTGGGTGCCCATGATGCTAACCATGCTTGAGCTGACGCCCTGCCATGCTGGCCACGTCTTCACTCCCCCACCCCTGGAAGCTCTGGTCTCTGATCTCTGGGTGTCTGAGCCACAGCAGGCAATTGGGAGAGGAGGAGGTTAGACCAGGCCCAGATATGACTGTACCCCCCACCGGTGGGTTGGCCTCTGCCCAGGCCCCCTCCACAGGCCAATTCCTCCTCACAGCCAGAGAGGCCAGGGAGCCACGTGACAATCAGAAAGTGAGAATAAGCGGAGACCCCCAGGCTGTCCCCCACCACTGCAGGGATGACAGCTGGCTGAGTCACACCGTCCAGACTTGCTTCCTTCTGTTCCTGAAGCACCACACATCTCTGTTCACCATGACAAGCACTGCAGGCAACTCACCACCGCAGTCTACTCTCAGAGGGTCTGGGCTCCCCCAGGTGATGAGGACAGCTTGGCACATCAGTCAGAAACTCCACCTGCCCCAGCCAACCCTCAAGAGCTGGGTGGGCTTCTCCTCACCTTTTCCTCTGAGTACAGGCATGGCTGGTCGTGGGGTGCTGTCCTAGAAGCCCAAATCCTCTTTATTGGAAACTGGAACTTCTTGGTGGTGGATGGTCCTGCCCCAAGCCCAGTGGGTGAATGAGCTTGGCGTTCTGCCTGAGGGTGGGGGCAGCTCCCATGGACAACCACTTTGGAACTGGACCCCCAAAGCTGGGAGTATGGAATCTGGGCCATGCTGGGTGGGCCCAGGGCACTGGGAAGGGCCTGAAGTTGTAGGTG
Source organism: Panthera uncia (assembly GCF_023721935.1). Classification (NCBI taxonomy): domain Eukaryota; kingdom Metazoa; phylum Chordata; class Mammalia; order Carnivora; family Felidae; genus Panthera; species Panthera uncia. The sequence goes on from NW_026057586.1 coordinate 65,032,609, forward strand.
GTCCTTGGCGGGAGGCTGAGAACACTGAGCAAACCCAGTGCAAACTTGGTCAACGAGCCTGTTTGCTCTGCATCAAAAGCTCGGGTATGGAAAGGGGCTGGGCAGGCAGGAGGGTGGTCAGTGGGCTCAGGCCTGGGCACAGGGTGCCGTTAGGGCAGCTTGCAGTCAGTGTCTGGCTGGCGTGGGGTACAAGAGCTGGCCAGACAACACTGGATGCTGTTCACTCTCTATGCTGCCATGAAATCAAACCAACCGGTCTTGGCCTCACTGAGTGCTCATCTCTGCTCGGCTTCCGTCCCTTGTGCAGCTTCCCTCACTCTCCCCACAGAGCCTCCTGAGAGTCCCCGTCCATGCATGGATGCACTAAGACAGGCAACTACCAGCAAGTCCCCTAGTCTCCCTTCCCACTTGGTCCGGCCCCACCCTCACCTGCCCTGCCAGTGCGGCTGCCATGAAGCTCCTGCTTGGCACCTGGAGTGGCGGGCTGCCTCTGGCTGAGGAGGAGACCTTCCTGGCTGGGCCTTGACCTGTGGTCAGGATCATGACCCTTGCCTCCAGGGAGCTGGCCTCTATGACAGCATCTGGCCCTGAGGGCCTCACAGCGGCTGTCACTTTCGAAGTCATATCAGGCTGGCAGCCAGAGGCACAGAAGTCCATATGGACGGTGGCTGTAGCTCTCACATTGCCACCACCAGGGTACAGCCTGCAGCCCACTCTTATTCATCCTCCAGCCAGCCTTTCCCCAGACTCAGACCCCAACTCCCCAGAGAAGGAGTTCCTGGTTCCCCCAGAATGGCCAGTGAGGGTAGGAAGGCAGACCATTGCCTCTCTCTGGCTGGGTAGTCCTGGTGCCACAGTGAGACCTGCGGTGCCTCCCCAGGCAGGGGGTCTGCATGCAGCTTTGACCCCCTGCTGTCCACCTGAAGATGCCCCTCTGTCTGACTCCCAGTGCCTGGGCTCCAGGGTTCCCCTTGACCTCTGCCCTGTCTTGGCCCAGTACCCAGACCCAGTGTCGCTGGCCTGTGCTGCCAAAAGCCAGCAAAGCCACTCATCAGGAGGTCACCTCTAGATGATATGTCTTTCAGGCCTTTGGTAACCTCAGGGATGAGTTTTATGTGGAGAGAGAGAGACCTTTGTTCTCATCTTTGCTGCCTTATTTCCGTCTTCCCAGCTCTATGGGACAGAACCCAAGTCCTTGCCTGTCCTGTACCCCATTGTATGCCCACCTGGGGGCCCCATCCAAGGTGGTCCCCAGAGCGCTGCACCCCTTGGTACCCCATCTCCACAGCCACTGAGCATGTGGGTAACTGAGCAGACACACCAACCGCCTGCCAGCCCCCTGAAGTCACCCCCCACCCACCTCCTCACTGCTCAGCCCAAGGCATCTCTGGATGATGAGGGTAGACCTAGAGTTGCTGGGGTGCAGAGGAAGGTCTGGAACCGCTAGTGGGCCCTCGGCTGCTTGCCTGACACATGGGAAAGGGACTTGGCAATAACTGCAGGTGGGACACCCACCTCTGGATGTCACCGATGGGTCTGCACAGAGTCTGAGTGAGAATGAAGAGCCAGAATGTGCTCATGCGTGTGCATGTGAATTGTGAGCCTGAATATGTGTGTGTGCAAAGCTGCATGTTCGAGAGCATGTCAGCACACATGTGTGTATGTGTACGTGTATATGTGTATGTATGTGTATATGAGAACGTGAGTGAGCAGGCATAAAAATGTGCCTGTGTGATGTGTGTGCGGGTGCATGTGAGCATGCAAGTACGTGGCGTGTATGCAGGTTCGTGCAAGTGTGCACCAAATGTGCATCAGTGTGAGTGTGTATGTTTGTGATGAGTGTGTCCGTGTGCACATGTGAGTTGGTATATATTGACAAATGTCTGTGAGTGTGCAGATATGTGTGAGTGTACAGGTAGGTGGTCCAGGTTTTACACTGATTTTGGTTTCCAGGGAATTAATTTTGACAGCTGGGGGGCCCAAAAGGGTGGCTAAGCCCTGGGGCAGTCCTAAGGCGGAAGTGCCTGGTTCCTGGAATTGGGTGCCGCGCCCAGGATACTAGGGGCCCTCAGAGTGGAGCCCTTGGCCAGATGGTATTAACCGGTGGAAGTCATTACTGGCCTGGGAGCTGGGCCTGGGCCCTAGGGCTAGAGGACCGGCCCTGACCCTCTTTTCCTCATAACCAGCAACTCACAAGGAAAGTGCTCACAGGGCAGACCTGCCATGGGCCACCCTGACCACATCCCGCAGAAGTGGCTGCTGTATTTCCTTCTCCCCAGTGGTGAGGCTCCGCCCCACCCCGGGTCACCTGGGGTTCACAGCCCACGGTCTGCACTGGCCAATGTCCACCGTCAGCAGAACACATGGGCACTGTGCAGTATTCTCTGTGAATCTGGGGGCGCGAACAGCCCTGCTGGGTGGGGGTGTGTTACATGCACAACACAGGCTCCTGGCACTAGTGGGTGTTTGCAGGCTCTAGTTTAGTTAGCACGAAGAACATTTCAGACCTGAGCTGCCAAGCCTGCCGCTGAGCAGTGCCCAGGGGTGCTGGGAAGAAGGAGGGTCCTGGCCAGGAAAGTGCTGCCAGAGGGGATCATCAGGGTCCCCAGCCTGATTGAGCCTGGGGAACACGGGTTGAGGTCCTGTGTGTGCTTGGCTTGCATGTTTAGTTCTGAAGCCCCGGCTGGGACAGCTGGGTGCACCTCAGGGACCCTCCCTGTGGCACAGATACACCATCGCTGACCCCATACCCCTACAGGCAGCAGAACTGTAGACTCTGGGCCAGCCTTGCCCCTCCGGACCCCAGGGGGGGCCACTCTACCTTCCATTTGGATGTCCCCTCCGCCACCACACCCACTTGCCCCCTCCTTCACAGCTATTCCAGGAGCACAGGGAGGGTGCTGAAAGCCGGGTGCAACTGGCTTCGTTGGCGTTTCCGGAAAATGGTCTCTCCAGGCAGGGAGGGCCTAGCCCATGTTCCCAGCAGGGTTGTCTGGCTGGGGGGTCTGCGCCTCGCCCCTGTGCCCCCAAGTTCTTGGCTCCCCCCACCACCACAGCCTTTCTTGCCTGGGGGGGCCTCTGGCCGCCGCCCGCCCGCCTCAGGGTGCGAGATTTCACAGTGGCGTTCTCCTTGCCAGCTTGTGTCTCACGTAGGGGATGTTTCCATTTTTACAGCAGCAAGCAGAGATTCCAAGCGCCTCAGCCACAGCCGGAGCACGGCAGCCCCCGGGGAGCTGCTGCCACGTCAGGTGCTTTGTGGGGAGCGGGCTGCTCTGCCAGCCACGGCCCTAATTGCTGTCACTCAGGGAGCCGGCTCTAGCCTGGGGCGGTGTAGCGTGATGGGGACCTCACGGGTGGGCAAGAGCCAGAGGAAGGGTCTCCAGGGCAGTCACAGCTGCTGGGGGACTCGGGTCCTGCGTCCATGCCTGCTGGCAGCACCACGCATAGAGACTCCGTGGTGGTCCTGGGGCAGGAGCTTTGCCTGTGGGACACACATCATGTGGGGTGGGTTGGAATCAGCCCAGGTGGGTTGGAATCCTGGTATTGCTTCCACCGGCCTCGTGGCCCTGGCTCAGATCCCGACCCTGCTAGCCTGTCCTGGGGCTGCTGTGAAGAGTGACCGAGGTGGCTGGCTGTGGGTTGAGGTGTCTCTGCTGTCATTGCCATTACTTGACTCTGTTCTGTTGCTGAATATTACCTGCAGACTCTGGCAGCATCCCCAGGGGTGGGAGGGACACACCGTCCTCCGTCACCTCTCGTCCTTGCTTGGGGTTGTCTCCCAGGAACCGCTGGAGTACAACAAGGACTGTTAGGAAGATTTTCTCAGAAATATTTGCTGCCCAAGTCACAGCAGGTCTGTGAGCTTGACGTCCAAAGATCTTCATGAGCCACTGTGAACTCCACTCTGCCCCTGAGGCTTAGAAGGGAAAAGGACAGAAAAGGGGCAAATGGCATGCTCTGTAGTTTACAAACAGAATGATAAGGATTCTTAGGGAACAGGAGGAGGATTTGGCTTTACTGTTATCTAAGCTGTGCGCTTTGAAAGAATAGGGTGTTGTTTGGCCCATCACATAGGTGGCTGGGGCAGGGGATATCACAATCATGAAGGGGCATTACTGACTCTGAATCCCTGGGAGCATCATCAGCACTGCAGTCCTGCAGGGAATGGGGCAGGAGCTGAGGGCAAGGGCTGAAGTCAGTCCTGGCCCAGGGGGAGGCAGGGAGCTTTGCTGGGCTGTACCTCCACCTGCCCCATGCCTGACCACTGGGATGCCTCCACAGGCTCCAGGCAAGGAGGAAAGGGTAAACTGAGTCACAGAGGGGCCAAGGTGGGCACTGGCTGTGGTTGGCATGAAGAGGAGTGTCCAGCTGGGCCCTGCACCATCTGTATGTAGGGAATGGGGGCGCCTGGGTGGCTCAGTCGGTTGAGCCACCGACTTCGACTCAGGTCATGATTTCACAGCTCGTGAGTTCAAGCCCCGCGTTGGACTCTGTGCTGACAGCTCAGAGCCTGGAGCCTGCTGTGGATTCTGTGTCTCCCTCTCTCTCTGCCCCTAACCCACTCGCATTCTGTCTCTGTCTCTCTCAAAAATAAATGAACGTTAAAAACATTTTTTTATATGCAGGGAATGATGGAGATCAGGATTTCCTGGCTTTGGCAGGTTCTGGGGGCTCAGATCCTTGGTGCCAGGGGCCCTGATGGGACATTACTTGTGCCGTCCATTTGTAAGGCAAGAGGAGTGTCTTGGTGCTCACAGCAGCATCTGTGAGTTTTTATACACGATAAGGTAGGTGCAGAGGGGTCCACACACATGGGACTGGGGCCTGAGGGGATGGTGCCTGCCCCAGGTTGCCCAACAGCCCACAATGGCTATGGAACTGAGTCTGGGGGCAACTGGGTACAAATCCAGCCTCTCGAGTGGAGCAGCCCTGCTGTCTGGGGCCACACTGCCCTCCCAGTCTTGGTACCCTGCCAGGGTCATGTGTGTGCAATTTCTGGATTTCCTGTCCTTAAACCCAGCTCCAGCCACCGTTGTCTTCATGGGGAAGGGATCCTGCCATAGATATTGAACCTCACCACGGTTTCTGGCCCTTGTTGGGGGCTCAAAGAGTTGGGAGTTCCTCTGAGGCCCCATAGAAAATTCTGACTCCTTGGTCAAGGCCTGCAACACCCAAGTCTGTTTCCACTAATAAAATGGCACCTAATCTCCACGTGGGGGAGAAGACGGTGCTTCTCCAGGCTTCTAGCCTCTTCCTGTCTTGTGTCTCTGTCCTTAGCAGGCAAGCGGTTCATCTGGGGATCTGGGACCTGCTTCACTGGTGGGCGGGGCTTCTGTCATCCAAGGTGAGTGCCCTATCTTGCCCTCTTTCAGACACAGGAAGTGCCTGTCTTTTCCTAAGTAATACAATCCATACTTGAGTACTTCCCAGGGCCCACCTACCTCTGCCTGCTCCTGACACCCTGAGCTTGGACTTCAGTGTGGGGTTGAGGGGTGTCCTGCAGCCTGGCCCTGGGCATGAGTGCCTTGCCAGTGTGGTGCTGTTTTGGCCTCAGTCCATTTAGGAATCAGTTCCCACGATGTTCTGAATATATAATGACATGAGGACTTGGGGGCAGAGCTTCTCCAGAGACTAGTCCTTGGGGACAGCCACTGTACTTTGATTGTCTACATACACGTGCACACAGGCTCACATTCATGCACATACATGTATACATATAAGTGTATACAAGCACACACTGGTGCGCAGGAGTGCATGCACAAACACACACACACACAAGTGGGGTTCATGGCAGGGAGGCCAGATGAGAAACAATGGCTAACAAGGGCCCAGGAAAGCAAGGCCTGGTGGCAGGCTGGGGCTAAGGCTTAGACCTTCCCTTGTATCCGATGGGGGGGTCTCTTTGGAGGAAGTGAGCCGGTGGCACCAGGATTTGGCATCTGAGCCGGGGATTTGAATCCCAGCTCAGGGCCACAGGTGTTAGACAAGTCCTTCCAACTGGCACATGGGATCCTACTACCCAGGGTGCAGGAGACACAGAGGAGGTACATCAGGCCTGTGGGATGTTGTGTCCAGTGTAGTGGGCCACCCCCTTGCACCACGGTCATGGGCTGACCAAGGACCCATGAGCCCTGGAGGGACAGTGTATGTAGATGAAACTTGACTGGGCATGGGAGTACACTCATGACCAGCAGTGCCACGGGTCGAGTGCTGCTGACCACAGCAAGCCCTGGGCTGCAGACTCAAGAGCTCCTCCAAGAGTCAGTCCCCAAAGCCCTTAAGATGCTGCACTGTGACTCCGGGCTCCTCTGCTTGTCTACCCAGCAACCCTATGGGTGGCCAGTCACTGGGGCCTCTCCTGTGCCCACCAGGCCCATGGACACCGTCCAGCTCCCAGAGGGCTACCCGACAGCAGGAGGAGCCTGGGCCCCGCTCTCCTGGTTGAAAGAGCCCCAGGCTCCTCCTGCTTGGCCTTCTCCTGCTTGGCCTCCCTGCACTGTGCTGGCTGTGCTGCAGGAGCGTCTTCTGATGTCCCTGAGGCCCCTCACAGGGACTGACCACCGAGAGAAGAGCTCTGAGAGGTTCCCAGGGGGCAGGTGGGGTGTCACGTGCAGGGAATAGCAGCTTGATTCTCACTGTCCCCTGGCCTATACTGCCCGCTCACACCCCAAACCTGTGGCTCACACCAGCTCTAGCCCACATGCTACCATGTCCCTGACCCTGGGCCATTGGAGTCCCCCACATCCTCGATCTCAGCCCATTGGGGTTTTGGGCCCCCCAGCCTAGTCCAGTATCCTTTGCTGTCACACTCAAGCTCCCACCCAACCACCTGGGGTAAGGGCAGAGGTGGGTGGGGGCAGGGAAACACACTATGTCTTCTCCTGCGCTCTCTGCATGAATTCATGGGGTGCACCCCCCCCCAACCCTGCTCTGCATCCACCCTGCACCCTAACCCTCAGCCCCTCCTGGCCCTAGCTCTCCTGAAAACCATGAAACATGGTTTTCATTGATACCTGTCAGCTCTGCCTCAGCCGCTCCAGCGCCATCCTGCCTGTCACCATCGCTGAGACGGATTCTCCTTCCTGTCAGCCCAGGATGAGGAGGCCCCCAGGGAAATGGAGGCTGTGTAGCTTCCCTGGTAACCACTTTACTCAGCCTTCCATGTCCTTGGCCTCAGAGGTGCCCTCCGTGCTAGACAGATGTGCCAGGGTTCAGGGCTGAAGGACTGAACCTGGCAGAGTGGCTGGGTCCCCCCCAGTATGATGGGCAGTCCTGCTCAGGGTGAGGCCACAGTCATGGTGGCTCTGGTCTCAGGGTCCCACCACAGACTGCACCCCCACTGCACAGATGCCTCTGCCCAGCAGAGCTCTCGGCACCCTCCCGGCACCCCTGCACGCCCACTGTGCTCTGTGCCATTCTGGGACACTGGTGGTCCTCAGGAGGCCCTAGAAGCCCAAGAGGGAGGGCTGCTATCCCACCCTCTACACTCAAGCCCCAACCAGGTGAGGGAGGAGCTGGCCCAGAGGGATGGGGCCCACCGTGCCCCTGTGCACCCCCAAGACTTGCCACCCGCCCCTGATGACCCCCCCCTCCACTGTCCCTGTTGTCATGAACTGCCTGTTTGAAATCTAGGTTTTATTATTATTCAGCTATGCCGAAGCCACCAGAGCAGGAGACAACTGTCATTGAGAAGATAGTTGGTTACTCACAGATCCTAAAAGGAGGGGGCATACCGTGCTCCAGGGGGCCACCGGGAAGGGTAGGTCAGCGGCAGAGTGGGAGAGGGATACTGGGGGCAGGAGCCTTTATTGTGGTTTCTGAGGGAAAGCTACAGGGAAGCAGTCTTAGGACTGGTTAGTTTGAATGATTTCAGCACTGGGGGCATAGGGGCTATCCCTGGTTGTCTGGCACACGGGCCTGGGTAATCTGGACAGGTAGGCAGTGGCTCAGAGTGTGGGAGCCATGCAAGAGGTGGTTGGGAGTGGACTCTGAATTGATTAGTTTGTCTATGAAATGTGTGCTCGAGGATGAGTTGTTTGCGCTCTAGGGATTGGCTAACCTTGGGAGGGACAGTCCCTTCAGGGGCGGCCAGAACCTGAGATGTCAAAGCATCAGTATACAGAAAATAAAAGGCCTGGTTAACGCTGTACCTGCTGGGAAGGCCCAGGGCAATGGGGATGGTTCCTCACGGGAGCTGACGCCTGGAGCCCCCTGTCTGATGAGGAATCCAGTCTGCTGAGGGCCCACTCTCCATGCCTGTCCCACTGAGCCATTCAGGACTGTCACCCTCTAGAGTCACTGGGGCCCAGAGACCTGCCTGAGTGGGGGTGGGCAGAGCCCCCTTCCTAGGTCGTGTCTCTCCTGGCTGCCCATCTTCCCATGGTTGTTGTGACCGTTCGTTACAATTTTTATTTGGGAAAAATTTGGGAGTAAGAGAAGAAGGAGCCATCCCCTCTGGAGGGGACATCTCAGACATGGGACATTTTCTGTTTCCTGCTCTGTCTGTGTCCCCCGAGAATGTCCCTCTACCACTGTGACCTGGAACCCAGCTCCTCCGAATGTAGGTCCTCGCTTGTCTTCCTGCTTCCCTCTCGACACGACCTGCATGAACTCCTTCGATGACTCTGCTGAGGCTGCGCAGATGGTGCTCCATTGCTTTGTCCCCATCCGAGGACATCTGCCTTCTAGAAGGACAATGTGAGACACTGACATCATTCATGACTGGTGCCGTGTCTTGCTTCAGTCATCCAGTTTTATGGGCCCTGTTTTATGCTCTTTTCCTCCCCTTCCTTTTTTTTTTTTTAAACTAAAATGATCCATTTATTGAGTTAAAGATTGCATATTCAGGACATTCACTCGGTAGGTGATTCTGCATAGTAAATCTAGAATGAATCAGAGACCTATTTTTATGTATTTAAAAAAATCCAGTGGCATATAGACCTATAATGTTGGGGAGAGGGGGGTTGGAGGGGAAACATTCTTTTTTTTTCTTTAATGTGGTAAAATACATGTAGCATAAAATTTACCGTCTTAATCATTTTTAAGCGTACAGTTCAGTGGCATTAAGCATACTCACATTGTTGTGCATCCGCCCCCACCATCCACCTCCAGTACTTTTCATCTTCTTAAACTGAAGCTCTGTCCCCATTAAACACAACTCCTACCCCCTCCGCCAGCCCCTGGCACCCCCATCTGCTTTCTGTCTCTATGAATCTGATGGCTGCAGGGACCTCACATAAGTGGACTCCTACAGTACTTGTCCTTTTGTGACTGGCCTATTTCACCCCTCTGCTTTATACCTTTTTGCTGCCTGGCATTTTGGCTTTCTGTGTTCTGCAGCAATGGGTGGTCAGGTGGATAGATGTCCTGCTCTTAATTCTCAGGGCTTGAGTCCTGGTTTTCACAAATACACTTTACCCTCTGGTTCTCCAATTATCAAATACCTCTGATGAAACAATTCTTGTCGCTTCCTAACGTGCAGAGCCTGGAAGAGGCATCTCAGACAGCTCTGTACCCCTCCAACCCATTCCCTGAGTTATTAGAACATCAGTATTGGCTCCATGAGTGTGTGCTCCCATGGCCCCAAGAGCACCCAGGCTCTGATGTGACCCCCCCCCACCCCACCGCCCCAGGGCCCAGGGAACTGTTTCAGGACAGTGTGAGTGGAGACTTCGTGGCTCCTAGGATGGCCTCAGGACCACAGGGATGAGCTGGCCCTGGGACACAGGAACTCAGGACCCAGAGTGCCTAGGAGACCCTTCCAAGCCCCTGTTGCCACTTCCCTACATGGTCAACCTTTCTGAGTGGCTGATCCCTAAGCTGGACCTGTGGCCCTCGTAGTGCCAGGCTTGTACCTCCTGACTTCACTCCAGGGAGAAAGGGGGTCCACCTCCTGCTTCCACCTGAAAAATTCCAAGAAGGCATCTTGAATAGCCTGGCTTGAGTCATGCAACTTTCCCTGCACCCAATCACTGTGATGTGGCTAGGAGGGGGAGGTACTGGGACTGGCCTGGCCTGGGCCTAGAGCCAACCCTGATGCCTGGGGTATCAACATCCCAACAACATTGTATCCTGCAGAGCCGCCAGCCTCACTGGGAGTTGGGCTCCGAGATGAGAGTGGACAGCCTGACCTGCAGCCTTGTGGTGGCTTGAACCTGGGCTCTGTGTTTCCAGTTGGAGGAACCAAGGTCCGGGTCGGGGACAGACTCACTGGGGTCACACAGCGAGCTGTGTCAAGTCAGAGTGTGATTGGGTGCCACTCACTATACTGCAACACCTCTTCGGGGAAACATTCCTGGCTTGGCCTAGCTGGGACTGGGGTGGTCAGCACCGGATGTCACACTATGAAGGGGAGACGCTCCCCCTATGCATCTGTCTCCAGTGTCCAGAATAGGACAAGTGCTTGGTGCAGTTACTGGGTTCAGTGGGCGTATCTCGTGACCCGGATGTTTGTGGAGTTAATGATTATAGGTTAATGTTTGTGGCTGGGCTCTCTCCCCTGTCTCTCTTTGGCCTTCACCCAGCCACATGCCAGTTCTCCTGGGTCCCTGCTGATTTCTTCACACATTGGGCCCTTTCTGCCTCCCTCCCCAAGTCTCTGCGCCACACAAACAGGGCCCGGACATGCTTTTTTCAGCTGGGACCCGCTCATGGGATGGGCCTGACCTCCACTTTGCCATCAGCGACCAGACCGGGGACCCTCAACCACATGGACACCCCAGCCCACAGGATGGGGCCAGGCCCCATGCATCTTACTGTTGATGGGCCTGGAGTCTCCTCATTACAGGCAACACAACATCTATTTTGTAAATTATGAACCTTTGTAAGTGTTTGCAGTGGCCTGGCGAGATTTTGGCATGTACAGTTGACTATTTGAGGGTGGAGGGGGCCATGTGGAAACGACAAGTTTTATAAATGGGAACCCGCTGAAAACACCCCATTAGGGAGATTTACTCCGATCCTTAAATATTGGAGATTAATTTTTTTTTCAACGTTTATTTTATTTTTGGGACAGAGAGAGACAGAGCATGAACGGGGGAGGGACAGAGAGAGAGGGAGACACAGAATCGGAAACAGGCTCCAGGCTCCGAGCCATCAGCCCAGAGCCCGACTCGGGGCTCGAACTCACGGACCGTGAGATCGTGACCTGGCTGAAGTCGGACGCTTAACCGACTGCGCCACCCAGGTGCCCCGAGATTAATTTTTTGAAAACATCTATAAAATAAGAGATTTATACCTAAAACAATACCGTACACTGTGACAGGATGGGATTAGAGTCAATTTATTTGTGTATTAGTCAAAAACTCAATTTCATATATTGTGCAGAAAAATTAAAACCCTTTCTGCATTTTATTACAAATTATGCATTCTCCATATATGGAGATAAATAATTGATAGCATTACAAATACTTAATATAGAAAATATTTATTAGGAACAGACAACTCATTTTTCACATGTTTCATGGAGGACAATATTGCACACTTTAAAAAATTAATGATGACTTCTTGCAAGAAAAAAATGTCTACGTCCTAATTCCTTTGTTTAGCATCATGGTTTAGCTAAGGAAACGCGGCTGGGGAGCAAGACAGGGGCATGGGGTCGAGATGTCCACTCCATGATATTGGCCACGGATGGACTGAGGGACTCTGGCATCCTGGCACTCAGAGCCTCAAGCCTGGGAAGTGTTAACATATTGTTTTTCTGCTGCTGCCCACACTGCTTGGTTTGTAATTTAAAAATAAGTGTTTCTGACTTACTCTCTGAGAAAGCAGCAAGCATTTGAGGATGGACTTGCAGAGCCAAGGAATCAACGCTTCGCCGATCTCGGCCCAGAGAATCACAGAGTTTAATTATCCAGGCCCCCAGCTTGGGTCCCAGGCTCAGCAAGAGAAGGAAGAAGGCCTCATGGATGGTGGGAAGCAGGTGCTTCCCTGGGGCCAGTGACCTCACATCCTCGCCTCCCAGAACAGATGACTTGCCTCTCATCACGTGCTGCCCCTGCAATGGGAGCTCCCAGCCTCCACCTGAACTCCACCTGGGGCCCATCTTACCCTGGGCTCCATCCTGCCCCATGTCAGACCTGGTACCACCCACCCATCACCCCATCCCAGGCCTGTGACAGGGGATGAGAGGCAGCAGGAGAGCTGTGTCCCCTTACCCATGACCTCTGTCCTCTGTCACCACTGTGCACTTTGGAGGTTGCACTGGCACAAGGTGGGAGTTGATGGTGGTGCCGGGCAGGTCCTTGATGCCCCTGGGCCAGTCCACCCCAGGGAGCACTAGGGATTGAATAAATATCTGCCGTGTTTATTAAAAAATAAATTTGGTAAGTAACGGAAGTGTTGTTTCTATACATAGAAAAAATGTTTAAAATAAAAACCCAAACAGTTTCAAAGGCGCCATGGCATTAATTATTCATCTCTTGCTAATGAAAACATGCCTTTGCAGGCGACACAGTAACCCCCCCTCCACCCCGCCATGGAGTTCTAGGGGCCCCTTGATAAGCCTTGCCTGAGGGTGGTGGGGGGGTTGGGTGCCTCAGATGATAGACCTCTGTGTGGCAGAGCCTGTGGGGCCAGGGCTCGTGGCTCTGAGCTTTAGTGTCCCCTTGTGTAAAATGGGGTGGCCATGGTACCCCCTCAAGGCTGTTCAGTGTGTGTCAGGCACAGGCTGCACTAGCACTTGGGACCCAACAGGGGACAAAGGAGACAGACCAGCCTGGAAGAGTGAACAGTGAGTGCTGGTTACTATTGGGGGCCAGTGCACATGCTTCTATGCCTGGCTTCTGTGGTCAGGTCAGGGGAGAAGGGTGGGGTCTGACTTGGAGGAGGGAAGTGAGAGCAGGGAGGGGGCATGGCTAGGTGGCAGAGGAGGAGAGAAACAGATGAAGGCTGGTAGGTTCAACCTGATGAGAGGACCCAGTCCAGGGGACAGTTCGGTGGACATGCCAGCGAGCCAGCCCGACTGGGCCAATGGAACACAGCTCCTGAGGGAGAGTCCAACCACACTGGGGCCACAGCCCCAGTCTCTTCCCTGTCTTACGGAGTGCTCACCCACCTCCAGTGGCAGCATATCTGTCCTGCTGGCCTGCCCCAATCAAGTCCTCTCTCTTGGGTTCATCTTCATGGGCCTCAAGCCTGCAGATTGGCTGGCCCATCAACTCAACATCTGCCTGGGAGGGAGGGTTCCACACTTGCCTCCTTGGGGCAGCCTCAGATCCTGCTTGTGGCCCTGTTTGTGTATCTAGTGAGGAACCCACCCTATCAGTCAGGCTGGCCAAGGTATGCTGGCAAAACAAACAGTCCCAAATCTTAAAGCAACAGAGGAGCATTTTCTGTTTATACTGAATGCCACAGCGCTTGGCAGAGGGACCCAGTTCTAAGTCACTTACTGACCCAGACTGATGGACAGCTATGTTGCTGGCTTCTGGGCAGAGGGAGAGAGAGAATCTGTAGGACTTGAACCAGCCCAGGTGTGTCTTACCCCACTCTTGCCCAATAGTCTGTTGTCCAGAACCATGTGGCTTGGGCTGCTTCCTGAAGGTGGGAAGGTGCCAATGGGAAACACTTGGGGAGCAGCGACAGGAGCTTCCACCTCTAGCCTCTATTTCCCCATGGGCTGCACAGAGTAGCCTGCCCACACTGTGCAGTGGGGGATTGGTGCCAAGACACCCAGGCCGTCCTGTGATAGCCAAAGAACACCGACAGGAACCTCAAACAAAGATGGGTCCAGGGTCCTAAATGGAGCACCCCCACCCATGGGACCCTGGAACTTTTGGGTCCTGTCATCACCTGGGGCAATTCCCAGGGAAGCCTGAGGCATGTGTACTTTTCTTCATTCATTCACTCATTGATTCATCCGGTCATTCGCAAACACCCCAGAAGCACCACTCCACCCCCACCTGGGGCCAGACAGCTAGGGCTCACACTTGGTAAGTAGATCTCCTGGGGGACAGAGGACCCTGATCCCATCAGTCACCCTGCCTGGCCAAGGTATTTGGTGGCCCAAAGGAGCATCTTCGAGCTGCCACTGATAGCCACAGGTAGGGTGCAGGTGGTATATCCAGGACTACAGCTTCCTGTGGAAGGCAACAGTGGAGAGGGACCCCAGGAGGGACCTTTGAAGCTCTGCCAGCCCCTGGAGCCCGTGGAGGAGCGGGGAAGGGGATGCTGAGAGAAAGCTGCACTGGCTTCTTGTCCTGATTGCTCCCCTGTGCTGGGGCAGGCAGATGCATGGTGCCTGTGACCCTGCCACCTACAAGAGAGGACCTGGCCCCAGGGTTCATGTGTGGGATGCCTCCCAAGGGTAGATAGAGCCAGGCAGGGCCTACCCCTGGGATGGCCTGACTTGGTTCACAGAGGTGCGTGGGGACCTGGCCTGGATACTTCCGCCTGCTTTCAGCCTGTGAGCTGGTGAGGGTAGCCAGCCTGGCTCAATCCCCCCCAACTAGCTTTCCCCTTGCCAACAGGTCTGACCTCACTGGAAATATTGCTCAGCTTAGTATGGATTTCCTGTCTTCACCGAGGCCGCTGTGCCGACCGGTGTAGTTGCTGAGTGGACTCCAGCCTCGGGATGTTTTCTGCTGTGGTTGGGGAGGGCCAAGCAGGCCTGAGCTGCCCAGAACTCCCGCTTCTCCTCCTGCCTATGGCTTGGAGGCTCCTTACCTGGCATGGGCACTGTACCCTACCCTGTGTTGTGGACAGCTATCCAGCCCAGACCTCTCCCCAACTAGGACCCTCTGTACCACCCCAGGATCCTTTCTAGAGCCGGAGTGACTGGGGCAAAATCCCTGAGCTCTCCACACATTTGACCTCATGTGGAGGGTAGTATGGTGTCAGTGAGCCCAGAGAGGGGTCATCAGCCACCCAGCATCACACAGCCAGGCCATCTGTGATGGGAGAAGTACACATTCTTGGTCCTTGATCCCTCCTCCCATTGCACTGGGTGGGGAGTTGGGGCCAGGGGGCTGACTTAGGGACCCCTGGAAGGGAAGAGGAAGATGCCAGGTGGAGACAAATGCAGGGGTTTGAGCAAGGAGGATGGATGCCATGACCTCACAGGTGGACACACATGCACACACACATGGCCACTCATGTAGACATACAGACATACATGTATCCACATGCACTTGTGGCCCACCTCCCACCCCCCAGCATGTTCACAGATGCACACCTGGTTTGGGCCCTGTGAGGGTCTCAGGGAGACAGCCCACTCCTGCGAAGGACCCATCACTCACCTGACTGGCTTATACAAGGTTCTAAGGCCGAGCAGGGCTGTCCAGGGTGAGGGCCAACTAGCAGGACACAAAACTTCCGAGGCCCGCAGCCCCAAGCTGCACGGTGAGGAATAACTACTCTGCCATTAAAACAATTAAGTTTGCTCTCCAAGAAACTAACAGCTGTTTACAGTCAGCATGTCTGAGCCACTCCCTGGGGTGGTGATTCTACTGGATCCAGCTTCCTGTTGGCTTCCTGTATAAAGAAGGGTGATGCCAGGCCTAGTCTCAGGATGGGCAAAGGATACCATAAAGGGCTGGGCCATGTTCTTCCTGGCCACTTCCTTGACACTGAGATGTTTCTGACCCCCAGGTCCATATCCCCGTGGCAGTTGTCATAGGTAGGCCTTAAGGCTCCTGAACACTGGCCTGGTAGAGTGCAGTGGTAATGGAGATATAGTAGCATTCTCTGGGGCTGATCCTGTGTATACACAGTGAACTCAAGGAGGTCAGGGAGGACCACTGAGGTAGTTGGGTATTCCAGGAAGCCCTGCTGAGAAGGTGGGTTGGAAATATGGGCCCAGAGCAGGAGGGAGGGTGTGACCGGAGAGAGTGCACAGAGAGGGAGTGGGGGTGGGGAACTGGCAAGTGCCAAGGCCCAGGGGTAGGCTTTCTGTGACACCCATAAGCTCCTCCCACTCTGTAGACCTGTGCCTGCCCTGAGGGCCACACCAGTGTCTCCCTCAACTATGTACATGCACAGAAGGTGCTCACAAATACTTGCTGAATTTGAAAAATGACAGTCTGGATCAGGGGACTCTGAGGCACAAGGATGTGCACACTCAGGGTCTCCCACTGCCTGCCTGGAGCCTTGGACTGTTCTCTGGGTGAGCCCAGCATACAATGGCCCAGAGGCCACATCCACCTCTACACTTCCAAGCTTCTTCTGGTTATGCCCATCTCCATCCCGATCCTACCCTGCAGAAGTACCAAGGCTGGGAAGGGGGCTCCTGGGAAGACGGGAGACACACAGAGCAGTTTTGGCAGGGGTTGGGAGACCCACAAGACTTCCGGAGGGGCACTGGGTGGGTGTCAGCAGGCCCCGGCACTGCATGGCCAGAAGGCACGGGCAAGGGGGTGACTTAGGTCTGAGGCTCACCATGGGGACTCCCAGATCCAACCCCACAGTGGCCAAGAAATCATTTGCTCCCTCCAGGTCACTAGGGCTCCTGGGAGTCCAGATCTGAATGTGGGGTCTTGAAAAGAAAGGGCCCAGGAGGGGACCCGAGTGTGAACGCTGGGGCAAGAAGACCAGGGTTCCTTATGGCCCAGCTTTCAGCCAGAGAGAAGCAAGAGGTGTGGGTGGGGTGCCACCTGGAGGGTGTGCTCTCCAGAGACAGGCATAGGGGGCAGATGCAGGGGCCATGTTGACCCCCTGGCAAGGTAAAGAAGAGACCAGGGACAAAGACCTTGACACAACCTCAGACCCTGCCACGGGGCTGTGGGCTGTGGCACCCTGACACAACCAAGTTCTGTCTAGGTCCTGGAGGCCATCCAATGATGTGGTCATGGAATTGGAGGCCCAGCTTCAGTTGTTGAGAATGTGCCTGGTGGGAACAGTCACAGAAGACACTGCTGTGCTCCTTCTGGCCCTTTTTGCAGCAGCTGTTGCCTATGTACCATCACATGGGGAAGACACAAGATCAGGCTAAGTTACTGAGAGCTGACCCCAGATCTGTGGCTGCCCTGTCCAGGCTTGCTTCCGCCTGTCTCTGGAGAGGCCCCCAAGCTCTCGGGAGGCTCCTGGCTAGTGCTCGCCCTAGTGTGGACGCTTGCTGCTTGGTGCCTATCTCAGGCCAATCCAGCCCCTCTCATCACATTCCATGGCTCACTGAAGTGACTGCCCTTTGGGGCCAGAATTTGTTGGAATTTCAGCAGCAGCTTCTGATTTTAATGCTGAGCGAACTGTGAACAATACACCCTGCAAAGGTGAAGAGTGTGTGAGCATGCAGAACAGGGCCGAGACTTTGGGGGCCTTAGCTTCTAGAGCCTTCTGGGAACAGGCCCTTCCAGGCCACCCTCCCTCCCTCGAACTGGGCACAGGGATCCCACAGTCAAGGTGGGCAATGCCCGGGGAGGAGGTCAACATTGTAAGTTGAGTACAGTTTGCTGTGTGGGATCAGCCCACAGAGGGGAGGGTTAAAAGGTGGGGCCCACCTGCTCATCTCTGTGTCTTAGCACTGAACACCAGTGAGTGCCTAGAGGTGACAGCACACCCGATGTGGGCACAAGTGTTGCTTCCCAGGACTGAGGCAGCACATGGCAGGAGCTCAAGTCCCAGGAACTGGAGTCTCTCCATGGGGACCTAGCACCCTGGTGAGGCTCCCTGGGCTGACAATGTGTCTGTTGCTAGCTGCTGCTGTGGACTGTGTGGTGACAGGAGGAGGGGAGGCACAGGCTGGAGGAGGGGAGCCACAGTCATAAGAACCCAGAAGAGAACGAATCCGCTGAAATCTCAGCCTGAGAGTTGATGGGCTAGGTGACGTGTTGGTGTGGCGCTGGGATCTCCCTCTGTACATTGTACACACATTGTGTGTGCATGAGAGTCTGTGTGTGCATGCAGTTTGTGCACCTGAGGTTGGCCCTCCCTGGGTGCAGCCCATGGTGCCCAGTTTTCTCAGTGAGTGTGCTTGGCTGGGCCAGGAAGGGGGACCTGGGCCAGGGCCTTTTGATGATTGTCTGAAGGCATTGCTATGAGTTTAATCATTACTCCATTTCACAGACCAGGAAACCGAGGCCTGGGGAAGCGAAGTTATAGCTGCAACCCCCCTGGTAGCAGGAGGCCAGCAAGAGGCCAGCCCGACAGCCCCGCTCAACTCCTCTCTAGTCCTCCATGCATTTTAGGGTCCATGTCCCAAATGTGCCCAGTCATAGGAGTTACTCAGGGCACTTGCCCAGCTCCGGACCCCCAGACTCGCTGTCCCACCTTCCAGTGAGAGAATGGGACCTGCATTTGTAACAAGAACCAGGGGATTCTGTTTCAGGTAGGTAGGAAGAAGCGGTTGGTGGAGGGAAAAGACTCAAGTACCATGTAGGCCCCACACCAACCCTCGAGGAGGAGGCAGGATGGCAGTTTGTCCTGAGTCTTGTTGTGTCCTGCTGCCCAGGCTGGATGCCCCACCAGGGCTAACCCTGCACATTGTCTTGGCCCAGTGCCCCTGTGGCCTGAGCTGGGTGCAGAACCTCCCTGCGTCTCTTGGAGGTGTCTCGGCCCTGGACCACGCCCTGGCCTGGGGAGGTCTAGGAAGCCTCCATGGACCCAGGATGTCCCTGACACACCTAGGATTTAAGCCTCTCCCTGCTCCTGCTTAGAGGCTCCCAGGGGCCTGGAGCTATTTCTGCTGTACTGGCCTCTCCGTTCCGCCAGGCTTCAGTGAGCAAAGATTGTGCCGACGTTGACAGAACAGGCCTACATGGCACTCTGTCAGGGAGAAGGTCCAATTAAAAGGGGAAGTGTGGGGGTGCGGCAGGCCAGGCCAAGCGCGGGGGTGGTGGTGGGGCCCTTGGGCCCAGCCTGCCCCGGGCAGCCATACACAGCCTCTGGGCACCAGTGGCAGTAGGTGGACTATACAGTGCTGTGGTGACAATGCTGGATACCCAAAAGGGAGTCTTTCTCCTCATATGTCCACTTGGTGCCACACCTGCCGGGCCCCTAAGCCAGTGTGATGGATGGGTCTGCTCTGGGTACAGGACCTGGATGCACAGGCTCCAGCCTGGTGCAGAGGGGAGGTGGAGGGTGGGCACAGCATCCCCGGGCAGGACACAGGAGGACAAGGACCTCCTGTGGGCAGTAGGAGCTGGGGAATAAGGAGCCCTCCAATCCACTCAGCCATTGCTGGGAAAATGCCACATGGTTGCAAACCTTTGCTGGGTGTCCCAAATCAGCTCCGCTTCTAGGCCACGGTCACACGCAGCCAGCATACCTGCTGGCCTCAGCGACAGAGACATAATCGGGGAATTTCCTATTAAACGAACAGCTGGCCACAGTATCCAGCCTAGACTGTGTCCTCATCAGCACCAAGGACTGACCCACAACTTGGCGTGGCCAGTGTTGTGATGGGAACATGTTGAGAAGGGGAAGGAGAATATGTTGCTCTCCCTGGGGCTCAGTGGGGTCCCTGGCCTGCCTCTCACTCCTTTCCCTCTATCCCCCTCCCACAAGTGCCATGCGCTAAAGGGGTCCACAAAAGAGCTTCTTCATGGTCTGTGGCCCCCAACTCAGACCAGACCTGTCTCAGCCTGCACATGGTCCAGGAAGGTGTCCTCAATCCTGACCCCAGCTACATGCCTATGGCCTGTCCCATGGAGACACCCACCTCTGATGCAGCACCTTTCCCCACATGTCACCCTTAGGCGACCCCATCTGTGTGCTGAGCTCAGCCCGTGCTGAGCTCCTTGACCTTGCCAGGCCTACTCTGCCAGCCCCTGAGCCCCCATGGGGAACCAAGAGGAGGGAGTGAGCTGCTGTCATAAGGACTGAGGATGACCCATACTCAGAGCCACAGCAATGGGGGTCCTGGCTGGGGCAGGAGGGGTGTGTGAGGCCCTCAGAAATTAGATGGTGTGAGGGAGAGGTCAGGCAAGACCCCCCACTCCTAGCCCCTTCCCCGCAAGGGTGTAGGGAAGGAAAAGTTGACACACATGGTAGGCTGAGGGTCCCCATCCTGGCCCCAAAGGCTTTGCCTATTTAAGGCTGGGGGACTGGCAGGTGGAGTGAACTGTTCCCCTATTTTGGGCTGCCTGCCTGCTCAAAACACTCTATGCCCTTGGGTCTTGAGCAGACAGGGGCCAGGTTGGCAGGCCCAGGGTCCCCTGAGCCCAGAGGTGTTCTGCCCTTAAAGCCTGGATTTCAGGTCCCTACCCCCACTCTCACATGCACAGGTCCTCTTATTAGCATGGCTTCGCAGATTTTGCAAGTCAAATTCTGCGTTATTGAGTGCTTGCTCCAATCTCCAGCTTGATATGCAGCCAGCCAAATTAGAGGTGAGGTGGGAGCAACAAAGGCTCTGTGTCACGTGTCAGCAGTCACCCATTGAAGGGGCCTGGGGACCCCAGAGACAGGTGGGGCAAACCCTATAGCCTCATCCTTCTACCGGGGCCCAGGGTCACCTCCCTCTACTCTAACCCTCAGCACCCTTCACTGGATTCCCTGGGGAGATCCTGCCCCCACTCCTCATGGGAGGCAGGAAAGGGAGCCAGGTGAGCCCATGCCCACCTGGCTCAGGTCCTTGCTCAGTCCCATCCCCCACTGAGGCTCCCCAAGCTCAGGGTAAGCCATCAGCCTCTGGCTCTCCTGTGTTGGTGCCTGGCACAGGCTGTTCCTTTTGCCACTATGGCCTTCCTGGCATCTGCTTGGCCAGGTGGGGTGGGGAGGAGTGAGTCCCTCATTCCATGGGGCCCTTGGGGACTGAGCAGCTGTGTCACACAGGGGAGGATGACAGCTACCACAGGCTGGCTCTCCATTGGGCTGAAAAAATTACTTTCAGTATCTCCAGCAGGGCTAGGATGCCCCTTGTCTGGAGGGTCCACTGCTTCTTAGCTTCTCACTGGTTTTCAGCAGTGCTTTGGGTGAAAGATGAGGGGCTGCTTGTGCAGGGATCCCAGATGAGAGCTCTCTTATCCAAGTTGCACTGGCCCCCACTGCCCTCACCAACTTTTCCTTCTCTGTCCTTTTCAGTCCCCTCCTCCTATTGGTGATGGTGGGTCCCAGCCGCTAAGGGCCACAGGACAGAGACCCTGCTGGAGACAGACAACTAATAGCATGGTAGGTGGCCATGTCTCAGCCATCAGGAGGAGGAGCAGACTCAAGGCTAGTGGATGCCAAGGTCCCCCTTAACAGGGCCGTATGTCACTCACTGCCTGGCTCTGGCTCAGGCTGGTCCCATGGTCCTAGGAAGGTGGATGCTGTTCTAGGTGTCTCGGTTGTTCTTATGCCCTGCCCAGACTAAGGAAGCCTTTCCAGGAGCACCCAGCACATGCCTGACACTTGCCTGTCATATGTAGGAGACAAGGTCACCCTGGGCCACATTTGGAGGGTTTGAGACAATACCTGATACAATTAGGGCTTCATCAGTGGTGGGAAGAGTGCTGAGTGAGGGCTCAGACTCCATGGTGAGTGGGTGCAGTCAGGACTGGCTTCCGGGAGGAGGTGTCCTCAGAGCCTGGTCTTAAAGCATCTGTAGGACTCACTGGGTGGAGAATGCTGGGTGCCAGACCCTGTGCTTGCTGTCTGTGATGCCCACATCAGCCAGTGAGGACACTGAGGCTCTCCTGAGATGCTACTGTGGAGACGGTGGATGCCGGGCGCCCCCTCACTTTGCCGCACTGCCGTTCTCACCCCAGCACATGTCCTATTTCTAGAATGCGGCATGCCGGGTGCTTCTATTTGGTTGTGTTAATTGGGGTTGGTTTTTACAGAATGAACCTAATGGGGTAGGAAAATCTGCAAGTCTTTGTATTCCAGTAAACCTGCAGGTTTGGGGAGCATTTTGCCCCCTGGGCATGTCAGGGCTGAAGTCATCCACATCCCCAAGGCCTAGGCCCTTGAACAGCTCAGACCCAGCAGTTGGGGTGGGGGGCCACAGGCCTTCCTGGACAAGGCAGGAATGGGGGCAACAGCACCACTGCCTTTGCCTGGGTGGTCATTTGAGTCAGGTTGGCTTGGGACATGGTCTTGTGACCAGTTTGTCCCTCTGTAGGACTGGAGGGGGTTTGTGGTTGGAGTGGGGGGCATGTCCTGGATGATATTGACCCTGGGGACAGAAAAACCACAGTCCCCCCAACCAGGATCTGATGGACAGAGTGGGGCCCATTGAGAAGAGCAGGGAAGGTGTTATGGATGGACCGAGTGGTGGGTACACAGACAGGAGGGTGGGATGCATGAACAGGCAGTTGGAACTCAGGCAGAGTCAGATTCTGATGGCTGGCCACAGGAGACAGGTCCTGGAGCAGAGGGGTTAGTACGGGGATCCAGGGAGTACTGGTGAGAGCCTCCAGGTGGACAGGTGTGGCTGCTGCTCCTGAGTGGCCAAGGGACCCCACTCTCTTGGTTCTCAGAAGCCCTGGTGGTCCTGAAACGGAGACACTCCTCCCCCAACTTGACACAGCAACTGCCCTCCAGAAGCTCCTGGAACCCCGGAGGCTGCAGCAGCACCCTCCCCATCCCCCCAATTCTGCTCTCTCTTTGTTCCATCATTTTTCAAAAATAATTGTGTGCCATCAAGCTGTCTCTGAGCTGCTCCCTGTCAGGTGGTATCCCCCCAACCCCCACCCTGCCGTTACTGGCTCTGCATCCCTGAGACCCTCCCAGGCTGCGATGCGTGTGTCAAGGTGTTTTCCCTGCAAGGTCTTCATCATTCCCTAATTGTTCACATTAATTTTTCTCCCTCCTTGGTGAGAGTCCCTTGAAGCCTTGGCCCCCACCTCTCCTTTGTGAGCATCAAAATGCAGCTGCCGTGCTCCTTGGGAGGGGGCTGCCTCCCCACACCCACCCCTCCTGCCCCAACTGCCGTTCCTCTGACTGCCCCGAGATGGATGTTCCTTTATTGCCTATAAATCTCTGCACAGCCCTTTGTGAAGACAGATCGGAGGCCTCTAGTTCCCCGGTGTTTGTCGGCGGCAGGTTTAATTAGCCCTCCCCTCAGAGGAGCGGGCTGGGCTTGGGCCAGGGAAGGGGCCTTTCACTGTCCCTGTGCTTTGTCTAGGAGGGCCAAAGCTGGGGCGCGTGCAGGGACAACAGAAGGCTCCTCCCTCGTGCATCCATCTGTGTGGATTCAACATGCCAGACCATGTAACCGGTCTCCCCACACCCAGTCCCAGGCTGGCCCTTTGCTGCCCAGGTGGCCCAGAGAGTTGATGGCAGAGGCCCTAGCAGCACCCCTGCTGGTCCTCAGGAAGGAGTCCCATTAGTTCTACCCATCACACAGTAGGTACCTAATAAGTGTGTGGTGAACTGGTAGGTTTCTGGATGAATGGGCTTCACCCTTCCCCAACATGGGCCAGAGCATAAAGACCCCCTCCACTGAGCCAGACCAGCCATGTGCTGGGGGAGAGCTGACCAGTCATCTGCACAGCTGGCTGTGAGTCCTGCTGCCCTCCCATGGTCTTCGCCTAGCCTCCCTACCCCCAGTCGGCTGAAGGAAGGAAGGAAATGCTGTGTGTGCAATGCTCAGGACTGCAGGCAGGCTGAGCACTCAGCTGACATCAGGGCGAGGGGTCCCTGAGGCCAGCTCCAGCAACCCCACAGGGGTGAGGTGTGCTCAGGTGCCCAGCCTGGCCCCACCACCTGCTGCCTGGCCTCAGGGGACTCCCTTGGCTTGCCTGGGCCTGGGAATCCAAGTGTGTGCTCTGCATAGAGGTCTGAGGGACAAGAAGACAAGCCGGCTGTGTGTGGGTTACCTGGAGGGTGGGATAGCCTTGGGATGGTGCAGCAGGAACACCTGATGCAGCTCCTTTGCTGGGGGCTTCAGCTATCCTGTCAGTCTTTAAGACTCTCCAGTGCTGGGTCTGAACTGAGCCCCTCTCACAGCAGGTTTGTGGCAGGGATGCCTACCATGAGGATTTATTCATTCCTCATGACAGGCAGGAAAACCGAGAGCTAGTGAGGTGTGATGACCTGCCCTAGGACAGGACCCAATTCTGCACCTCCCTGAGCCCTGGCTGTGTAAGTTCTGGGTGCTATGGATCCATTCCGTGACCTCCCAGCTGGGTGACTATCAGCCTGGGAGGATCATGGAGGACTTCCTGGGGGAGGGGGTTGTATCAGAGCTAAGGGCTTGAAGCACGGTGGAGGGTACTGGGAAGATGATCCTGAGACATTCTGTCACTGGGAGCTGCAGGGGGCAGTAGTGCCAGGAGAGGAGGCAGGACCCCTGGATTCCCAAAGGATTCCAGTTTGGCCGCATGGGGAGGGCCACATCCAGAATGCTGCTTTCTCCCTGGGTCTGCCCATGCCTTGTATGGGGAGCCTTGCCAAGCCCCTGGGCTGTGCTGCACACAGTGACTGGACCTGTCGTCTGGGGCTCCAGGGCAGCCTCAGCCCAGTGCAGGATGGGAAAAGGGAGATGGGAGGTGGTGAACAAGGCAGGACCTAGAGCAAGCCTGCCAGAGATGCTGTGTGGGAGTGGGACAAGCTGTGTCATTGTGGTCACATGTCCACCACAGATCAGAGTGTATTTGCCTACAGGGCTGAGTGATGCCCTCGGGCTAAGGGACACCACCAGGCTGGGTGACACTGCCAGGCTGACTGGCACAAGGTGGAGAGATTGATGCTCCATTCATGTGCCGTCCTGGCACTTGGGTGAGGAAGCTGAGGTGTGGTGAGGGAGCCATGTGCCGGCCACACAACGCTCTGGGGCAAAGCCACGTGGGCGGTGGGTGTGTCTGAACGAGCATGGTGGCCTCAGGTAGGTCCACTGCTGCCCAGGCATGTCATTTCATGCCTCTGGGCCTCAGTGTCGTCATCTGCACACTGGGGATGTCAGCAGCTTCTTCCTGGGAGGACACGCATGTGAGAGCTGGGGCAGGGCTGGGGCAGCGCTGTAACCAGGGCAGAAGCCCTGGCTGTGAGGAGGGGCCTCCAACCTGCTGCCTGAAGCCCCCAGTTCATCCAATAAATAAACACTTCCCTGTAAACATGTTTCCGGCATGTTCTTGGTCTCACTGGACATCAGTCTACCATCAGCTGCTGAACATTCTGCTGCTTCTATCATTTCAGAACTAATTTAAGCATTAAAAAAAATAATTCTTTCGATTACTGTGCAAAAAGCCCCAGAAGCCAGATAAATGGGGGCAGGTTCTGCTATCCCAGGATCTGAGCCAACCATGTAGCCCCTGGGTGGATGGCAGCATAGAGTGGTCCCAGGGACCTCTTGGCCCTCAAGAAGGCCTGTGGCTGTGCCTCACTGCTGTCCCAGGGCCCCAGAGTCAGTGTTGCCAGAGAAGTGACTCTCTGGAGCAGCCCAGCCCTGACCCCAGCACCTTGAGAGGGCTACTCACCTGCTCAATTCATCCTCAGCGAGCCCCGGCCCCGGGGTAACCCTCCACTGATTGCTCTTGGCGGTGTTGACCTGTGAGCTGTGAAAGATGCTCTGTCCACAGGTTGCCCTGTGGCTGGCCTGGCATCTTTGGATTGGGGCCAGGAGCATCCACTGTAAACCAGCAGCCGGTGTTGGGGGAGGTTAACACACTCAACACCACTTCTCGTGGCTTTAATTAGCTTCCTGTGCAGATCTCAGGGTTTGAGAGACTGAGGCTGGACATCAGCTACCCACCCACCTGGAGCCAGGGGCCCCACCTCAGGGAATCAGCAACTGCCACCCCAGGCTCAGCACTACCACTCCTCCCTGCCCCTCACCAGCACCGGCCGGTGATCTCATCACTTCCTGGGCTGTAAATATCACCCAAACGCTCACGACTCCCAAATTGTCCTCCAGCCTGGGCCCCTCTCCTGAGCTCAGCCCGCACAGCCCACGCGACACCCCCGCCCAGATGTCTCCTGGGCCTCGACAACGGTGGCCGCTCCTCCTGCACCCCCACCTTGGGGATGGGCACCCCATGCCGGCTGCTCAGGGCAGACGCCGGGAGCCCTGCCCACCATCTCTGCCTTCTGCCAGATCCAACTCGAAATGCGGCCATGTCCTTCCTGATCCTCCCACCCTACCCTGCTTGAGCCTTCCTCCTCCTCCCCTCGCCCCGCACTGCACAAGCTTCCACTGCACACACAGCAGCCAGAGGGACTTTCTCTGGAAATCAGATCTGGTCCTAGCCCCTCTCAGGACAGTCTCCAAGATCCGTGGGATGCCACCCTCTATCTCCTCCAGTTCCACCTGGGCTCACCCATCCACCTGCTTCAGCTTCTGAAGACCTGGTTGGTCCCTTGTCCCCATTCCTTGTCAAGGTCTAGGTTTCTCCCTTCTGGAGGAGGTGGGGTGCAGAGTCCCAAGAGATGGGCTGTGGGCTCTGACAGTACCAGGAAGGATGAATGTGTGGCTGTGGAGGCAGGGCCCATCAAGGCATCTGAGGGCGGTCAGCCAAGGCACTGCTCAGCATAGAGCCCTGTAGTCTCCTGAGCTGCCAGAGGGAGGGCCATTGGTGACAGATACAGTTAGCCTTAAAAGTGCCTTGAGGTATCACTCAGTGAAGAGCAGGCTCAACATAGGTAGAGAACGTCCTGTCCTGGGAGGCATGCAAGCTGAGGAGCTCAGGTGGGCCTCAAAGCTCTTTGCAGATGGTCATCTGCCATTTTCTGGTTCCCAGGAAGGTGGTGGGAACCCAGGGGCCACTGTGTTGTGCAAAAACCTGTCAGCCTCAGTTTGGAGCCCTGCCTCTTCCCCAGATCTAGCACTTTGGTTACACCTTCTTAGGTATGGCACGGTCTGCTCAGGTGAACACTGGATTAAACAACAGAAGCTGTCTGACACCTCGACACCAGATTCCACAGAGCTGCCCTCTATCAAGGGCGAGCAATGGGGTCTCCTAGGCCCAGAGGGGCTGGGAGAGGAGCTTTGAGCAAATAGTGTCCCTATTCCTGTAGAGCCTGCTTGAGCCGCCCCCTCTGAGCCAGGGGCAAGGCAGTCAGGTCTTTGAGCTTGGATGTGCTGGTGTCCTTTGTGCAGAGGGGCAAACTGCCAGAACCCACATAGTGGGCAGGCAGTGCCGGTGAGCCCAGGATCAAGAAGAGGCCCTTGACTCTGCCCTGGCCCCCAGGATGGGGAGGGTCTGAGCACACCATGGGCACTGAAGAGCTGGGCAGGGGAGCTGAGAGCCTGGTTTCTGCACACGTTCCCCGCTCCTCCTCCCTCCCTTGGGCTTCTGGAGCCCTGGCCGCCCCCACCGCCATCTGGCTCCACCAGCAACGCTCCCCCTACTCCCTCCCCCAACTCACTGTGCTTCCTCCCTCACCCTGCTCCCAAAGGCCCCTGCCCCAGGGGAATGGGGGAGCCTCAGTCACGGGCCACATGGCCTCTTTTCCTTTTGTTTCTAAGTCCTCACGGGCCCAGGCCTTGAGAAAACGTGCAAGTGCATATTTTTGCCTGTGCTGTGTGTGCTGTGTTTGCAAGCACACGTGTGCGTGCATGTGTGTGCATATGTGTGGTCCTTGCCCTGCTTGTGTACGTGCTATGTGTGCTCATGTGTGTGCAGGGGCATGCAGACCCACGTGTTTGGGATGCAGTGTGGTGGATGTGCACACATGCCTGGGCACATGCCTACATAGGCATAGCTGCAGATGGCATGAGACCACAAGCAGTGGTATGAGGGTACACATGACCCCTGTCAGGTCTTGGAAGACAGGGGCCTGGCCTTGCCCACTCAGCTCTCCTTCAGGGCCACCTTGTCTACCTACACCCAACCCATATGGAGCTGGGGAGCGGCGGCGCTGGCTAGGGTGGAAGGCTAGGAGCTCCAGGGACTCTGTGTGGCACCAGAACAGACATCCCCCACAAAGGCAGCCTCATCCTGCTCCTGTGGGCTCTGTGCAGGACAAACACTTCTCCCTGGGCAGATGCCACTGTCAGCCTAGCTAGAAGGGAAAGTGGCCAAGGCACACTGATGTTAGCCTTCATGGCTAGGGTGGAGGGCAGGGGCATGACACATCCCCGCTGACCATCATTGGGTGCTACTGGAGTGAAATGGCAGCCTGCACTACCTGGCAAATCCCTCCCCTTTCGGGGCCTCCGTGTGCCTGTGACTGACGCAGGGCTGCACCTCTGGGACCCACACGCCTCTCATTGCCCACAGCACCCCAGCCCGAGAGGCCATAGCTTAAGAAAAGATCTCTTTATTCCACGTCTTCCGATATTTTTACACAAGTAAAATAAAATGCATATCTCTATATACCGCGATCCGGGTGGGAGGTGGCGTTCTGGAACAAACGCTGCCGCTGCACCCTGTAAACATGATGGGGTGGAGATGGGGTGGGTGGGCGGGAGGTGTCCATCAGGGAGGGCCTGCCGCCTGGTGCTGGCTGGCGGCATGGAGGGGACCCCATATGTACACACACCTGACTGCTGAGAACGGCCTCGCGATCGGTGGCCGGTCAGCAGGGCCCAAGCACCGTCCACAGCACCAGCGCGAGGCCTAGGGGGGCCAGGCCGCAGGCGAGGCTGGGCAGGGCGCCTGAGCCCTCTGCACCACCAGCCCCACTGCCCCCACTGTTCGCCTGGCCCAGACGGCAGTGGCTGCTGCGGGTGCGGTTCTTGCGGGAACAGCCTGGCCTCCGGCGAGGGCCTGTGGTGGGGGGCCCCGGTGGCTCGGAGCCCTCGGGCCTCATCCCGGTCAGTGGGGGCTCAGCTGAGCCAGGCAGGGTCCCGAAGGGGGAGTCGTTGATGTGCCGTGGGCCAGAGCCATTGCCTGGTGGGCTGTCGCCGGATGGCACACGTCCCTTGAGCGCGTTGCCGGCTGAGCCTGGACTGCCAGCCTCCAACACTGAGGCCTTGTCCGCGGCATCAGGCTGGCAGCATTTGGGCAGACCCAGACGCTCGTCATCAGTAGGCCCGCCGGTCCGGATGGGACGGGAGGGCCTGGCAGCGATAGCGCAGCCCTCCAGGTCGGTGGCAGCCAAGCGCTTGAGGTCACGGCCGGCCAGGTGTGGGGGCAGGCTGCAGGGCAGCTCAGACGAGGAGCCTCGGAACTGCTGCAGCCAGGCCCAGAGCGGGCGTGCCCGGCAGTCACACACCCAGGGGTTATCATTGAGCCGCAGATACTGCAGGGAACGCAGGGGTGCCAGGGCTTCTGCGGGCAGCGCAGAGAGGTTGTTGGCAAACAGGTAGAGCGTCATGAGGCGGCCAAGGTCACGGAAGGCATGCGGGTGCACATGGGCCACACGGTTCTGATGTAGAAGGAGGCGGTCGAGGCTGTGCAGGCCACGGAAGGCGCGCTCAGGCACGCTGGGGATGCGGTTGCCGTGCAGGAAGAGGTGCGTGAGGTTGCCCAGGTCGCGGAAGGCGTCATCTGGCAGCGCCTGCAGACCGTTGTCCTGTAGGTAGAGGTACTGCAGGGCAGCCAGGCCACGGAACAGGCCGGGGCCCAGCTCCTGCAGGCCGCAGCGGTCCAGGTGCAGTGTGTGCAGGCGGCTCAGGCCATGGAACGTGGTGGGGTCCACGGCACGCAGCTGCGCATTGTCGCTGAGGTCCAGCTGCTCGAGAAGGGTTAGGCCGGTGAAGGCAGCAGCATCAATGCGGGTCAGTGCATTCGAATGCAGCCACAGGATGGTGAGGTTACGGCAGGCACGGAAGCCAGCGGCGGGCACGTGCACGATGCGGTTGCCGTGCAAGAAGACGCGCTGGCTGGCGGCCGGGATATCAGTGGGCACGGCCTGGAGGCCCTGCTGCGGGCAGCTCGTCGTCACCTTGGGCTCGTTGTAACACACACAGGCACCTGGGCACGGTGCTGCCACCCGCCACGCCTGCAGCCACAGCACCCAGGCCAGCAGCTGGCTCCCTGTGGGCAGAGGAGAAGGTGGTTAACAGGCAGAGGGCTCTGTGAGGATGGGGGTCATGCTGGAGCCAGGCGGGCCCCTGAGACAGGGCCTCAGGAGGGCCTAGAGCCGGGCCTAGGACATGCTGTCACTCCTGAAAACACAGGTGCTGTGATCCCTGCTCCACCTGCCACACAGAAACCGCTTCACCAAAACCTGCCAGGGGAGTTACATGTTCTGCACCGAGGAACCTCACCTTGGTTCCCATGCCACCCTGCCACCCTGACCAGCGCTCAAACACACAAGCTGCGATGCCTGCACCCCAGCTACTCAGGGTTAGCTGGGTCACCACCGAAGCCCATTTAAAGGCCTCCTGAGATAAACACTCATGCCTGCAAATACCTTTTCGAGACTCCAGTGAATCCCTGGACCTGCCCACCCTCCCCATCAGTCCCAGCACTGTCCCTGGCCTGTCCCTTGCTCCACCAGCCCACAGACTAGGCTGGGAGAGACGCCCTTGGTATAAACACTGAGGATCAGGCTGGCCAAGCTCACACAGAGCAGAGGCTCACTCCCAGGCCTGCCAGGCAGCCAGCTGCCGGACTTCCAGTAGCTTCCGAAGCAGCCCCTCCTGAGGGCCCTCTCAGGCTGCAGGAAGGGAGGGGCTGTGGCTCAGACCCTGTGCCCTGTCCAAGCCCCCTTCCCAGGCTCCAGAGCCCCTGGAGCTCCTGGGCTGCCTGGATTCTGAGGAGGCCTCGCCACTGCAGAGAGCTGTGCTTTAATGAGGAAACCACAAGAGCCTTAGAGCCAGGAGCCACAACCCCCAGTGGCCCTCCTGTAGGGGGTCTGGGTCCCACCAACAGGGCACATGAAACTGCTACAGGCACAGCAGACTCCAGAGTAACTCTACTCTCACAGGATCAGGAGCCTGGATGCCTAAGGGCAGGGGTGCAGCCCTGCCTACCCTGTGAGCCCCCTCCAGACAGGCTGCTCCCTCCTCCACACATCCTGGCTTGGCATGGAACTCCTCCTGCAGCCTCCTCCCCTCGGCCTCATTCTCTGCTTGATCTCCTCCCCGGGTGAGGAGCTTACTCTTTCCCAGCCAATCGATGTCTGCATAATTCCTCATATGCCCTCCCCCCGTATCTGGGGGCCAGACACACACACGGCCTCACCAAAGACCTATACTCCTGGTACGCTGTATCCACCCTGGTCTCATCAGCAGGGACACACACCCCAATACAAAGCTCACTGCCTATCATCCCACCATTAGAGTCCCCTCTTTGAATGCCGAAGAGTCTTTTCTCCTTCAGGAGTGAGTCTATTAAAATGTGAATCCCCCTGGGAGGGTTATGGCTTATCAGCTAACACTTGAGTTATCAGCTAACACCTTCGTTGACAGCTAACACCTGCATTGACAGCTAACACCTTTCTTGGCAGTTAGCTAAGAGCAGGATTCTGCAGACATGAGGCTGGCTAAGTGCTGGGGCCGGAGCCGGATGGGAGGAAGGAGAGGCCTGTGGGCCAGCTTCCCCTACCCAGAACTGTGACCTTGGGGACCCCCACTCATGCTGGGTCCCTCACCACACTGGATTCTCTCTGCCTGGGCTGGTGCAGATGCATGCCCCAACCCCAGAGCCTGAGCAAGGCCAGCTGGGGATAAGGAGTGTGCCCTCTTGGAGTGTGCCCCACATCCTGGGGGATTCCTCTGTCCCTTGTGTTCTGCCGGCCTCCATGCCGAGTCATTTGTTAGCGGCTGGGTACATGGCAGCCCCGGGATGGGGGTCCAGAGAGGCAGTCCTGGCCCAGAACTCCCCAAGCCTAGGGCACCCTTCCCCAGGCTGGCCATGCACGGGAGGCTATGAGGGGGCATCTCAGCCAGCTGTTCTATTTAAACTGCTGACATCCTCTCCAAGCTCTCTCCTTATGGGGCTTCTTGGGCAAGTCGGGCCTGATCATGCCAGCTCTCACGAGCATCTCACCTGCCACTGGATGTAACTATGCTATGAAAACAGCACTTCCTGTCCCTGAGGACTCACAGCAGAGGAAGACGTGGGGCAGGGTGGGATGGGGGCCCCGGGTACTCACCGGGCTGGGCTCTGGACCTCACTACCACGGATGTGCCATGTCACCAACCATGCTACTGTGCCAATGTCATCAACCGGGCCACACCACCAATCAGGCTATGTCAGCAGCCACCCATCGTCACCACGCCTGCTACATCACCGTCTGAGCCGTCCGGTGGCTGTCAGGCCTGGAGCCATGGTCTGTGAGCTCAGCTGGTGTCAGGTTCAGCTGACTTCACCAGAACCAGCCGCTCCTCCAGCCTCCAGCCCTCCCCAGTCTGGGCCCCCACGAGGCTGTAAGCCACGTGCTTGGGGCTACACCCACTCTGAGAATGGCCCAAGGCTCCAGGGCTGAGCCACACCATGGGGGTAAGTGGCAGGGCAGCCGTGTGGCTCAGCCCTGCCGGGAATCCGGCATCAGGAGCAGACATGGCTCCATTCCCGCTGAGCCAACTGCTTTTCGGAAACCAACTTCTGAGGGTTGGTCCCTCTGCACGGACCTGCTGTCAGTGCAGTGGCCAGTGGTGGGCTGCCTCCTCGCTGCAGCCACGGTAATTGGCTCCAGCCTGGACCCCCTTGGGGCCTGTCTGCTGGTCTCCATGGCAACCCCTCCGCTGAGCAAGCAGAGGGGGCATCTTTTTATGAGATAATCAAACCCAACTTTGCGGCCTGTGTTCATATTCATAGCAGGGGCCCTAGGGACGCAGAAGGCCCTGCCAGGCTGCAGGATGGTATTCCCTGACCCCACCCCAGGGGCTGGGCCCAGTCACTCATCTGACCCCTCAGAATCCTAAAAAGGCCTCTCCATCTTGTCCCCCATCTGGTTCCCCCATCTGTCTTCCCAGCCCATCCCCTTGTCCCATCCCCTCAGCCCCATCTCCCACTCATGCCCAGCCTCACTGGGCTCCTGTTCTCAGTAAGCACTCAATACCAGCTCACCTCCAAACAAGTGACAAGAAAACAGCCCTGCCATGACCCTGGCCCCCACACAGAAACCACAGTGAGTCACACGCCCATACCAGGCCGCCAGGCCACCTGAGCTTTGCACAAACCCAGACCAATCACCCTCCTGCCATCCCTGGGGCTGATTCTTGCCTCCTCTTTCCCTAGGCCTCAGTGCAGAATGGCCCTTCCAGGGGTCTTCTACAGTGCCCTCCCCATGAGGTCATGGGAGGGGCTCCCACCTTAGCTCAGGTCTGCCTCAGGAGCAGTGGCAATGGCACAAAGGTCACCATTGGGGAAGGATAAGCCACTCCTGCCTGGGAGGATATGGAGGGAGGCAGTGATTAGATTCTGCTCAGGGCCTCTCCCACCAGGGCAGCCATAGATGGGGCAGGAAGGACAGCTGATGAGGCCATGCAGCCAAAATCCCAACAGGCCTGGGTGTGGCCCAGGTGCCTAAAGAGCACCTGCACTGTTCACCCTGCCCCAGCTCCTGGGCAGCAAAGGGCCCAGGTTCTCCTTCATGGTCACTGAATGGGGTTGGGGGGTGGAGGGGAGGAAGGAAGAGGAAGAAGAAAGGTGGGGAGAAGGGAGGGGAGCCAGGAGGGGCAGGAGGCTTCTGGGGACTCACCAGCAGCTGCAGGAGCCAGTGGGCAGCGGGCAGGCGGCTGCTGAAGTCAGCAGCTCAGAAGCAGGGATTGCCAGAGGCTGCAGGCTCAGGAGATGTCTTTGGTGTGTTCCCTGGCCTCTACTGCTCTCAGAGCCCTCTACCC
This sequence comes from Panthera uncia, assembly GCF_023721935.1. Lineage (NCBI taxonomy): Eukaryota > Metazoa > Chordata > Mammalia > Carnivora > Felidae > Panthera > Panthera uncia. The sequence continues at coordinate 65,066,081 of NW_026057586.1, forward strand.
TGGGCTGAGGTATGCAGGTGCAGCACCCCTGAGGTCCTATGGGACACTTCTTCCCCTCCCCTGGTGAGGTCATAGAGATAGCACAGGGCTGGCAGCCTTGTTGCCCAGAGCACCGGCTCAATGTCCTTGGGCCTCCCCGCTGCAATGGGGTGGCAGAAACACCCTATTCAAGGGGGCATTACGAGGGTCTACCAGCTAGCATAAAAGCCATGTGTCAGAGCTGCATAAGAATTCTTTTAATACTATCACAAACCCATTTTACAGATTAGGAAACTGAGGCAGAGTGATTAAGCCCTGGACTTCTCCCACCTAGAGATGGTCCAGGGGAAAAGGTGGGAAAGAGAAGCGGCCACGGTGCCATCCAGAGGGGCCGGAAGGCGTGTCCAGCCCAAGCCTGAAAAGCAGCCGCTATGTGGCCTCCACAGGAATGGAGCCCAGTCTGCGAGGGTGTGGGCAGGCACCAGGGGGTATACAGCTCCCTCCTGTGTCATCTGCGGCAGGTAGGGGACATCTCCATGGAGGATCTGAGTTGCTACCTGCCCCCCAATCCCCCCCAGGAGGCTGGGGTCAGTAGGGTGTGGAAGGTCTGGGCAGCTGTAGCACAGCCAGGACATTGGTCAGCTCAGGACCCTCTCAATCACCAAGAACGTCCTGAGAAGGGTCACGTCACAGACCGCAGTTACACGGCAGAACAGGAGGCCACAGCTCAGCACACCGAGGCCAGAAATAGCTCCGGGCGGGGGTGGGGGGCTGGTGGCGTCCACACACCGCAGAGGGTCAAGGCACCCCAGCAGTGCTACACTCACTCTTTCTTGTCCCGTGACTGCTCCCCATCCCTTCCAGCCCTCTATCAGTGCTTGGCTCACCACCCACCCACCTTCCCCCTCCGTCGTCCATCTGTCCCCCTCGGTCTTTACTCCTTGCTCACAATCACCTCCCACCTTCTGTCTGTCCTCCAGCCCATAGACACGTGCAGGGGGCAGTGTGCATGCCCATGGCATTTCCTAGGCCTCCCCCTAGACCTCTGGCTCTAGGGGGAGGAGGGTGGCAGCCCACCCCTGAGGGGGCCTGCATCTCCTGGGGGTGGGGTGGCTGCCAGCCCCTGCTGCCGGTCATGCCCCTCAAGGCCCCACTCCTTATTGATCTTCTCGGGGAGGCAGTTGCAGGGGCAGGCCAGGTCGATACACGCAAGGTCACCTGCCAGGGAAGGAGGACACTGGACCCAGGGCTGAACAGTTCCAATAGGCAAAGCTGTGTGCAGTGGGGGAAACTGAGGCCCAGCATGGGCAGAGCCAGCAGGACCAGCCTCCTGAATGCACTCAGTGCACAGGTGGACTTAGGACCAACAGAGGTCTAGTGAACCCTCCTAGGGACCTACTTTATTTTCTTATTTTACAGGGGAGGAAAATGAGGTTTGGTAGGGGAAGCCACTTGCTCATAGCCCCAGGACTAGAAGGCCTTTCAGCCACTGAAAGGCCTCGCTTGGCAGTGGAGAGTTAACACTCCCCCATCCCCAGCTTATTATCACCCCCACCCCAAACCCATATTCCCTCTTAAAATTTACAGCCAACACAGTACATGGGAGGGCCCTGGGTTCCTTTCAAATCAAAGAAACAAAGGCTGCCAGGGGAGGGGTTTGGCCCACTTGTGAGGTGGAGGCTCTGGATGTACAGCTCACCCTAAGGGTGTGTTCCTAAGGGGACACCCCATGATAGGGGCAGCACTGAACACTGTAAGCACAAGACCAGTCCCTGGTTTATAGCACTTATGGTCAAAGAGCAGGCTGACCATCGTTGGTCACTCTGCTGCATGGCATGTGCTACATGGGGGATTTAAGGGGCCAGGGAGCCCTGACCCGGCCCCAGACATCAGGGGTCACCAGGGGAGGAGCCCCAGAGCCCACTGCTAGGGTGAGCATCCAGGCAGACCCTCTGATGAGTAGGATTCTTGGCCTGGTGACCATGCCTTGGGAATCCATCCTTGGTCAAGGCTGGGCTGCTGGACCAGAGGGCTCTGGAAACTCACCCTGTCCAGCCATGTTTCTACCTGATGCCCATCTCCCTTGGCCCCCACCCCAGGGAGCTCCACACTGGGGACTGATGATGCCAGCATCTGGAGGCTCTGTTCAGCTGAAAACCTGCCCAGGGCACAAGGCACACCCCCCTCACTCTAGGGATTCAGCCAGCATCCCCTCCCTCATAGGAGGTGGGCATCCCCTACCTCCCTCCATCAGGCCACCAACAAACACCCGCTGCCTAATTATCTGCAGAATCTGTCTCCACAACTGCTCATTGGTTGGTCCCTCAACTAATTCAATCTGGAGGCCAGTGTGGGCTTGAGTCCCCAGAGGATGTAAATGAGGAATTAGTGAGTGGCCAATATGCCCCTGCCTCCCCCCACAGTGGGGCTCAGGAACAGGGCACTCCCAGTGTTGGGGCCTGGGACCTGCACTTCCACATACCTGTCACCATGCCCATCTGCCCTCCCTGACCCCTTTCCACTGCCAGCTCTTGTCCAGGACTGGGTGCCTAGCCTGGCAGGGCCAACAGTGCTGGGTCCTGTCCCCACCCCAATACATCCCATCTCCTCCCAGGACACTGCATCTGTTACCTGCCAGAAGCTGACCATTCCTGCGAGGCCCAGAGCATCAGCCTCCAATAGGGCAGACACTGTGCAGGAGTGCACTCTTGGGGGCACTTACAGGAATACACACCTGGGGTACACACCTGGGGCACCTACTCAGGGTGCATGCTATAGAAACACACATGTGGGTACACACTGTAGTAGCACAGGGGGTGCATGCTACAGGCGCGCACACTTGGGGTGCACGCTACAGGAATGTACGTTTGTGGTGCATGCTATAGGAACACACACTCGGGTGTACACTATAGGAGTACACAATAAAGAGGACACTTTTGGGCCTTCGACTGCCAGGGCCGAGGTGAGTGAGTCGGCCAAATAGCAGAAGGTTGCTGTGATGAGACCAGACAGACATGGGGACCTCTTCCCAGGACGCAGGGCTACAGAGGGTCTGCTCTCTTCTGGAGTGGGAGAAGACAGGAGGGCATATCCCCGCATGCTCTGGAGCCCTGGGCACTTGTCAAACATCACCGGCAAGGCAGGCAGGTGGCCTCTGCCTGAGTGGGATTTATTCTAGTATTGAAAAGACAAGTGCAGGTCTCGGGAGGCCTGCACCCCCTCACCCTCTGGGATCAGCCAGTCTTGCCTCTCGGCCATCTGCCTTGGATCAGCCCTAGTCCTGAGGGAGCAGCTGGACTGCAGCCAACCCAAGCTGGCCCAGGACAGCTGAGATATTGCAAACACCCCTGACCAGGGCAGTCAGGCCTCAGGAAGGTGTGTAAAGTATGAAGGCTGCTCGGGGGTTTTGTAACTAAGCCAGGGTGGTGACAGGGGGCAGCACAGAGAGACCACAGAGAAGCCCAGTGGGGGCTGGTGAGCACCCCTGGAGAGAGACAGGTAGGAAGGACCATGGGGTCTGGCCCTTTCAAGGGGACGAGGGTTTCCAGAGGCAGTGAATGAGATGCTCCCATTTGGGTCACCACCAGCCAGGGCACCACATTCAGGTGATCAGTGAAACCCTCATCAGAGCTGATGGGTCCTGGTGCCTCCTGTTCTATCGGCATCTGGCAAACCAGTCCACCAGCCACTGCCTGTCTAGGTATGTAAATAATAGGTTATCAACATATGGGCACACCTGGGTGTTTATTGTGCCACTTTAGCACTACCATGGCTGAGTGGAGTAGTCACGATGCATTTTGTGGCCTACAGAGTTGACATTGTTCAGGATCCGACCCTTCTGAGAAACAGTTTGCTGACCTGGCTTGTGACTGGAGCACACAGAGCACCTGCTGCATGTGGGTGTTGCCGCCTTCACCCTCACAGTGGCCTCACGGAGGTCACTTGAACCCCCACCTAATGAAAAGGAAACCAATGATCAGAGAAGGCCACTGTCCTGCTGAGACCACACTGTTGGGACGGACAGAGGCTGGTGGCCTCTTGCGGGGCTGGAGAGGGGGAAGGAGGGAGAGTGACCCCCAAATGGTGTGCAGGTCAAAAGAGAAACAATGATTTTATTAAAGAGGCTGTTGAGGGGCTAGTGGTCAAACACACATCAAAGAGGGCACTTACAACACTGACAAACAAAACTGGCTGTAAGAAGCACAGGAAGGATGTCCCAGGCAATGGGGTGGTGGTGGGAGGCACCGATCCCTGTGGCACCTGCTTGTGCTTCAGGGAGACACATCTAAGGAGGATGGTTTCAGGCGGGGGGGGGGGGGTGGTCTCTGGGCCACAACTCTCTCCATGCCATTCCAACAACATTGGGACCCTGTGCCCTCCTCTAGGGGCTCTGTGGCCAGGTCACCCTGAGGGCAGCCTGCTGACCCTCTACCATTAGCCTGTCCACTTGGGCTGGGAGGAGGGGACATGGCAGGTCAGGTATGATGCACTTCCCAGGTGGGTAAGGTCGAGGCCTGGGCTGACAGAATCTTCAGGACAAAGAAAAAGTAAAGGTGAGATGACTCTGTCCAGAAAAGGAGAGAGGCAGTGGAGTGAGGGGGCTTCCTTGTAAGCAGACTTCCTTGGATCATCCTGTGGACCCCTGGCCAGAATCTTGAATGGAAAGTGGACTGTGGAGGCCCATGATCCTTGTCACCAATGCCATCATCATCACACTGGCCATGCGCAAGGATCTCAGATCACAGACAGCCAAGACAAATCTGGGACCAACCTGAGGCTGATCTGGAGTGCACTAAGCCTCACACAAGAGTGAGGAGCCCCAGAAGTGACTGAACAGCAGGCCAGCACAGGGTGGACACCAGACACCCCTGAGTAGGGCCACAGGATGCCCATTCCAGCATCGGTGCCTTGAGGCTGCGTAGGGCTTCTTGGCCAAGAATGTCTCCCATTGAGGCCCTGTCAGTCCACCCAGGGCCCAGTACCAGGGAAGAGGAAGGAAGAGGGGAGAGATGAGCCCTTGGCCTCCCTGGGACTGCCCAAGGCACAGACTTCCTGAGGTCTCACAACATCCCACAGCATAGCAAGGGGATGACCATCAACCCTACTCCTTAGACAAGGGTACTGAAGCTTACTGAAGTGAGGTGACCATACACACTAGCTGAGGACAGGGGACAGGGTCTAAGAACTCCTGCCATTTCCCCAGGTGACCAAAACAGACCCTGAGCCCTAGAGATCCATAAGGTAGAGAGACAGCTATTCCCCCCATAGAGGGCCAGCTGTTGAGCACACCCCCTATGCTCTGGGCTCCCTGACCCCTACTGCACCTCGTCCTCAGCCCAAGCTTATTGTTCCCTGGGTTGGTGGGCCCGGAGTCTGGCAGCCCCAGGCTCAGATGCGAGCTGCTCTGTACTCCTTCGTGGAGTGGCTGGAGAAGCTGCTGGCTGGCTGTGAGACTGTCTCCACACCCGTGACATGAGGATGACAGCAGGATAGCACCTGCCTTCTTGGGACCCTGAGATGCTTCCAGCTTTGTGGCTGGGGTCCCACCTTCCCAGAAGACCTTTAGTCAGCCCCATCTCAGGTAAGGGACCAGGGGAGTCAAGGCCCACAGCTCAGAGGTGGCATCCCAGAGCCATACTGATCGCTCTGCTTCCAGCAGTCATGAGGCCACTCCAGCCTGGCCTGATGGCCCTGCTTTCTCCAGGAGAGGCTGAGTCCAGGCAGGAGAATGGGTGTGGGATGAGGGCCCAGCAGCCAGGCTGTACTGTAAGGATGCCTAGAGCTGCTTCCCCCACCCTCTCTGCCAGGTTCAGCCTCAGTGGAGTGAGGAGGCTCACAGACAGGCCTGGAGCCCAGCACAGCATGACTCGCCTCATGAGAGATCCTGTTTGTGCTCAGCATGACCTCAAGTTGCTGCTGCTTCTCATGCAATACTGGCATACTCAGTGGTTCTCCTCCTTACCCACCTACCACCCATGTTAGAAACAGGTGTTCATTCCCCCTTCTTGAGAGCCAAGATGATGGTGATGGAGTATATGGTAAGAGGGACAAGGACTAGGAAGATGGGGGCTGCTCCTCTGAAAAAACACCCAGAGAAAGGGTCTCCACCATGGGCTTCTGGGGGCTACTGCCTGATCACCCCAAACCTGCCAGTTGATAAGCTCCATTCTCAATAGTGCTTCCCTAGAACACGTGCCCAGAAAACCAGGCATCTGAAAGAGGCTCCAATGCAGACTGTAGGGAAAACATCTCTAGAGAAAGCAGAGACAGTGCAGGGAATAGATAAAAATTAGGTAAAATCTAATCAGTTTCCTCTCAGGGATAGGAGAAGATTTAAAACAAGAACAGTGTGCTATGAACAAGGAGCTATCAGAAAATAAGAAGAGTACCTGGAAGTTAAAAATAGAATTGCTAAAATTACCAAAAAAATCAATAGAAGGGTTGGAAAACAAGGTCAAGGAAGTCTTCTAGAAAGAAAAACAAAAAGAGAAAGAAGGAAAAAAAATTGATGAGATTCAGAAGACAAATATAGGTCAAATATCTATTTGAAACAGAGATAATAGAAGAGAAAAAAAGTTATCAAAGAAATAATACCAGAAAATCTCCTAGACCTGAAGACCTGGCCCTCCATTGGGCAAGTGCCTAGCATAATAGATGACATTCACAATGTGATTTCAGGCCTCTGGGCGGGGGGGTCAAAAGAACTCCCAAGGGAAAAGCAATGTGGCATCAGACCTCTCTACAGCACACTGGATGTCAAGAAGATAACAAAATTGCAATGGCTTCAAAATTCTAAGGGACATTATTTTCAATATGGAATTCTGGAGCAGGCCAATCCAGCCTGAATAGGTTTGTTAACACATGAGGACTCACAGAATGATTCTTCACTGTGTCTTCCTTAGAGAGTTACTTGGGGATGTGCTTCAGCCAAAACTAGGATATAAACCCTGAAAGAGGAAAATATGGGGCCCAGGAAACACTGGGTGATGCTGGGAAGTTTGCTGGGCAGTTGTGAGGGGGCCAAAGCATGCTTGGTCCATGTGGGGGCAGCAAGACAGAAGCCTGGGGTCACACCTCCAGGTTTAAATGAGAGACCCAGTAGAAGAGTAAGCACATGAGGGTAGTAGATGGGACAAGAGAGAAAAGATAGAGTCAATTGTAAATCCAGGAAAACCAAAGGCCATACAAGAGTAGAAAGGCCACCAAGGTACCCACCCCCAATCGTGGTGGGGTGGTGAAGGGCATTTATGTGACCTGGGTTGGGAAACACTGTTTATGAATTTAACTAATGGTAGTGAGACAACCATACTAGGAAGTATACTAGAGAAGAGGGGGCATGGAAATGTGAAACACAAGGAACAGGAACAGTGGCTGCCTTCAAGGAGGAACAGGGGCTGGGACAGAGCAAGCCGATTCTCCAGACTAGCCCTGGAGGTCTGGGTGCAGGTTTTAACTTTGACCAAGATATGGTCGACCGTTTTATCTTTTCAAAATGGCTGCATATTTGGCACTGAAATGTCAGAAATAGAGATAAATAAAAAAAGAGAAAGTGTATCTGCCAGAAGGTGGAGATGAATGTGGTCTAGAAGCAGGCATGTCTGAGGTGTAGGAGGACAAAGTGGGACTGTGATTGCTCAAGCTGCATCTCCATGGCCCTGAACAAAGCTCTTCGGCATCATGCTCTGCCAAGGGTCATCAAGGTTGCGTCCCAACTCTAGGGACACTCCGGGCTCTTGGCTTCAGAGGCCTCTGCTATTTAGACACTTGACAGGACAGCTTTGGCCTGAAAATTCAGCTGTGTGCTCAGACCTTCCACAGTCAGACAAAGCCTTACCCTAGCTCCTCCTCACCTCTACCCTGCTGCCAGTTCACAGACACAAGACCCCCATTAGCAGGAAGCCCAGCAGGTAAACCCGGCAGGGGCTGTGTGCACATGGTGCCTCCGGAGTGGGGGTCTGTGGCTCTTGGGGAGGACTTGCCCTGACCTTGGCTGAGTGCAAACAGGCTTTCCTCGGCTTCAGTGAGAGCCCCAATTACGTTTCTGCCAAGGAACCCGTGGCACACAGGCAGGGGCAACGTGAATAAGTAATTGCTCTTTTATTAACGAGTGATAAATTATTCCTATATGATTGTGTGTGATAACTCTTCCTTATTTGAAATCAATTTGGGATGGAAATTGTTGGCGGCTTCTCACCAGTGAGGGTGGGAGGACCAGGCGCCACTGCCTCCTGGAAAAGCAGGTCAGTGTATTTTGGCTACTTCCTGAGGCTGATGCGCCAGGAGCTGGCATGCAGGAGGGGGTTGGCTGCCCTGGGGGCAGGGGCTAGGGAAGGTGGCCTTATTCCTCAGCACCTGCCCCTGGGATCTGGGAGGGTCAAGGCAGGTGTTCCGGCACAGCCTTTCCCTACCTCCAACACCTGCTGGAAGTGCTGAAAGAGGCCCAGCCCACCCCACTAGACGCAGGGCACATACACCTTGAGCCAAAGAAGTATCAGGCCAGGAAAGGAGCCCCTGAAAGCCCAGGCCCTTACTGGAGACCACCACAGGCATGGGTGGGCATGGCTGGATGATCAGGGTCAGGGGGCCATCTGCAGGCCACATTCCACTCACTGCCCACCGCCCCCCCACCACCACCATGTAACCCTGAGGCCAGGGCTAGCCTGATCTTTCATCCCCACAGAGGACATACCCAGTGCCCAGCTGGACTCCAACCCAGGCCAATGATGGTTCAACTTTATCAAACCCGAAAAGGCATTTTCCTTTTTCTTACATATTTTCCTAATGATTTCCCCATCCTCATTCCCTCCTCCCCCAGTTCAACACATGAGGGTCTCCAGCATGAGATGAGGCCCAGGTCAGTCAGACCTGGTCTGGGCCCCCCACCGGCCCCGCAGTGCCCCTGGCAGGTCCCCAACTCCCAGGGGCTCAGCATGATTGTCTGTTGATCTGTGTGAGGGGCTGCACTCAGCAGGTGCTCGGTAACTGCCAAGCAAAGGTAAGAAAGACTGCACTTCCGAAGGCCCCCTTCAAATAGGCCCTGCAGCCTTGGTGGTCTCACATGGGGCCAGGAGAGCCCCGTGCAGAGGAGGAAGCAGATGATCAGGGAACAGGGCGCCTTTGGCGCATGTGCCAGTGCAGACCTCTTCCCGGAAATGCATACTTAAAACCCTGCAGTCAGTCAGCTGCCTCCCTCCCAGCCCAGGCTGCAGGAAACCAGGCTGTGCCCACCTATCCCCACTCCTACTCCTCCCCAGCTGCCTCCCTGTCCCATCATGGCTGCTACAGGCCTGAGAGGCCAGGGCACCTCCCAGCTCAGCCACTTTGTCCAGCTCAGCTTAGGCACCGCTAGTGACCTTGCCTCTCGGGTCTGGGTTGGTCATCTGTGAAATGGGGAAGTTGGGTCTGAGAACCTGACAAATCCCCAGGGGTTTGGGGGCACTTGGGTGGACCTGGGTCCCTGATACCCCACACCTTCCTCCACTGCCAGGGTGCCCACTTAACCACATACCTCGCTGGTCAACTGAGCAGGTCTCCATGTTGCTTGCTTCTGCCAGTTGCCCCCATGGACTGTGGGCTCCACAGGGACAGGGCCACACCTGGTGACTAGCACACACCATAGATGTTTGTCACATGAATGTAAGAAATGTCCACCACTACAGGCAAGTGGCAGACTTTGCCAGGCTGTGGGAACAGCATTCCCTGAGGATGTGCAGGCCCAGACAGCCTATGGGGTACTGATATCCCCGTGGGGAGTATGTGGCAACAGCACCTGGAAGTCAAAGGCAATTTCATTTCTGCTACAGAAATGTTTGTGTCGCCCTCAAATTCCTATGTTGAAGTCCTAACCCCCAGTGTGATGGTATTTGGAGGAAGGGCCTTGAGAGATGGGCACCTAGATGATGTCATGTGGGTGGGGCCCACACGATGGAATTAGGGCCCTTATAAGAAGAGACAGTGGGGGGTTTGTTTTCACTGTCACCACATGGGAACATGGTGAGAAGGTGGCCATCTGTAAGCCAGGAAGAAAGCTCTCACCAGAACCGTACCGCACCGGCACCCTGATCTCAGACCTACAGCCTCCAGAACTGTGAAAAAATAAATTTCTGTTGTTTAAGCCACCCAGTCTGTGGCATTTTGTTATGACAGGCTGAGCTGACTAATACAACTTCTTTCTTACATCTGATATATTTTCCCAGATCTTTTTTACAATGCACACAAACCAGTAAAATCAGAAATGCTTTTAGTTTGGTTTATTTGGTTTCATGTACCAACACTGGATGGGGAAGCCCTGCCCCAAGAAGGGTGAATGAGGCAGTGCCCTGGCAGCAGGACCCCCTTCCAAGACTCCCATGCCATGGGATCCCCGCCCACCACAGCCAGCCCTGCAGGATGGCCGGAGAAAAAGTCCAGGGCTTTGGTGCAGCCTCTGCCTCTCTGGGGCCTCAGGCAGGTCTTCCAACCTCTTGGGACCTGCTTCCTCACCTGGAAAATGGAGATACCAAGACCCACCTCACAGGGTATGGAGAGACCCCACAGCCCACTCAGGGGTGGTGCAGAGTGGGTACAGAAAATTCATAGCCCACCTGTGGGGTCATCTCAGGAGGGATGGGTCATATCACCCCCCGGCAGGGACCCACTGCCCCCACCTGACAGAAGGGAGGTCAAGTCACAGCTATAAAGGGCATGCTGGTGCCTGACCTGGCCTAACTCCAGGCTCTGATTCTGTCATGTGCACCGGATCCTGTGGCTTCCATGAGCCTTTGTGTAGGCAGTTCCCCTTTCCAGAATGCCTGCCCTATCCCAACACATCCTCTTGGAAGGGCTCTTCTCCTCACAGTCCCACCATGCCAGCCCTTGGAAGAGGACCCTTCCCAATCTGTTCCCCTCCCACACTGCAGTCTTGCCTGAGGCGTCCGTCCATTCTTACACCCACCCTCAATGCTGGACTCAGCTCCAATGGGGCCATTTAAGGAGCAGGTGAATAAGTAGAGACCTAGAGCTTGGTCAGGGTCTCAGCCATGGGCTCCCACCATGGGGTACTTGGCAGGGAAGAAGCACAGCTAGGCCTGAGGGGTCCTGCGTTGAGTTACACGCCAAGCAGGTCTTGACTCCACCTGGGCCTTGGGGTAGTGTAGGGGTAGTGAGCTTACCAGTGCTGGTGCTGGCCACGTGGCAGGAAATGAGTGGCAAGGGCCTGAGGATGAAGGTCTGTAGGCCCTCCCTCCCTAATTCTTACAGGCTGCTCTATCTAGGAACGTGTCGCCCCCACCCTCCAGGCCTCCTTAATCACTGGTGGGGAAGGTCATATCTATGTCAGGCTTCCTGTAATCTGGAGTGGGGGGGGGAGCAGTCAGCCACAGCATCAAGGAGGGCTCCATAGGGGCACTGAAGTGCATGTGCACGCGCGCACGCGTGCACACACACACACACACACACACACACACTGCCACAACCTGCCTCGGGCCATCCCCGGGGGATGGGCTGTGACTCCGGCAGCAGGTAAAGAATGGAGTCCATTAGGGCCACCATCTGTCTCGGCAGTGACGGGTCCTCTCAGTGACATCCGGGAGGTATGTAGATGGAATATCTTTATGGGGAGAGTTTTTCTTTTGCCAATTTTCGAACAGGAAGCCAGACACTTGTCACACCTGTCCCCGTGTCAGCCTCTGCCTGACATAAATTGGGGCTGAGGCAGGGAGATGAAAGACAGCCTGGACATGACAGGTGTGCAGGGGCCACATGTCATACGGCCGGGAGCACACAGAGCAGTGGGCTGGCCTCCCGCTGGGGCTGGGCCCAACACAGGGCTGGCCTCAAACTAAAGGCTAGAAAACACTTAACCAAAGAGAATGAAAGGAGAAACAAGTGACCCTCAGGGACCTGCCCAGGTCCCCTCCACCCAGCCCCTACCCCTGGTGTACATCTTGTTGCCTAGCTAACCCCATCAAAGGTGGGGAGGATCCTGCCCAGAGGATGGGCTGGGGGGTCACCTGCAAGGCCATATGTAGGAACCACAGCCCCAGGGCACCCTTTAGCTCCTTCATCAGTTCCTGCCATGTGGGGAAAGCCACCCATGCCCTGGGGTGAGAAGTGCTCACTGCCAGTGGGGCAGTGACAGTCCTGTACCTTCCTCAGATGGCCCTGGGGTCTCGGTCTCAGCTCCCAAGGAGACCTAAGAGCTGAGTTCTCACCAGGCTCATTGGCCATTGCCTCACACAGCTTCATCCCTTGGAAAGCCCCATGGAGCCTCGGGGTGGGGGCTGGGCAGGGGCGTGACTAGCCAGCTCTGTGCTCTCTGAGGACAAGAGGGGTGCTGAGTGTGTCTTGGGAGAGCAGGGAGACCTTGAGCAGGATGGCGGAGGGAAGTGGACAGTGGAGAGCTGTAGGAGGAACTTGGCAGGGCTCTGGGAAGGGTGGGGGGGCAGGACAGAGCACTAGGGCCCACTCCCAGTTCCTGGCTGTGGTGTGCTGTGGAGGCAGGTGAGAGAGCTAGGTGCAAGCATCCTGTGTGACCTTGGGGCCCACAGCCCTCCCAAGACTGCTGTGATGTGGTGTCCAGCCCATTCTGGTGACTGGCCAGGACTGGCCTTTCTCTGTAATTCTGCTTCTACCCATGTGTTTGGGGATGGGAGGTGCTTTTGGGCTGGAGGCTACACCCTGGGGGCAGGTGGCCCACCCTTCTTCTGCCTGCACCCCACCCTGCCCAATGACCATGGGGTGCGCCTTCCACCAGACCACAAAGCTGCTGCAAAATGAACTGTGGGGCAGAAGTCTCCACATTGTGAAGGCAGAGAAACCTTGAATTTCCTTCTAAGTCAGGATGGAGTGACCAGGCCCAGTGGCCATCTGACCCAGGCCCCTGCTGGGACGTGGGCCCCTCGCTGAGAAGTGGAGATGCCTTACATGGGTCCCAGCATCCCCTCCAGACTCCCCTGCCACTGGCCTTGCCTGGATTTTTGCACGTCCCACCTTGACCTCTGACTTGGCTCCCCTTGGTATGAACTGATGTCACAGACTCCCCTTGGGACAGGCGGCAAGGACCCTCATGGCTACAGGACTGCTGGGGAGTGGCAGGCCCCGGCGGGGCTCCTCCTCTGTGCTCCCATGGCTCAACAGAGGCTTCTGCTTCCAGTGGCTGTACACCCTGCTTCCTGAGTTACACCACAGACCCCCCCACCCCTGCCCAGGACAGGGCCGCTTCAAAGGACTTGGGAACCTGAGGGGTCCCCTGAGAGATGGGGGCTCCCTGACCCACTGAGGGCCCCAGAAGCCCCATCACCAGCTTCTATTTCCACAGGAAGTTCCATCTGAATGGGACAATCAAGCTTCCATGAAGGGCTGGGCCCTGGGGGCAGCACTCAACATTGACTCCCCCTTCAGAGTCTCCCCCCTTTGACAGAAAGACTCAGAAGGTGAGTGACACACCCAGGTGTTCAGCTGGCTCTGGGCTAAAGCCAGGAGGGTCCCAATGCCAGACACTGCCTGCCCGGCTTTTGCCTGGAGGGGATCCCCTATAGGTTGGCATCTCTGTCTCTCTCTAGACCCATGACTTTGCTCATCTGAGTCCTGGAGGGGGGCCGCCCTCTTGCAGCCACCTCAGACAACTGGTCTGTACCTGACACCCAGCAGCCATCCCCAAGGGCCATGACTGCCAGCTCCTGTGTCTCCTGGGAACTGACTCAAGTCACTGCCCATGAGGCTGCTCCACCATTCGTGGCTCCCTGTATCCCAGTGCCAGGTCTGGGCTGGACTTGGGCACGTGGAGATGGGGAGGCAGGCACAGGTATGCATGTCAGGTGCTGAGACCAGAAACTGGGGGCCTCTCCCACTGAGGGTAGAAGAAAAGGTTCCCAAATGAGACTCCCTGGCCCAGGCCCTGAAAACAAGGGGGGCTCATCTAGACATGGCAGAGTTTAAGCAGGAGGAGCTTGGCTGTCAGGTAACATGTTATAGAAAGCATCTCAGAGCCTGAATGGAGGACAAGATGGCAGGCAGGCAGCTGTGGGCATCTGTGGCCATAAGTCTGGGAGGGGGCTGGCTTGCAGCAGGCCCTCAGTGAGGGATAAAAGGGGATGGACCTCCCTGGGGCCCAACTGGACACTGGACTTGTTTTGGAGGATGGGAGGCAGCAAAGACCCTGGGCCTGGGGTGTGGATGATGGGGGTGGAAGGCAGGTGGTACAGGGGTAATGACCACCAGACCGACTGGGTCTGAGGGACCTGTAACTCCAGTGGAACTCCACATGCAGGGGAAAGAGATGTGGAGTTGCTGGGTGAGGGCAGCATAGGGGCCTGAGATCCCTGCTCAATTGCATAGGCCTGGCATACAGCAAGGAGGCAATAAACACTTACTAAGCAATCATGGGGACCAGAGGGCCAGAGCAGAACTCTATGACAGGTCAAACCAGGCCCCAGAGCTGGCCATGCTGGAGTGGGTAGGGAGGTAAGTAAGTTTGGGGGCTCTGGATTCCCAAGCTGGTCTTGAGACCCCCCCCCCTCCTTTCATGTCTGCTCACTGTCCCTGCTTTTTATGGAGCACATACTGTGTGCTTGGAGCAGCCACATGACACCATGAGCCAGCCACCCAGCCCCCACCCGTTTCCCCCAGAGCCCAGCACCCTACTTGCCTCAGACTTGGAGCATTTTCCTACCCACAAAGGCACTGAACTGGAAGCACCATGTTTGGTCAACAGGCGCTGATTATGGATGAGGCCTCTGGTGACCAGGAAAGGGCGGGTGCTGCCCAAGGTCACAGAGTGAGCCGGCACTGCACAGGTTGATCCAACGCCTGCCCAGACTTCAGGATGGGGAGACTTCTGGCAGGTCCCTGAGCCCGCCCCATCTGGGCCCCAGCAGGAGGTGAATAAAGGCAACATCTCAACAAGGTCACAATAGCTGGGACAGATGGAGGACACAGAGCTGAGCCCAGGCAAGTGAAAGGGCAATCTGAGAAGGCTCCCTGGAGGAGGTGAGGGACCCAGAGCTCTGCCTTGGCCTGAGCCCCTATGCACGCCATCCCCTTCCTCAATGGGCCCCTCACCAGTTTCAGCCTCAGCCTGACATTTCCCCTGACATTTGCTGCAAAGAAATAGAGTCATAAACCCAAAGGTTAAATTTGCACATTGCCTCACACTGCCAGGAGAAGCGTGGTCCCTCCACCCACCAGTGCCATGGCTGCAGGGTTTGTGTGGGATGGCCCACCCATCCCTGGGGCCTTTACTAGGGGCCCAAAGGTCCCCCTCCCAGGCCCTCCGAGGAATCTGAGCCACTGATGCCCAAAACAGTTTCTGGGTACAGCAGTCCCTGAATCATGTCACATGGGGTGCCTATCAGAGGCCCTGCCCAATCCACCTGCAAACCTGAGGCTCCGAGACACCCCGCAGTAAAGGAGCTCTGTCAGTGCCACTTAACCCAGCCAGTCCCAAATTTGCTTGACCACAAAACCCTTGTTCAATCCGCACCAACATTCTGTGGAACTTCAATTACACGGAGTGTGATCTGTGATGGCCAGTTAGGAACGCCTCAGTGCTGACCAGCGAGCACAGGAGCACCCCCAGGGTGCCGGGCGAGCTGCCTGAACAAAGCTGGGTCAGCTCCTGACACCCCAGCCCCTCCAATTGGGCTCCCCATATCACCATTGGCCCAGCTCCACATGCCAGGCCCAGATGGGGCTCACAGCCTGTCAGACCCACCTGAGCCAACCCAAGCTCCTGGCCTCTGCCCACATAGCACCTTCCACAGCCCCTCCAGGAGGTCTGCCCTAAGTCCTGCCTTTCAGCTCCACCTCCCGGCCTGGCTGCCCTGTCCTGGAGCGAGTGGGGTGATCAAGGGTGTAGGATGGTGCCGCAGGGCCCATCCCCCATCCTCGCTCAGCAGGGCAAGGCAGAGGGCCCAAGGCAGAGGGCCCTCTCTGACAGGGAGACAGGACTGTCAGGATGCTGCCGGCTGAGGGCAGAGGCTGTGAGAAGGGGGTAGGAGAGAGGTAGCCCAAAGCCCAGCTGCATAAGGGCCATCCTTGGAGTCAGAGTCCTGATCAAAGCCTAGAAGCAGATTCCACCACTACCAGTGAGAAACCCTACCCCAGGGAAGGGAGAGGCCCAGGGAGCCCATCCATAAAATGTTGGGAGGGGGTGAGGATCAGGGCTTGCTACCATCAGGGGAGGGGGCCTGTGGCCACACCCTGGGGGAGACCCGTGGAGTCCTGCACTGAGGACACTGGGGGCATACACTAAATGCATCTCCTTGAGGGCCAGCTCCAGGACCATGGACACTGTGAGAGACTGAGGCAAGTTCAGATAAATAAGTGATGGCGAATCTTCAGGAAGGGATTCCACACACACCAGTAAACCCATGATGCACAAGAATAGTTCCCGACGTGCAATATGTTTAAAATACAGCGACAAAAGAAGAAACTGCAGCACACAACACCCGGCTGGGCCCACACATGCCAGTGACGGCCTGGGGAGATAGAGCGGGTGTGGACAGCATGCCCACCCTCTGGCTGGGCTTCCAGTTTTGGCTCTGTGACCAGCTGTCCTTTAAAGCATTGAGTCCTATAAATTCAGGAGAGCAAGGATCACATCCCCTTATTTGCCTGGTTCCAAACAGGGACAAATGAGTGAGTAAATGAACGGGTGTCTGAGTAAACAGATCAGGAGCAATCGCAGTGTCTGGGATGAGGCAGCTGGGACACAGGGTGGGGGACACAGAGAGGTGTCGAGGTTGTTGAGGGGTTACCTTGAGAGAGAAGGGGGGGCTGGGGGCCAGTGCTGTGGCACAGCTGGAGGGAGAGCGGGGGACAGCCAGCCTGGCTCATTATGGACCTTGAGGCCCAGGCCCTAGGTGGCCACCGAGGGAGGCAGCCCTGCCTGGGAGTCAGGGCCCATCAGGCTAGGGCCGGGGTGACACGAACTTCATTAACCAGGCACAGTCAAGAGCCCTCAGGAGCCCCACAACAGGGCTCAGGGGCAGGGGTGTCGCACACTCATGCACACTAACTCACACCCATTCACTCATTCAACGCAATTCACTCGTTCACCATGGAACTGCTTCCTCGTGCTCCTGTTCTCCTGACCCCTTTCTGGATGCACAGACTGAGGCTCTGTGGAGACACTGGCCACAGGTCCGGGAGAGCAGGAAATGCAGTCCTGGGAGATGGGTTCCCTCTGCCTCCACCAGCGGGGACCCTCCTGGTGCTGCACCAGCTGCCACAGGCATCCATGCCACAAAGCCATGAATTTGGGCCTGGGGCAGGGAGCAAGGTGGGGAACGGAGCCAGGAGGCAGCACTGCTCATGGGTGAGCACAAGTCCTCTGGCCTGGGGGCAGCAGAGGGAGGGGAGCTGGAGTGCAGTGAGCATGGGGGAGCCAGGGCCACACATGGCCAGGCCCTCATAGTCTGTTGCTCACAGCGAGTAACAACAAACAAACTCTTGGCCCTGTGATGGGTCTCAGGCCAGCCCTCAGGTTCCTTGGACTGCGGGACTTCCTCTTCTGCCTTCCAGAGCCCCAGCACAGCCTGTGGTGGGGGGGAGGTCTTCTACAGACACCCCCACAAGCCCTCTTGCTTCTTGAGACCCACTGGGCCCTCTCCCTTACCTTTCATCCATGACCACAGAGAGAGGGTCAGTCCCAACTGCAGGACACCCAGCTGGCTGTTAATGTTCACATAGAGAAACTGAGGCCCAGGTATTCTGTGAGTTCTCTGCTGGTGAGGGGCAGAGCAGAGATGCTGCCCAGCTTGGGAAGCACATTGCTGGCCACCTCCCACCTTCTGTAGTGCTTTCACTCGCTCCCTGCCCCCCAACTGCACATCACCCCTTTCCAACTCCCCTGTGACCTCTATGGGCCTTTATTTCCCCATCTGCAAATAGGCACAAGGGAGGTCCAGTTGGCAGTGCAAGGTTTCTGGGAGGACTTCCATTTGTGGGAACCACTGACTGGGGTGGCGTGGGGGGTGATGTTTTGGGTATTTTGAAGGCAAAAGTACTGGCATCAGAAGCCCATGGGGACTTGGCCTGGAAGTATCCCCAACAACCCGTGAGGGATAACTGGGCCATGTCACTGGCCCAGGAGAGAAGGCCGAGGTACAGAGAGGTGAACTGTCACACCCAAGGTCATACCACTGACAGGTAGCGTAGCCAGGACCCAAATCCAGGCTGTCGTTCTGCCATCCCACACCCAGCAGCCAGGGTTTATGAGTGGCCCTCTGCCAGGTGGTAGGGTGTGACCACCACCTGGCTCAGTCCCTCCCATAGAACTTGCTTCTTCCTCACCTTGACTGGCTTACAAAAGAGGAATGGCCAGCTCCTCAGCCTGCCCACCTATGGGGCCCAACCTCCAGCCTGCCCCTCTGTTTTACTCCCACACACTCTGTAAGGATGACCCACTTGTCCCCATTCTATAGACAAGGACACTGATGGTGGCTGGGGGACAAGGCAGTATGGCCCTGCCTCTCCGAGCCCGGGCCCAAGGCCCTCCTCACCACAGTGAGAGCGGATCATCAACACCCTTACCTCAGTGCCGCACATAGCATCTGAAGCCGGTGACACCACAGAGCATCTCGCCAATAAGGCTCCTACCATGGAGATACTAAGGCACAGGGACAGGGTCTTCCTGAGGTCACCCTGGGTCAGCCTCGGTGTGGGCACATACTTGTCCCCCATTGGGCTTAGTGGCAGTGACTGCACAGCATGGGGGAAGGGTCTGGTCTATGTGTCACTGTGTTGACCTCGAGGTTTGAAATAAGCCTTCCCTGCCCGGGTGGTCCCAGCCCCCATTGGCCACCATTGCCCCGTTAAGGGGGGGAGGGGAGGAGTGTCTGGGAGCCCTTTTGCCTCATGCCCTAGTCTGGGCGCACTGAATTAGCTCCCCAGCACACATCCTTAGTGCCTCTGCTGAAGATTTGGGTAAAACCTGGTCGCAGCCTGTCTGGGCATACAGGGGCACCAACAATGGAGGCAAAGAAACACATGCCGATGTGGTCACAGGCACATATGGTCATGTGTGCAGACACACACGTGCAGAAGCATACTGAGTCACACACATGAACACACCACACACACACACACACACACACACACACACCCAGATCCAAAGGGGGGCTGTGGAGGGGTGACTCCCAGGACTTGGGGAGAGGCAGACAGAGGTGGGGCCATGCTCCTGCAGCCTGTTTCTCGCCCCTCCATCTGTGAGCTCTGGCTGCCCAGAGCCTCCCCCTCAACACATGTGCATGTAGGCAAGGGAGTGGGTCCCACTGAGGGGCCCCAGCATGTGCCAAGTGGGGAGACCACAGCAGGCACGCTATGTGCACGCATGTGTGGCTGTGGGCGTGCGGGCGGGGGTGAGGACATGGATGTGCATCCACAGCATGTGTGCGCGGGCACACTGGGGCAGTCTGGCATGCATGTGCACACGCGATGTACAAGTGTGCAGCCCTTGTAGACACGTGCACGTGCAAGGAAACGTGTGTGCAGCCTGCGGCACTGTGGACATCAGCAGGGCAGCCCGGGTGGGCACCAGGGGAGCACCCTCCAGGCGGGGCATGCCCAATTTCCCCCATAGGAAGTCACCCTCCAGACCCCACCTCTCAGGACCTCACACCAGGGATCCCATGAGGGCTGTCAGGGAGGGGGTGCTGCCAGCCCCACCACTTCTGGAACCACTCAGTTGAGCCCCCAAGGGGCCCTCAGGTTGCGGGTGTGGAGGTGCTAAGGCTGCCTACTTTCACCGCCAACCCCCTGGGGTAGAGCGCTGGGCCAGCCCCGCCCCCCCCCACGCCCTCTACTGTCGCCAACGCCCCCATTTCATCCCGCTGCGGCCTGACCCCAGAGAAACCAGAGGTCCTGAGCGGACTACTAGGGGCAAAGGTGAAAGCAACCTAGTACCCCCACCCCTGCTCCGTACCCACGTTTCTGCAACCCTGCTCATTAACCCCTTAGAGGCCAGGGCGCTCCGAGGCTGGACCCCGCCCTTCCAGCCTGCAGACCCACCCGGCCCGGGCTCGGAGTTCGGGGCCACAGGGCCCCGCCGCCCCTGGCCCCGCCGCCGCGGCCAACTTTCCCGGGAAGCGGCAACTTTTCCTCCTGCCGCGGGCTCCGCCCTCCCGGGGCCGGGGTGCCCGCGGCCCCAGTCCGGCGCGGCACTGCGGTGGCCCTCACGGCCGCCCGGTGACCCTTCCGCCTGCCTCGGCAGCCCCGGCCTGGCCCTGCGGCTCCAGGAGGGGCCGCCCCCACCGTCCCCACCCCGCCTGCCCGGATCGGGCGCGGCACAGCACTCACCTCCGGCGGACGCCCTCTTCATCTTAAGGGTCGGGCGGGGCGCGTCGGGGACCGAAAGTCGCTTCGGGGCCGGCGCCCGTCTCCCCGCGGCCGGGTCCGCATCCAGGCGCCGCCGCTCCGGCCCGGCCCCGGCCCGGCCGCGGGACGAGGCTGGGCGCGCTCCGCTCCGCCCGGTCGGCTGGGCTGGCGGGGCCGCGGGCGCGGAGGGCGAGGGCGGCGGCGGCGGCGCGGAATGGAGGGGCGCTCGCGGCGCGGGCCGGGAGCGGATGAATGTTTTATGGGATCATGTGGTTTGACGCGCGAGGAATCCGCCCGGTCCCCCCGCCGGCCGGGGCGGGGCGGGGCGGGGGCGGGGCGGGGCGGGGCCTCGCGGCGGGCGGGGCACTCACCTGGACTTCGGCCCTGAAGGGTGCGTGGGGCGGCGGGGGGAGGGTAGGGGAGCGGGGGAAAGGGAAGGGAGCGTGGGCGGCTCAGGGTCCCGGGGCGCGCAGGCCGGGCCGCAGGAGGTATTCAGCCCGCCCGGTGCACCGGTGCCACGCGCGGCCCCAGACAAAGGCAGCGCATTTCTGAAGAGGCGGCGGCCCCTGCAGGCGGCCGCGGGGATGGCGGCGAGGGCCGGAGCGGGCTGGGGGCGCGGGCCGGAGGGCGTGGGCTCCAGGGCGTGTCGGCCCGGACTGGCCGGGGTGTGAGGGTCACCGAAGCGTCCAGCCACCGGTAAGGACTTTGTCCGGAGGCCTGGAATGGCCCCCTCGCTTTCTCTGGAGCCGCCAGGGCCGAACAACCCTTTACTGGAGTAGGATTGCTCCATTTTTTCAGTTAGAAAACTGAGGCTCAAAGCTCAAGAGACTTCTGAAGCCCCGACCCGTTTTTGCACCAACTCTCTCTGGACTAACCCAGGGAGGTGACACAGTCACAGTCCTGCCCTGAACCACAGGTGCACCTCACCTTTTCCCTCCTTCGGAAAGGGGAAACCCAGGTGATTCCTAGCTGCCCACCTGCTGAGTATCCCCATGCTCCACAAAGCCAGCCGAGGCTTAAGGACCAAAGAACCCATTGACCCTGTCCTTTTCCCCTGGGCACCTACACAGACCTCCCTCCGTCCCTCTCCTCAGGGAATCTACCAGGGAATAAGCTCCTGGGTGCATCCTGGCATCTTCAGCCAGCTGTCAGGCCAGCATCCATGCAGCTGCCCTGCACATGGAGGAGTGATGGGAGCTGATTAGCCTTGCCTGAGCCTCTCTGAGCCTACCCTGTGGGTAAAAGGACCATGTGGATGAGAGACTGGCTGGCAAAATTGGTTCCGGTCTGCAGAACCCTGTGCCCAGGGCAGGCTCTGGACCCTTCCCTGTGACTACAGCATCTTGGCCAAGGGCTTGGTCGTCCCCCTGGGATTTCAGCCAGTGTCACTGGTTATATGAGTCTGAGAGACCTGGTCACTGGAAAGCCCAGTGCACTCTGCCTCTCCATAAGACCAAGCCTCTTGACCATAGAGGTGACATTGGGAGAAGTCAGTAGAGTACAGGGTTTTTGGCCTGCCGGCCTCACCAAAGGAAAGCAGGGAACTCTCTGAGCCCAATGCTCCCATCTGAGCACAGAGTTGCAGGCAACCTCATGGGATGGAGACCACTGGTGGTGCCCATGCTGGGCTGACCCTCTGACCTAGTGTAGAGGCCACACTGCCAAGATCCCTCAGGCGGCACTGTGGCTCTGATCACATCTTTGCCTGCTCTGTCCCTTTTGTCCTCATCCTAGCCTTGGTTTACCAGGTCATGGTGGAGTACATTCAATTCCCAGACACAAGGGAGGTGAGGTGGAGCCCAGACCACTCTAGTGCCTGTGCACTTGCTCCTATCCCCAGCCATGCACCCATAGTCACCTCTCCAGTGGGTGCTGGTTGCTAGTGCCATGAGTGAATCCTTGGCACAGCCACACAGGAGGTGTGTCCCCCCATTGTACAGATGAGAAACCTGAGGCCAAACTCACAGAGACAGCAAGAGACTGAGGCTTATCCCCATGCTAGCACCCTTCCTGCAGGGTCCCTGCATACAGCAGCTCCCAAATCAGGAAAAGTTCTGTCTGCATGGCCTTAGACCAAATAATAAGTCATGTGACACTGGCTATCATTCTGAGGTCTGAGCTGGTGTGGACCAGGATCTCATGCTCCTCGGTGGCTACAATGATCCAGGACGCCAGGCTGGCTCACCACTGCTGAACACTGTGACCCTATCTTCCTGTAGATTCAAAATACTGCCCTGTGGCAGTTGGGGATAGCCATTCTGGGGCCCAAGTGCACATAAGAGGGAATGGGGGACCAGTGTTGCAGTATGGTTTCTGGCACCGGGATCCTCTCCAGCTGCCAAGCTCAGATGTTTCTGGCTGCTCTGGGCTGGTGCCTGGGCCTCCCACCTGCCCATAGGTCTGTGTGGTGAGAGCCCACCACCTTGAGCCACAGGACAGGTTTCCTGTGCTCCCAGTCAGCACCTTGGCCACCATCCTCCTTGTGTGACACCCAGCCTGTGGGATGCCAGGGTGTTGGCTGCAGGTGTTGGCTGGGTTGGGTAGGTGTGAGCCAGTGCTGAGGGGTCTCAGGGCAGACAGAGGGGTTGCCGAGCAGGGCTGGGTGGCAGGTCAGTTGGCCTCCAGCAGGATACGGCTCACTCCTTAGGCCGGAGACATGGGAAGGGTTTGGTGAGGCACATTTATCAGGATGTGGGCAGGTGCAGGACAGCAGGAGGGACGGTATACTTCCCAGCAGGGCAGGTGTGGAGCCATTACTATTCAGGGTCCAAAGAGTGACAGAGAGAGGGCCCCAGTTGGTGAAGGGTCGGGGGTGGGCAGAGGGCTTGACAGGGGCTGCAGCCAACCCTAGGGGATCAACCTGTGTGTGGGAAGCCAGAGACCTTATGGGAAGAGCTTGGTCATACACTGCCCCTTTAATGCAGTCTGTACTGATAAGTTTCTGGGAGGCCCAGAAGGGTGCAGAGATGATAGGCCATTTGGGCCCCACTGATCTGAGTTCACTAGTCTTTCTGGACACATGGCCCAGGGGACCAAGAGTAGGCATGGTCTGAAGCCTATAGACAGCTCTACTCTCTAGGCTAAACAGACCTGTCTTGCCTGCCTGGGCTGGCCTTCTGCCTGAATTGCCCCCCCTCAGACACACCACACATAGGGTATGGCCTTCTGCTAGCTCATCCAGCCCACCACACCCCTCCAGTGAGGCCTGGTACTGTGCCTCAGCATCACCCCCATCCTGGGGACCAGTCTTCACAATCAGCATGTCAGGTGTGAGACAGCTCTCCCGACTGTGTGACCTCAGCCCAGCCCCTTGGCCTCTCTGGGCTCAGTGAAGCCTGTAGACAAGGTAGATGCTAATGCTTCCTGGGCTGGGTCAGCTGGTCAATGTCTCTCCTTTGTCCACTTCTCCTATCCCTTGGGAGGGCCGATTGGGGCCCTAACAAGAAGGGTGGGATTTTTCACTCAAACATCCACATTTACTCATAGAATCCAGCTTGGACAAGGGGACCCTTTTGCTGTGGCTGGTCCTGGGCTAACAGGAACACAGTTCAACCTCCTTAGAAGGCTGCTGCTTCCACAGGCTCCCAGAGGATTGTTTCTATCCTGGAGAGACAGGCCTGTGGTGGCTTTGCTTGGGCTGCCCAGAGGTGTACCCACAGGCATTTAGTACCTCAATCCCTTTCCAGGGAGGGGTGGGGAAGCAAGAAACATGGTCTCTGTTGCACACATTCTGGGCCACCCCAGGGCAGTGCAGGGAGAGACCTGGAAGGAAGCTCAAAGTTCTTGCAAACCTGTGCTTACCACCCAGGCACTGCTCCAATGTGACCCTTGCTGGCATTCTGAGTGGGTGGCTAGGAATATGGTCCTGGTGCCAGGGAACTAGGGGGCGCCGGCCTGCCATCTGCTGGTACCACAGAGGGTGGCTGCCTGCCTGAGGCCTGAGACGACTCTGCACCAGGCCTGTTAAGTGCACAGTTCCATTCTGTCCTGTGGTGTAGACACCACCAGCATTCCCCATTTTACAGGCAGGAAAATGGAGGTCAGGGGAGTTTAGGTAGACCCACCTCCTGGAAACCTCTCCCAGGGCCACCTTTGCCCATAGCCACTGCTTCCCCCACAGCCCCTCACTGTCCGCAACCTCATGGCTTCAGGGGGTGTCTTGGTCTTCTGTCATCAGCCCTGCACCCCTGAGGAGTCCCTCTGCCCAATTTTGGTGCATATTAAGCCATAATTAATCTGTTTCTTCATCTCTTATTCATCAAAGCCACACACAGCAGCAATCGGAACCATTATAGGGAAGGGGCCAACAGCCTGACCCCTGGCAGAATTCCCAGGAATCCCACTGGTCTGCTCATCTCCAAGTGCTTCCAACCTCTGCACTGAACAGGGGCCTCCTCCCATAGGTGTGCTCCTCAGGCCTTCCACCTCCAAGAGGTTGCTGAGGACTGTGGATAAGGTGTATGCATTGCACAGTGGTAGCCCTCACCACACCACCTTTCCCTCCCCCACTACCCCCACCCCCCTGCCACTGACCTGGAGCCCCTGTGGCCAGACTCCAGGAGGGGAGCCTGACCCTGGAGAGGGAGGAGACTCAAGCTGCTGTCACCTAGACCTCAAGGCTAGATCTGCCCCTTCTGGCTTCCAAAGGGTGGAGTGAGACCCCAGGGCTCCCTGGCGGTCACTGAAGGGTGAGCTCAGGGTCTTCTCCCAGCAGGTGCAGTAGTTGGTGGTCTCTCAGCTAGGGATAAGTAAGATACTTCTGTCTCTGAGGGCCCAAAGTCTGATGCAGGGGCAGAACTCCGGAAGGTGGGGTCCCATGGCTGTGCCCAAGGCATCAGTGCTTGATTCATGCCCCTCCTCCACCCCTGCAGGGAATGTGGATCCTTCCAGAGCCACCCACCCAGCAGTGACAGCTAAATTGGGATGCGCTGTTCACACTAGGAGCCCAGCGGGCGGTCAAAACCGGGTGGGGGGGGGGCACCTGGTGAGAGGATCTGGGAGAGCACCCAGTGGGCTGAGGAAGGCAGACCTTGGTATGGCCACAGCTGCCAGCTAGAGTGGACAGGAGTGGAGGGCAGGGCAGGCATCACAAACCCATTCTGGGGCCACAGTGAGGGGGTTTTTGCTGTCCAGCTCAGGTGCATGTGACAGAATGACCCACATTTAGGCCTAAAGAATCCCACGATTAACTCTCCTTCCATAGGCAAGTGAGGACACCCAGAGAGAAGGTCCTCTGCCTCAACCACTCCTTTGAGACACTCCCACGGCCAGGAACAGAGCCACAGCCCAGCACCCTGGACAGCACTGCGCCTGCGCGCTCCACCGCGGGAGAGGTGGGCGTGGTCGGCCTGGAGAGTAGGGGGGTGGGGGCGAGGGGTGGGGGCGAGGGGTGGGGGCGAGGGGTGGGGGCGAGGGATGGGGGCGAGGGGTGGGACGAGGGGCGGGCGGCACGCAGGTCGTCTAGAAGAGCCCAAAACTGGGCCCTGGGTGTTGCGTATTCTCGGGCCTTGCTAAAGTTCTAACTGCTTGTTCTCTGATTAAATCAAGAGGCCCTGCCAAAGCAATTCTGAAGTTCACATGAAAGAATATGTGAGCAAAGAAATCCAGGAAAATTTTTAAAAATAAGCCAACCGAGGTAGACCAGCCATGTGGGATCCTAAAATATGTTCTAGAACCACAATAATTAACACAGCCCATGGACAGTCAGATGACAGGGGAAAAAATCCAGAAAGAGACTCCAGTGCAAATATGAGAAAGGAGCAGGTGAAATCCAGGAGGAAAAATGGGTTATTCATGAAATAATTCAAAATATATAACAAATATACCATCTTAGGACAGCTAACCAGACATTTGGGGGAAATGTTTGGATCTTTACCTCACTCTTTGACACTAAAATAAGTATCGAATGGATCAAAGCTTTAAAAAGTAAAAATGAAACTGTGAAACTACTAGAAGGATAAAAAAAAATCTGTAATTTTGAATCATTCTAAGAATTATACAAAACCTAGAAGCCATAAAACAAAAGATGGGTATATTCATCCTCAGAAAAATAAAAGGCATGGAGGGAGGGGCAAAATAAAAAGATAAACAAGAAACTGGGAATATAGGCAACTATCTCACAAATGGTCACTGTTACATGTAACAAATTCTCACAAATCAGTAAGAAAAGGACCAATAACCCAAGAGAAAAATGGACCAAGACCTGAAATGAACCCATATAAACAGGCTCAACTTCACTTGAAATGAGAAAGATGCGAATTTAAATTACAGTAAGATGCAGTTACCCTGCCCTCTGACAGCGCAGCGGAGTTCATCAAGATGGGGGACTCACTCTGGTGAGAGAGGGGGCACCT
This sequence comes from Panthera uncia, assembly GCF_023721935.1. Lineage (NCBI taxonomy): Eukaryota > Metazoa > Chordata > Mammalia > Carnivora > Felidae > Panthera > Panthera uncia. The sequence goes on from NW_026057586.1 coordinate 65,092,708, forward strand.
GCAGGTACTGTTGGGAGATGAGGGAGGGGACACATGGATGTATGGCTGGAAGTGGGGAAGGAGAGGACACCTGTATAAATGGTTGGGGGAATGATGAGGGGGACACCCACATGTATTGCTTGGGGTGGGGAGGGAGAGGACACCTGAAGGTAGGGCTGGGGGTGTCAGGTGGCTGGAAATGGGGAGGGAGGGAGATGTTTCTTTGTGTTCCTTTTATTCCATGTCACAGGCCCAGGGATCCAAAATAGGAAATAAAGCATTATTTTAAAATAAAACTAATGACACCATCTCCTCCTGCCTGCCCCCAACACCAAGGCAGCAGGCAGGGGCTCTCCTGGCCGTCCCACCTGTGGGGAGCTGCTGACAAGCACCCGTAAGCACCTGCTCCCCCTTTGTCCTCATTTGGCACTGTGCTGGCAGTGGCCTGCTTTAGTTAGTCTCTTGTCTTGCTTCTGGGGAGCAGTGCCAGTTTCAACTGGGTGTGCTCTAGTTGGCCTCCGGCCCTCACTGCCCCTCCTCATTGGGTCCAGTCAGCTTTGCCTATATTGTATTATCAGCCTCAGCTGTCTGGACCCATGTGTCACAGGTGGGCAGCAAATCCCAGGCCTCCCACAGACTGGGCATGGTCTCTGGGCAGTCCCTGTCCCTCTCAGCCTCAGTTTCTCTGATGGCAAAATGGGGTGAGACCTACTTCATAGGAGGGAGAATTAACAGGAACAGGGAGGGAAAGAGGAGTGGAACGTGGGGGAAACAGCTTCTCTCAGGGGGTCCCAGAACAGGTCAAGGGTCCCTGAGTTTTCAGGGCCTACCTAGTGATGTCCATCTGGGAGGTGCAGAGATGCCAATCATCTGGGACAAGGGGATGGTGATCCAGGAGGGCTGCCTGGAGGAGCCAGATTTCTGGTCCCTAAGTGCCAGGCCAGGGTAGCCAAGGTTGAGTGTCCACTCTGCAGGGACCCACCCGGCTACTTCTGCCTGTCCACCTTTCATCTACTCATATCCAAGCAGGGGGTGCCTGACAAGCTGGAGCTCTGGGCCGCCCTAGGGCTGAACTTCAGGGACCAGAGTGATGTGGGAGTAGCTCTCACCAAAGCAGAGCATGTGGCTCTCCCCTGCCCCATAACTCACCAGCCTGTCTTGTCCTGTCAGAGCTTTCTGGGGAAAAGGTCACCTTTTCAGCTGAGTCTGAGCTGGAGCTGGGAGGATGGCAGCACCAGTTGGGGGAGTATGAACTGGGAGAGACGCCTCCAGGATCCATTCCACCTGCCAGGTCAGGAAATGTCTCCTATGTGCCCCTTGTGGAGCAGGCTGTGTGCTCCCTCCTCCCCTAGACCCTAAGACAGGGACACCCTGTCTAGGGGACCCAGGCTCCTGGAAGGGGGTAGTCCAGCCCCAAAAGCATCTGGCCACAGCCAAAATCAGGAGGAAGGCTCTGCTGTATGCCCAAGTGGGTTGTGGATGTGGCAGCAGCCTGGGCCTTTGTCACAGATGAGGAAACTGAGGCCCAGGAAGGTCTCCCTAGGAGTAAGGAGTGGGAAAGGCAACAAACCAGATGTGTGGTGAGTCCCTTTCTCCACTTTGTCCAGGTCTGACTTCTGGGGAAGTCCCTGAGTGCCTGGGGAACTGGGGGTGGGCGGTGCTGCTGGGGGAGGTAGCCGCTGGAGGCCTACCCAGCCAACCACACTTCTTTGTTTCTTGGGGAGTCTCAGTGACTAAAAATCAGGCACATCCTTGACCATATAAAGGATATCAGGTAGAAGCTAAGGAAATAGAAATAAAGTATGGGCTTTGGTTGATAATAACGTATCAACATTGGTTCATCAATTATAGATACTAACGTAAGATGTTAACAATAGAAGAAACTGGGTGTGTGATATATGGGAACTCCCTGTACGATCTTCTCAATTTTTTTCTATAAATATAAAGCTGTTCTAAAATAAAAATATTATAAAAAAATAAAAAGGTCTGTTAGCAAAAATCTGGGATATACAGAATTAAGCAGTGGGATCACACTCCCTCCAGTGGTGACCCAGACCATGGCTCAAGCGGTTTATAGTGCCCATTTTTAACCCTGTCAGGCCTAGTTCCATAGCACCCTCCTCTGCTCTCCTCTCACCCACACCTTCCCTGCCTGGAACATCCTCAGGACTGTTCTACCTGGCAGTGGGAGGCCCCAAGAGTGTAATCCATCCTTCTATCCCACATTGTTGGACATAGTGATGAGCTCTGAGTTGGTCTGGCTCTTACTCTGCAGAGGGTACCTCTGCACCTAGGAATCTGCCTGGACCCCTTTCCTGGTGGACTGAGGTCAGCCCTTCCCCTATGGGTGATCCCGTATATAGATGGCAGATGGAGGGAGTAGCCCCATCTGAACTCCCAGGAGGTGGGGGCAGTGGGCTCAGTCCCAGCTGACTCTCTCCTGCAAGGCTGTGGCTGTGTCTCCCAGCCTCTCTGGCCTCCTGTTTCTTCTACAGAAAGTAGAGTGTGGTGGGGGACCGACAGGCACCCCCAGACAGACTGGGTTCAAACCCCCTTAACCCTTCTTGGCTGAGTGACCTTGGTAGAACAGGCGACCTTTAGCACCCTTGCAGCAACAGGGGAGGTAGCTAGGGACAGCGGTGCTCAGCCAACTGTGCCCACCCAAGGAGGGGCCAAGCCGGGCTCTGCTCACTGGGCCGGGGAGCCTAAATTAGCCCTGGTGATGTCCTCGAGCTCATGTCTGGAAGTGAGTGAGTGATAGGGGGTGGAGGTGGGGAAGGGCCTAGCTCTTTTAATGACCTGCTATGTGCCAGGCCCTAGGATGCACCATGCTGGAGGCCCCTACAGTCAGTCCCAGACACAACCTGGGGCCCAGGTCAGGCCTGCTGGAGGCTCATGCGGTAGAGAAGAGGCACTGAGCCTGTCTCAGTTTGTTTGGGCTCCTATAACAAAATACCACAGGCTGGGTGGTTTATAAACAGCAAAAATTTATTGCTCACTGTTCTGGAGGCTAAAGTCTGAAATCAGGTGCCAGCATGGTAGGGCTCTCTGCTGCGTCACACGCTTCTTATTTCCTCACATGGCAGAAGACGCAAAGGACCTCTCTGGACCTTCTTTTATAAGGTCACTAATCCTATCTGTGAGGGCTCCACCCTTTTTGCTTAAGCACCTCCTGAAGGCCCCACCTTTGGGGTTGGGATTTCAACATATGAATTTGGGGGGCATACCTTCAGACTGCATCAGAGCCTGATGGGCAGGCCTCCAAGCAACAAAGGCCAGGACTCAGCCTCAGGTTGAGAAGGGGGGCAGCTAACACATACTGTTTCTCTTTATGAAGACTGGAGGCCTCACCTGGGGCCCACCTGGGAGCCTGGAGCCCTGACCCAGCCGTGGGGCACACTCGTCCACTTAAACTGCCCATTCGTGGACCCGAGACACTAGTAGGCAGTGCCTAGGGGTGGCTGTGGTCCTCTGTCTGCTAGGATTGGGCCCAGTAGAGTCATAGGACACCTTCCTGCTCCCAGGAGGTTAAGGTAAAACATGGAGGGTCGCCTAGTTGCTGTGCTGGGACAACATCTAGCAAAGCTGCCTGGCTTTTGCTGTGCCCTGTCACATGGACCTGACCTGCACAACCAAATTTGTTTGTGTCCACACCACTTGCCTGCTCCTGGGGTCAGGACCATGACACCATCTGTGCAGCCTGTGAGAATGAGAGCTACCCTGGGCCACGCTGTTCAGGTTGGATGGGGGACCAGGCCACGGAAGGTGGGTGCAAAGCTCAGGCCCAAGGGAGTCAGCCCAGGGTGCAGCCAGCTCTCCTGCCTTCCTCTGGCTTCTTTCCTTCCATTTGTAAACTCCTGGGGAAGTGCCTGACTGGTCCAGCTGGCCTGGAGGTGGGGACAAGAGGGAACCCTATGACTGGCCACCCTCACCAGAGTTCCAGGATTGAAGCAAAGGGGTGTCCTGTCCTGGGCCCACACATCTGTGGACTTTTGTTAAAGAGTGGATTGACACTTCCATTACGCAGGAGAGGAAACTGAGGCTTGAAGTAGTCCCAGGTATGCCTGAATGCTACACTGAGAAGGCAATGAATCCCAAATGGCCACCTCTCCCCCTGCCATGCCAGAGTGGGTGGGAGGGAGTGGCTGCAGCCCGAAAATTCTGCTGTACATTTTTCTAGTTGCAGGAGTCAGAGATGATTAAAGGTGGATTATGGTGAGATAAAAAGTGTGAGTGATGCACAGGACATAGAGAAAGTGCAAGAGCCTCAAAGACCCTGCTATGCTCTCGATGGGGTGACTCAGAAACAGGCTTCACACAGGAAACATGGAAGAGCAGAGGGATGGGCTTGGTCCTGGATCAGGAGCCCCATGGAGCCCACCCACGGCCAGTCCCAGGCCGTCCTGTGCTAGGGGCAGGGAGGAAGGGGCAGCATCTCCCCAGGCCTGTGTCCCAGAGCTTCAGGAACCCTTTGGGAGCCCAAGCAAACAATACTCCACTGTATAGATGGCAAATTGGGGGGGGGGGCAGAGCACGTCCAGAGTCACACAGCCATCGTGTGACATGCTGTACCCTCCATGTGCCAAGCAGAGAGAGCTGCAGAGAGACCAAAGGGAGCAAGGTCTCACCAGGGCTCAGCATGCCTCAGTTTCCCCATTACAGCCAACTTTGAATAAGGTCCTTGTAAAAGCGTACCTGTTCCCGGGTGGGCCCAGTCAGCCACCCACAGGGGAGTGAGAGGTAGTTGGTGCACTAACCCTGTCAGGGTCAGGCCTCTAGCTGGATGGAAAGAGGGGACAGAACCTACAATCATACCAGCTACCCCTGCCCCAGCCCCAGACTGCAGGAGAGGAAAGAAGCCTTGAAGTACCAGGCCTTTGAATTGCTGTCTCCATGGCAACGCGTGGGCACAAAGGGCCGGGCCAACAAGCAGGCAGCGGCTGCGCAAAGCTGGAAGGAGGAAGGGAATCTTTTATTTATGGGGAGGGAGCTTCGGGGAGCCGGGCTGTGCCCACACCCACAGCCAGGCCAAGATCTTGAGGCTGTGCTTTCTGTCCCATAGGCAGGCCCCTGACCTAGCACCCTCCCAGGACCACTGAGACATCCTGCCTGGCTAAGAGGACAGAGCATGGACAAATGGAGGGCAGAGCTGGGGCAAGAGTCCAGCATACATCTAGCCTGCAAAATGACCTCAGAGATCCCCCAGGGGCAAGGGAGTCTTCTCCACTGCGCCCCAGTCTCTATATGGCACATGTGCTAGGGCAGGTGCATGCCAGGTGTTAGGGCAGGTGCAGGCAGTGAGGAAATGCAACTGAACGGGTTGCTGCAGAAATAGAACTCGGGCCGGGGCTGCTTCCCTAGTACTAATGAAGGGCCTCTCAGAAGAGGAGACCAGGAGCCAGACATGAGCAAAAGCACCAGCAATGCAAAGGCCCTGAGGCAGGACAGAACTGCCAGTATGTGAGGATAGGCAGGAAAGTCAGGGCAGATCCACCCACTGCAGCCTCTCTTTCCCACACATCTGGCCACAGGTTCCATTCCTTGGGCATCAGAGGACCTGGGCACTAGGTGCCTTGGGTCCCGCCTGCTTCAGGCTTGGGTCCTGCCATCTACTCCTGGTGTCCAGGTGCCAACCCCACCTTCTCCTCAGTTCTGATCCCCTAAAGTGCAGGAAACTGCACACAGGGTGCCACAAGGGGGAATTCTGACCCTAGAGACCCAGGCTGCAGTGCAGAAACGACCACTGTGGAGCAGAGATTTTCATTTAAAAAAATATCTGAGCCAGATTGAAGAGAGAGAGAGAGAGAGAGAGAGAGGGAGAAAGTGAGCAAGCAAGAGTAGAGATAGACATAGAGATAGAGGGGGTGTGGGAAGAGAGATGAGTGTCATAGCTCCACGGTTGCTCCCCCTCCACCCCTATCCACAACAGTCCCTCCCCATCATCCCGGCCATCACATCCCATCTCCTTTCCTTGTAAAGGTCTAGATTGAGGCACTATTTTGTGAAATTGGAGAAACCTCACTGGAAATTCAAAACCAGCCATACAGTGAGCCACACATATGTTTTCTGGTTTGAGCCAAGGTTGGGGGGGATGTGGGAGGATGCCCACCCCTAGGGTGTTCAGAGTTTATTGAGAAGCCAAATCATGGGGCTTAAGAGGGGCTTGTAGAAAATGCTGTGTCCTCTCCAATCCCGAGATCTGGTCTCAAGGTTCCTGGGAAACTGCAAGTCCTTTGGGGAGTCTGGAGCCTGGAGCCTGGAGCCTGAGACCCATGTGACCGTCTGAGCTTTTTGATACCTTCCACAGTGTTTCCTCCAGCTCCTGACTCCCTGAGCACCAGCCTCAGGGTGGTTTAGGGTACTTGGGGCTGTTTCCTCCTATCACATTTGGAGACAACACTTTCCCACTCCCACCTCTGCCCAGGGAGTCTGCCTCCCTCCCTGTGGGTCAGTTTGATCTCTCCTGTGTTTGACTTTGGGGTCTGAACCATGAGGCAGGGGAGAGAGAGCTCCTGTGGACCAGGCAGGACTGAAGGGGAAGAGGGGAGACTCTAGCAGACAGGCCAGGGGACATGGGCTCAGCCAGCACAGATCTGCACACGGTGGGGGAAGGTGGACAAGGTGGAGTGGGCACATAGCCCAGAACCCATTCTCCCCATGGGCACTGTGTCTGGAACAGCCCCTGGCTCCTCCATTCTAAAGATGGCACACTCCAGCCCAAGGAGTGTAAATGATGTCCGCCAAACCACACTGTCAGTGGTAACAAACGATGTATTCCAGCTGTGGCCACTGCCCACTGCTGCAGGGCTCCAGCCCAGACAAGCCCCAACTCCTCTTGATGCTCAGAAAAAAGGCTTGTGGCTGCCAAGTGCTTTCCCCCGCTTCCCATCCACACTTCTCTGATCCTAACTGAGGTCTTTCTCTTGCCAGGACCCTGCCACCCACAGATATGGTGGGGGAGTGTCGCCGTCAATGCCACCCAGGACTTGTCTCATCCCTGGTGGCCTCTGTGTGGACAGACTCTCCCCTGGACAGTCTCAGGCCCCCACACGACTTCTCTCCTGGAGCTGCTGCTAATGGGCTACCCGGCTGGGCGGTACTGTATCCTCTCCCCCTTCCTGGAAGCTGCTCTGCCAGGAGGTACTCTCAACTGCTGGGAGACAGGGGCCACTGTCCTGCGCCTTGATGGGAAGAGGCACGAGTCTGCACCAGCTGGAGGCCTCAATCATCAGGGGCATGGAGGAGGACCCAGTGAGGGCCATCGCTGGGGACGGTGGAGATGAGGGGGTCTAGGAAAACTAGTGATAGTATAGGAGGCCCAAGGCCGCCACTGGGGGCAGAGGGGGACGGCAGGATTAGCTTACCCCTCCAGAGAGCAGAGCCAGGTAGGAGGCCTCTGTTTGAATGGGGAGCCTGTAGCAGCAGCTCTATTCAATTTTTTGTAAGTGGGAAGTTGTTTCCGTTACTCATCAAATCCTTTCATTACAAAATGCCCTTATCCTTGAAAACACAGTGCTTTGGAAGGAGCAAGGTGAAGCCGGGTTAGATCTGTCCCCTGTGGAGAAGGCTTGAGGTGACCACTCTGCTGGGCCCTGACTCAATGGGGCTGTTCCTCAGGGAACGTTCCCCGAATCAGAGGCCCTGCCGGTTGACAGGAGGCCTGTCATCACCAGGACCAGGGGCCTGGGCTTGAGTCTCATTTGCCAACTTGGGCGGTCACTTACTCTGCAGGTGTTTGCTGAGGGGCCCCACATTGGTGTCCTGGGTGGGTATCCATCCCAACACCCTGAGGGAGACAGGCTTTGGAGTTTTGTTTGTACCCATTCCTAGAGGGAGCCCATATATTTCCCCAGCCTCTCAAAGCTCATCAGAGACCCAACCATGGCCAGTGCCCCACGGGCCTGCCTGGCCACAAACCCAGTACCACATGCAGGACACATCAGGCCTGGCCTGTCTTCCTGGTTCTCCCCATGTAGGGCAGGGGGCTGCAGACTCTTGGTGTGGGCTCAGGAGGCTGGACAAAGGTGCTGTGGGGCTGCGGGACCTTGAGGACAAGGCTGTGGACCCAGGCAGGGGCAGTGAGCAGGGCCAAGGGGTGGCCTCCCCTGGGTAATGAAACAGGGGAGTGGGACCGTATGGGTGCCTTCAGAGTCTGGACCTGATCATCTGTGTTGAGGGCATTCTCTTCTTCTAATCAATGACTTCAAGATGGGCATCTCTGTTGGCTGGCACTGGGCCCTTTGGGGCCGCTGGTCACCTCTGGGGCTCATTGTGGGCCAATGTGATTGTTTTCAGGTGGGCACTGCCTAACCTGTCCCTCGCCTGCTCTCTGGAGGCAGAGGACCTCGAGAAGAGCTACAGGGAGCCAATTATCCCCAAGGCAAGCCGGCTGCAGATAATTGGGAAGAAAGGCTTTTTAACGAGGCAGGCTCGTGTAACCGAGCACTGGGGTGCATCCTCCCAAACTGGGACTCAGGAATTTAGTGGCTCACCATGTCCCCGTGGCTAATTGGGAGCCCCGGTGTACCACTGTTGGCCTAGGGAGGTGGTGTTTTCCTGGCAACTGAGGTGTGGGGGAGCAGATGCCTTGGGACCCTAAAAGTGAAATTTGTACCACCACCCCTCCACCTCCCAGAAGCCTCCTCACTTTTCTTTCTTAGAAAACTACAATGGTCCTTAAACCAGAGTTCACTGTGGCCTAGAACAGCCCCTTGTCTGTGGAGGGGATATTTGGATTTCATCCTGCAGACCGTGGGGTCAGTAACAACACTCCCTCCTAGGCCTCCTCACTCCTAATTGGGAAATAGAAAAATAAAACCAAAACATGAGTTCCCTATTAAAACAGGTGGAATCCTTGTACCCTGTCCCTGACATGATTCCCCTGAATTTTCACAACACCCCCCAATGACCCTGAGAAGAGAGATCAGCATGGTGAACCCCAGCATGGGTGGGGGAACGAGGACCTCCTGGTTCCAGGGGCTCCAGGTTGGGGATGCAGTGCCCCTAGCTTGCTCTACCTCCTGGGGAGCATGGCTCTCCTAGGGTGGCTCCATTCACCTCTGACTTGAGAGGGGTGTGAGAGATAAATAATGAGTGTCCAGCACTCAACAAAGAGCCTGGCTAGAGTGGGGGGAGAGAGGACATGGAGCCAGTCTTTGGGCACATTCCAGACCGGGGCAATAAGGGCAATGGTATTGCAGTTGGAGCTCACTCGGCATGCTGCAGAAGAAGCTTTGGTGTGAGGTAGGGGCGAGTGGGGATGGACAGTGATGATACACCCACAGTGAGCCTTTGGCTCCAAGAAACGGAAAACTCACTGCAAACTGAGTGGGATGGTGAAAGGAACTTGTGGGCTTGTGTAACTGGATGGGCTTCAGGTGATGCTTGATCAGGGCTCAGCTCTGTTCATTGAGGTTTCCTCAGCTGTATTGCCCTGTGGACCCAACTCCCCATCCGGGTTGCCCACAGTCTATACCTGTAACTTAGCCATCCAGTAGCCACCCTGGGCTCCATTCTCATTGCACCAACCTGGATCATCACCATTCCCAGGGTAGGACACAGTGACTTGGCTAGCCTGGGTTCTGCCTGATCCAGACCAACTGCTGTGGCAGGGACAAGTCTGTGCTTGTCATAGGGCTCGAGCTGAGCCCAGCCAGGCTCTAGTCCTCACAACAGGAGAGGGCCAGGCCCAGCAATGTCACAGCTGCTGCAGGTGGGGTAGGAATGGTGCTGGTGTGACTGGGAGGGGGGCAGCTGAGGCTCATTGTAAGTGGGTGGCCCTGGGAGATTTCTCAGGAATAAGTGGGGGCTGGAGGGCAGTTAGGAGCTTCTGTCCAGAACAGAGGTCAGCCAAGTGGTGTGGGTGAGGAGGAAGAGAAGGGAAGAAGTGCGGGTGAGTGAAGGAGAATGGGGGGGGGGCAACGTCTCTAGGGCCAGTAGTGCTGTTTAGTGGCTGGGGAGGACAGGGCTGGAGCTAGTTTTAGATAGGTCAGGTGTGGAGCCAACTGGGCCCAGGGGTGGGTCTTGGGAGTGGCCAGGCTGGAGATAGGACCGTGGACCTCACTAGTGATGGTGGTGGATCCTAGTAAAGGCCAAGACCCTAGATGTGCTCACCAGAGAAAGAAAATGGACAGTGCAGGGAGGGGCCCAGGACTGGGATAGGGCCAACAGTAGAAGCAGGGAGGAGGGGGGCTTGAGACTATTGACAGCAAATTCTGGAAAACCATCCCTGAGGCTGAGGGATCTGATATATCTGAGCCTGGGCTGATGGGAAGGACCTGTGGAAAGTCCTGGTACCAGCAGCCTCAAAAGGGTGAGCTCCCCATCACTGGAGGATGAAAAGGGACTGACCGTCACTCGAGGCAATGAAGCTCTGCAGCCCTCAAGATGCTGGGTGGGAGGGAGTCTCACATGGGCCCATCCTGGGGTCACCTCTGTTGGGATCCCCACTGGAAGCTGTCGGACCCTGAACATCCTTGGCCCAGCCATGGGGACTGTTGTGCCTTCCCTGTCTACGGAGGAGGACCTTGTCCAGAGGCGGAGCGCCTTGTGTGTCCACAAACACAAACCAGTGCCATCAGCTCACCTGCCAAGCAGGGGTCTCTGTGCTGCTGGGAGGTACATTCTTAGGGATGTGTGGTGCAGCAGCAACATAAACGTGCTTTATGGCCCCTGGGATGCGTTCATCATGAACACCACCTGAAACATTCTGGACCCTCACCCCATCCTCTGGGGCTCGGGTGTGCAGGAGGGATACCCTGTGCAGGGCTCCAGGCTAGGCCAGGACAGTGTCCAGGAGGGCAACCCGTGCATGCGTGTGTGTGTGTGTGTGTGTGTGTGTGTGTGTGTGTGTGTGATGGGGGAGAGAGGCAGTGAGGAAGGATGCCAAGAGCCCTGTGCTAGGGGTAGGCAGCAGGAGAATGATCTGAAGGGGAGGTGGCCCCCAGGCTAGCAGCTTGCCTGTGGTGGAGAGAGGGAGAGGTGAAACTTGCCATCCGCCTGCAGCTGCAGGTCAGGGCCTAGGTGTCCCTGAAGAAGGACAAAGTCCCAGGAGGCAGGGGGCTCTGACAAGGTGGCTCTATAACCCTCTGCTGCCCTCTGCTGGCCAGCTCTGTCATTGTGGGCCTGGCCCCTCTCTCTACTGTGGGCCTGGATCCACAGAGCCCAGGTGGTGCTGGGGGCCAGCAAGGGATTGAATGGCTGAGGTCTGAGGGGGCTGGAAGCTTGTGTCAAGCCCTATACCCAGCCTCACTTCCCCCAGGAGGTCCAGATGGATTCTATCTGGCAGAGAGCAGGGGCCAGCCTGGCATATGCCCTCTGAGGAGAGGCAGCTTCGGGAGGGCCTCCTTGTGGCCACATCCTGAAACATCACCCTGTGTGCTCTGCACTATGGCTCCCGACTCTCAGCCCTTGAGGGGGCTCTAAGGGAAACTAAGGTCAGGGTCCCCTGCCTTCTGTCTCCAACTGTACCCTGGACTTGGGTCAAGCTCCTCCAGCCCCAGCCCACCACAGGCTCACCACCCAAACCCACTGTGTAAAGAGCAGCATGTTGAAGGGAGAATGCCCCTTTATGGTGGCCCTCTCTCCGTGTGCCCAGAGCTCTATGCAAGAAAAAGTGAATTCCATCAATCTTAATGGTGTTCCATACATCCAGCGACTTCGATACTCATCCTGGTACCCGGTTCTGGTAATCAATCAGTGAGTCGTGGCTGCTGTCACAAGGTAGTAACTGCTGTTCCCCATCTCTCCATGTCTGTGGAGCTTGGTGGCTCTCAGCAGCCACAGGCTAAGCTGAGGCTGGGTCTTCACCTGTGGGCATGGTGGTAGGGTCATGAAGGGCTCAGGGCGAAAGCATTGTGACCCAGACAGAAGCCATTTACTGAAAAGCTCTTGATGCCCCAGGATATCCCTCACAGCCTCCCTCAGCACCTCCAAGGCTCCTGCTCCTCTAGGACATCACCCAGAACCTGTCCTGCTCTTTCAGCAGCAACTTGTCACATGTTGCCTGTAGCTACTGCTCCTGATCTTATCCACCCTTGCTGGGTGCAGGCCAGTCCTGTGGTGGACCACATTCCCAGAAGGCTGCTGGCAGGGACGGTGCTGAAGGGGTCTGTTGGCTTCCCTGGGGCCTCTGTACCCACCGAGCCGCTATGAACTGGCACACGGCTGTCTGGTGTTTTGAGAACTCATCTTGAAGGAGCCCCCTGGTTATGGCTTGTCCTGGGAAGCAAGCAAACAGGCCCTTTTGAGGACAAGGATGCTGTGAAGGCACCAGGAGCACAGGAGCCAGGAGGCAGGAGGGGTGGAAAGTTCCAGAAAGGAGGGCGGGTGTGTACATACACAACCACATGAATGGCGTGAGGTGAGAGTGCTGAGCGTGCACATGCAGGTGTGTGTGGATCTGTGCATGTACACACATGATGTGTGTGCACATGCGTGTCATGCCTACAAAGATAATTGGAGAGAGATATACAGAAATTTCAGCTCTGGCTTCCCGCCCTGGGTGCTGGGACCTCAGATGATGCTGTTGTGTCCATTACCTTTTCAGATTTTTATCAAGATGTCTACTAAAAGCTACATACTAGCTCTATAATCAGAAAGGAAATGAGCTTTTTCAAAACATCAGGTGGTGTTCAAAGCAAGCCAAGGCCTCTGAGAGGCTGAGGGTGAGGCCAGAGCTAGGTTCCTGGAAACTGGGATGAAGATTAAGGGAGAAATGGTACAGCACTGAGGGTGGGGGGGACCCTGCAAGGCTCTGTTTCAGAACCATGTGTTTATGTATTACATTTCTCTACCAGCTACCCCACAACCTCTGGGTTCCCAGTCTCCACCTGGGTTCCTCCTGGCTCACCTCCTTATGGCCTGGAGGTGGGACCTTCCCACTGTGCCCCATAGCCCTGCTCTGCCCTAGGGCACCCATCCCAGTCCCTCCAGACTCACCCCTGGCCCCTGGGTCTTGCCTGGGATAGACACCCTCACTCCCCAGGGCCAGCTCCCATGTCCATGGGCCCCCCAATGTCCATGGTTTCCTACTGCTCCTTCAGCCTCACCAGCTGGCAGCCTCTGGGCTTGCAGAAGACACAACTCTCCTCCCCCCAGACTCCCCCTGGCCTTTGCTTCCCCCCTGCCCCCATGTGTGTTTAAACATTAATCAGAGGAGAGGGAGGTCCATCTGGGCTGCTGTCTGTGATAACAGAGTCTAACACAAATGTCTGGGGGGCCGGGTTGTTTATGCCTTGGTGCTGGTTGCAGCCTCTTCAGGAGAGTGGCAGGATGCACAGGTGGACGTCAGCCGTGTATTTTGCCGGGGGCAAAGAGGCCAAGGTCAGCATCTCTCAGCACCTGGAGGTACAGCATGTACCAACGTCAAAGCATGGCCAGAGTGAGGAATGAAAATCAATGTCGGGCTGAGAGACTAGCCGCAGCTGCAGATGCACTCAGGCAGGAACAAGGACAGGGCCAGGGACACAGATGGGGTGGGGGTGCCAGAGCAACCTGGGGTTCCACATGCCCTAAGAACATTTCCATTTACCTTGGGAACCTACAGGAGGGGCAGCTGGTGAATAGTGCCAGGGGAGCCCATCCACCTGGGCTCTGGACATCCCTGGTGGGGGTGGCCAGGCTTCTGGCCCACATGGAGCAAAAGTGCTGACTGGGCACTGGAGCATTTCCCAGAGAGGAGCCAGAGGCCTTGAACAGCATCCAGAGACACCCTGGACAGTGCCAGTCAATCAATCTCTGATAAGTTCCTGAGAGCCTGGGTTGAAGGGCACTGGCTAGGGGTTTGCCTAGGGGCCCACGTCTCCAACTCATCCAAATTATCACACATTAAAAACCAAGCCGTAGGGTTATTTTATGGTGTTATGGCTTTTGTAAAACGTGATAGAGATTCTTTATAAAAAAGCAATCGATACAAACACATTACCATAAAAAACAAGTGTCGGGGTGCCTGGGTGGCTCAGTCGGTTGAGCGTCAGACTTCAGCTCAGGTCATAGTCTTGCAGTTCATGAGTTCGAGCCCCGCATCGGGCTCTGTGTTGACAAACAGCTCAGAGCCTGAAGCCTGCTTCAGATTCTGTGTCTCTCTCTCTCTTTCCCTCTCCCCTGCTCATGCTCTGCCTCTCAAAAATAAATAAATGTTAAAAAAATTAATTTAAAAAAATAAAATAAAAAAACAAGTGTCATCCTGAGTCTTGCCTTCCTCAGTTCATGTGTTCTTTTTAATTTTTATGTTTTTAATGTTTTTTAATGCTTATTTATTTTTTGAGAGAAAGAGAGAGGGAGAGAGAGGATCCCAAGCAGGCTCCACACTGTCGCCACAGAGCCCAATGCTGGGCTTGATGTCACGAACTGTGAGATGGGACCTGAGCCGAAATCAAGAGTTGGATGCCCGAGCAACTGAACCACCCAGGTGCCCCATCAGTTTGTGTGTTCTTGCCCCCTTCCCACTGCCTTTGTGGGCATACAGCTTCACCTGTAAAGGTGTTCCCTCCCTGTGTATCAGGGACACATACCATGTGGCTAGCACCCAAATAGCTGCTCATGTTATCATTGGTGTGGATGCCCCATGGTGCTCCTGGCCCTTCAACCCCAGTGGTGACATTTAAGGATATCCTGAACCATTTTTATCAGGGGGCTCGGGGAGAGGCCCCAGTCCAAGACCTCACCCAGGACCTGTGGGCCAGGCCTGTTCTGCCCCTGCCTTCGAGCGAGGTCCAGCAAGACCTGGGCTGAAATGCCTCCCACGAAGCCCAAGGAGCCAGCCCTACAGGAGGCCTGACGCCTCTGAGAGGCTCTCGGGCAGCAGGTGGAACCAGAGCCCTCAGCCATGCTATGTGCAGCTCCCTTCCATTCCAGCTCTACCAGGGGACCCAGCTCAGTGACCCTGGTGGAAGTTCTGGTGCATCTACTGGGGTGGGGGTAGAGCAGGGTGTCCCCAACCTCCTACTGTGCCCAGACTCTCATGAGAGGCCATAGTTTGGCACCCTCAGTTTGGGAGCTGGGCTCGTCCCTGCATGGCTAGAGGGAGATGAGGGGCATGAGGTGCCCACGGCAAAGGGTCAGAAATCAGAAGCAGAGACTGTGAGCCACCCCCAGGCACTTTGCTGGCTAGAAGGGCAGCTCAGGGTGAGTTTGGCTGGTAAAGGAGGGGTACCAGCCTATCCATCTCCAAGATTCATTGTGACCCCCTGAGGCCCCAGCTCTTCCTCACCAAGCCAGAGTCCTCCTTGTCTCAACTCATCTGTCACCTCCTCTGGGAAGCCCTCCATCCCCTGCATGCGTACCCAGGAAATACAGCCAGCATTGAGGCCCTTGCTGGCAGCCAGCTTGACACACACATCCAGATTGGGCCCTGGGGACACTGGACAAGCTCATCCTTGAACACCAGGGGCCACCCACCTTGAGAGGACACACTGCCAAGGACAGAGAGCAGGAGGTTCTACCAATGCAAGGCAGCTGGCTCAGTGAAGGCCATTTCCACCGGTGTCCAAAGCTATGAAAAGCTGGTCACGTAATCCAGACAGGCCAGCCCCTCGTGAGTGTCCAGGACTTCAGCCAGAAGCCACTGCTGTGCCTTTTCTTTCTATGGCTATTATTTATGCACTTAAAAATATATTTTTTTAAGTTTTTAATGTTTTTATTTATTTTTGAGACAGAGAGAGACAGAGCATGAGCAGGGGAGGGGCAGAGAGAGGGAGACACAGAATCTGAAGCAGGCTGCAGGCTCCAGGCTCTGAGCTGTCAGCACAGAGCCCGACGTGGGGCTCAAACTCACGGACTGTGAGATCATGACCTGAGCTGAAGTCAGACGCTTAACTGACTGAGTCACCCAGGCGTCCCCCAAAATATTTTTTTATCACAGAAGTCACACATGTTTTTTGGGAGAAAAAGCTTGAAATAGAGTAACAAGTAGCCATTTCTGTCCTACCTCACACCTCCTAGGAAACCCTATTGGGTCTAGGGCACATACTGAAGCCACCAGAGCAGCTTGTCACGGGTGTCATTCTGCATCCTGCCCCATGGCCTTGGGGAGATGCCAGGAGAGTCCCCTGGGGGCCCCGTGTGGGGCAGCCAGGCTCTTCTCTTTGGGGAAGTCTCCACCCAAGCTGGGGTCACCATCACAGGGCTGGAGCAGAGAGGGTGTGGCTGGCCCAGTGTCACCAAGCATTCTGGCTCCTGGTCAACCCCATAGGACCCATGTGGCATGTCTGTGACATCCTGTCCAGATATAAGGGGTGTGTGTGTGTGTGTGTGTGTGTGTGTGTGTGTGTGTGTAGGCCCTCAGAAAGGGCTGCAGGGAGGCCAAAGTCAAGCTTTTCAGGATGGCCTTGCCTCTGAGACTTGGCCCAAAACCTGTCATCCCTCCAAAGGTCCAGATCCTTGGTGACCTGCCACCACCCCCAGGCTACCAGCCACCATGCAGGAAAGCTGTGGGGGGACACTGTCACATCCGTGTCCTTAGGATTAATGCTAGCAGGGTATCCTTTTCCACATGGGGTCCCCCTACCTGTAACCTCCTCGTCTTCAAGCCCTGCCTTGACCCCTTCAAGGAAGCAGCCAGATTTCCCCTGGGGCTCCTCCCCACTTGCAGGGGACCTGGTCTCCTGAGGCTTCCCTGAACCTCTCAGGTGTCCCACACAGATGGCAAAGGCACAGCTCTGGTTTGTCGGGTGCTTAGTAGGTGCCAGGCCTGTGCTAAACAACTTTGGGGCCTGTTGAATCTTGGCAATGACCCTGAGGAGTGGGTACTGTGATTATTCTTACTTCCCCATACAAAAAGTCCCAAGCTCTCTCTGGTCCAAGACTGCCATCTGTGGACCGGCTCTGCCATCCATGTGCTCCTGGTGCAAGACTGTGCTGGGACATAATGGGAGCTGGGGTCACCACTGCTGTAATTGTTGTGTTATTCCAGTCTCCACTTAGCACACATTTACTTGGTCCTGTTAAAGGCATCCATCGTCTTTCCTTCCCTTCTGTTGCCAGGGGCTGAGGGCCCCTCCAGCTTGGCCCCCTTTCAAGGCCTGTGCCTACGCTGGGCTCCTATGTTCCCACCTCCCCAGCCACCACCAGCCAGGGATCCCATGGGAGGTGGCGGTCCCTGTGGACCTTGACAATTGACAATTGGAAAAGGTGGAAGAAGGCTCTAGGGACAGCCACCTTGGCCTCACATCCTGCTGTGAACCCTTGGGCAGGTAGCTCCTCCTCTGTCGAGCCTGTTTCCCCTGCACAAAATGGGGCAGTAATTGTAGCTCCTGTAGGGGAAGGTTGTGATTGCCACACTTGTGCGCATATGGAGTACCCCCTGATTTTACAAGGAATCTGGTGGGGAAAGGCTGTAAGCGCCTTTTCTCACACAAACATTGGAAGTGACCGTACAAAGTGGCTGGTGTGGCAAAGTGTGACTGCATTCATGTAAACGTAGTACAAAGGATCTAGCAGACAATCTTAACTTCAGGAAACACAATCATGTTTTACTAGCTCTGAAAACAATGAATAACATCTCTTAGCTAAATAGAGCTTGAGCAGAATCCATGAACGCTGGCATGGAGTGGATAAGGGATAATGTGCCGATGAGGGAATTTACAAGATGGGGGCACAAATACTGGCTTGTGTTTGGTGCAGGCTGATAACAGGAAAACAAGCCCCAAATTAAACAAATGTGAATGAATTCCTCTGCAAGCAGACGGAGCAAATATATCAGTAAAAATGGGTACAGAGCAAGCAGCAAAACGTAATAAATCAGAATGAATTCTGACTATTCGGGTAGATAGATATTTCAGGAAATATGGGTAAGAGGCACATGGCAAAATAATAGCTTTGACAGAGTTCCAATGTCAAATTCACGACTGAAGTGAAAACAAATATTTCACCAAGTATCTGTAGGAGACAGGACACGGGAGGAATTCAGAGGGAGGGCTGTCTGGGAAGAGCCATGGCACATGACTGCAGCAAAAGGGGGTCTGTAAGTGTCTTGAGATGCCTGGCCAGGTGGCCTGCTAAGGTCTGTCCCCTGGGTACTTCCTCCCCAGGAGTCCCTGGCCCTGCTGACTGGCTTAACCCCGGGAGGTGACCACCAGGTGACTGCCACATGACCAAATCCACTGAGGTCTGGCCCTCTTGGATATGCCTCAGTCTTCTGAGATAGAGGACAGAAAGCCCAGCCCTTTGCCTCCTGGGCTCACTTCCTGGAGACCCCCACACAAACTCCCACCAGAATTGATGGCCCTGGGGCTGTCCTTCTTTTAAAATGTGCCAGCAGCTATTCCCAGCAGAATTGCCTTCTTAGCATTGACCGAGCACCTGTGAAACTCAGTTGTTTTATTTATGTTTGTACTAGGCTGGCATCTTGCAGGCCAGTCTTATCTCTGCAAGCACACTCACAGGTAGATTATCTTCCCTGGGGATCTTGTGCACTGCGATGCTCATCCGTGTCCTGCCTCAGTCTGGAGGTGAGCAGACGGTCTTGGCGAACACCGTGTGCCCTGCCTCCGTATCCTCTCCCCAGGTCATGGGCTCCCTTAAAGCAAATGCCCTAACTGTAAGCCTTTTGCTTTTTATAACATGACAGCTTATCGGGATACAATTCACACACTATACAACTCACTTATTTCAAGGGTACAACTGAAGGGCTTTTAATATATTCACAATGTTGAGCAAACATCGCCACTATCTAGTTCTGGAACATCTAATACCCAAAGTCCATACCTATTAGTAGCAACCACTAATCTACTTTCTGTCTCTATAGATTTGCCTATTCTGGACACTTCATATAAATAGAATTACCAACAAGTGGCTTTTGTGTCCAGCTTCTTTCAATCAGCATACTATTTTCTAAGTTCATCCATATGGTAGCATGCATTAGTACCTCATTCCCTTTTTATGGTTGAATAATATTCCACCATGTGAGTGTGCCACAATTTTGTTTCTCCATTTGTTCATCAGTGGACACTTGGGTTGCTTCTACCTTTTAGTTATTATGGTTATTATGACTAGTGCTGCTATGAACCAGGATCACTTGTCACTCTCCCCCAAGGCTGCCTGCCCCTGGCTCAGGGATTGGGGGATGGTAGATGCCCTGAGAAAGGTGGAAATTGACTAAAATTCACTGAAATTTACCAACTTCTTCATCTAGCTGTTCCCTGCAGGCTGCAAGCGGTCTACTAGGCTCCAGAGCCAGAAAATAGTTGCCTAAGACAGTTTCATTTAGTTCAATTGTTAGTTCAATTGTTGTTCATTCAGTGGAGAGATTAATGCCTGGGGCTTTCCACTCCACTGTTTTCACTGCCCATCCTCAAATCCTTTGCTTTTGAGCCAGAGGCTACAGAGTGAACATTTTTCTGTAAGAGGTGATGAACCCAATGCATCCTCCTCCTAGCATGAGGTTGGACTGAGTAACCCCAGGGACTGTCCTGGGTGTCTGGGGTGCTGGTGCTAGGCTGGACCCCGTCATTGACCACCACAAGACAATGGCCATCTCATATGTGAGCTTTGCCTGGACCTAGCCTTGACCTTGTCAGTTGTGTTTTGGTTTAGACTCCTCTCTGATATTTCCTGAGTCAGAGCAGGGATGGAGATGCCTGGCATTTGCCATGAATGTTGGGGGAGAGAGCATGGGACCGTTAGACTGTGGGCTAACCTGGAATTTCATGTGCTCAGTTGTGTTGCCAAAAGTCCATATGAGTCTTCTCCATTATCAGGGCAGTGACAGGTGGCACAGCCGGTGGTGCCAAGGTACTCCCCTCTCCCTGCCCCTAATATGAGTGTATCAGAGAGAGGTCACTAGGCAGGAGCAGATAAAATCAATAAGATTATACCCAAGATGGGCTGAGCACAGTACTGGCTCCTGGTGGGGGAGGGTTAGGGTCAGTTCTTCCCACCTTCTCCAGCCCCGTGTTTGCTGGCAGCAACACTGACTGGCGCATTGGGTTCATTGATTGGCACATGTACCTGACCACAAGGCAGGACTGTGCCTCCTGCTCAGTTGCACTGTTTCTCCTGACACATAAAGCTGGGGTGGAGGCTGAGTGCTGGGAACCTGGGTGCACTTATGGTACCTGGGTACAGATGCTGTTGGGGGAACACTGCAGCCTGGGAAGTTTGGTGTGCACAACACACAAGAGAATGTGGCCCCAAAGGGGTGTCTGCATGGGAAAGTAGGAGCCCGGATGCTGGGCAAGGGCTGGATGTGGAGCAAGGTGATTCAGGGGTCAGGGCAGGGCCCAGAGGACAGGTCTCAAACCCACAGCCACCTGCCTAGAGACTGAGTTCCCACACCACACATGCTCCTTCTTTCCTTCATTCAATAAAGACACATTAAAGAGGCAGTGTGGGGGAACATGGCAAGTGGCTGGGACTCAGCAGTCAGGGTCACCAGTGTGAAAATTAATAAAAAGAAAAGTCGTTTATAAATGGAGAATGGAAGCCAGCAGTGGGAGCTCTCATGCCCAAAAGGAGGAGCTGCTCCCTGCCTGTCCATACTACTTGAGCTGCTTTACTACCCTAGCAGGAGAAAGGTTTTTCTCTTCCTCCAGCAACAGGACCGCCAATGAGACTGTCACAACTCAGCCAATGAAGAGCCAGTATACTTCAGACTCCCAGTTTTCTCCAATGGACTTCTTGTTTATAACAGCTCCTCCCCAATTCCCCCCTTCCTCTATAAAAGAGCAGTACTTTCCTTTGTTCTCCAGACTTGCCTATGGTTTTGCAATTCTCTGAGATTCCCGAATAAACCCATTTTTGTTTTAACGGACAGTTTTATTTTTAAGGTTTATTTATTTTTTATTTTAGATAGAGCATGAGCAGGGGAGAGGAGCAGAGGGAGAGGGAGAATGTTAAGCAGGCTCCAAGCTCAGCACGGAGCCTGACATAAGGGCTTGATGCCAAGACCCTGGGATCATGACCTGGGCCTAATTCGAGAGTCTGACACTCAACCGACTAGCCACCTAGGTGTCCCTATTTTTAAGGTTTAAAACCAGCAACGTGTGTAAGAAGAGGGTGTTGTGGCCAAGTCGGTGCCCAGCCAGGGACATGCCTGCCAAGCTGATCCTGAGGAGTAGTAGGGAGGCTGGGGTGCAGGGGGAGGGACAGGTGCCGGAGAGCGGAATTCAAGTGGCCTGGAGCTCATGGGGGGGGGGGGGGCTGGCGAAATGACCAGCATGGGTAAGAGAGGTATGGTGGGTGTGGGCAGGGCTGCTGATGGTGGATGAGCCACACAGCCATGCAGCTTTGCTATGATGGCAGTGGTGAGCCCCTGAAGGATTTTCAGGAGGAGGGAAGATCATCTGTGAAAGGAAAAGTAGTCTGGTGACCATGGCCAGCTGCCAACGCTGACCTCTTGTGAGTTGTTTTTAAGCTGCTGTAGGAATCCCTGAGTTCCTGCCTCTAGGCCTTGACTCACCTGCCCCTTTTGTCTCTCCCTTTTTTCTCTTCAGCCCCAATGAGAGCAAGAGCTGGTAGAAAAACCATGACTGCCTCAGGAAGTCTCCCTTAGTGTACAGCAGTGGTGATGGTGTCCCTCAGGGAACATTAGTAAGGTCTGGGGGAAGGATGCTACAGGCATTGGGTGGGTAGAGGTCAAGGAGGCTGATAAACATCTTGCAATGCACAGATCCTCCCCACAACAAAGGATTATTCAGCCCTAAATGTCAACAGTGTCAAATAGTTCAGGGAATCCAATGCCCCAAGATGCATGAAGCACCAGGTGAGTGAGGCTGAGAGAGGCTGCCACCCACAGTCAGACCCAGCTGAGGGGGTGCCAGAATGTCCTGATGAGAGGTAGGAGGGGCCAAGGGGTGAACGAAGGGGAAGAAGGTGCTAAGGCTGGCAGTCAGGGCCGGTCCCTCCCAAGAGAGGATATCTGGGGCTCCGTTAGCAGGCCACCTACAATGTTGGAAGGAAGGGATTGGAAGCAAAGGGGCAGAGGGTGGGAAGGCTTTTATGAGTGAAGGGAGGCCCTAAAGAGGTAGCAAAGCAGATGGTTTTGCTATCAGCCCCAAGGGCAGCACTGAGGGCCTGAAGGGGTGGCTGGGGGTAGAAACTGTGGGGGCTGCAGCGGTTCCAAGAGGAAGCTGGAGGTGCATGCCTATACGTTGGGTGGGCGGTGGGACTGGACGGACGGGAGAGGAACAGAATTGGGCATGCCCTTAATGGGGCTCCTTCCCCCGCTCACGCCATAGGTCTGGGAAGGAGGCCAGATGGCCTCCTAAACGTCCCTGTACGCGCGAGGAACGGCACCACATTACAGCCTTAATGGCTTCTACGTCCTCCCGGCCTCAGCTGTGAGTCCGTGAGGCTCAACGACCACGCAAGAGCCCAGGTATGCAGGTGTGTGATGGCGCCGACGCGCAGGCTCCGGACCCACAGGGCCAGCATGTGGACCGGGGAAACTCAGGGAGAAATCGCACACTTGGTTGCGGATCCAGTCCCTGGAGGCGCGGAGTCTCTTACGGGAAAGATGAAGCTGGGAATAGGCATCCAAGAAGGCAGGGTCTTCTTTGAGGGTGTGGCCACAGGCTGAGAAGGAGGGTTTCAAGCGCGTTTGGCGCCATTGGGTGGCCGAGGCGGCCGCAGAACGTATCGGATGTGGGAACTCTCAATGGTCTGGCCTCCTAGGGGAGAGGACGCGGCGCGGAGTCCAGGGCGGGCTTTCCCTAGCAAGGTGGCTCAGATCCTAGGCTGGGGCGGGGCCTCCCAAGGGGAGGGCGCCACTCAGGGCCTCCCGACGTGGGGGTGTGGCTCAAGGGCGGGAGGCGGGGACCCCCAGGAGAGGGCGCGGCTCAGGGTGCGGAGCGGGGTTTCTAGGGCGGAAGGCGCGGGTCCTGGAGCGGGGCGGGACGGAACGGGACTTCACTAGGAGCCCACGCGGCGCGAGGCGCGGTGCGGGGCCTCCTGGCAAGGGGGCGTGGCTCAGGGCTCTGGGTGGCTGGGGGTCTATCGGAGAGGGCCTTGGCTCAGCATCAGGCGCGCATCCTAAGGCAGGGCGGGCGGGGCCTCCCGAAGAGAAAGCTCGGGTCCTGGGGCGGGGCCTTTAGAAGAGAGCGCGGCTGAGCTCGGGGCGAGGCGGGGCCGGCCGCGCGTACTTTAGCAGTCTTGGCGCTTGCGGACGCCCCGCCATGGCTCTGAGGTTCATCGTTTCTGTGCTGCGCTTCGGCACTCCCCGCGTCGCCCCACTGTCCACGGCGCCCGTGGCTCGCGAGCAGCCCGTGGCTCGCGAGCAGTCCGCCGCAGGCCGGGAGGCCACTTCAGGATGCCGGGCGGCCAAAGGTGCGCGACCGCCGTTGCCCGTCGTGGACTTCGGCAACACTCAGGAGGCGTACCGCAGCCGGCGCAGCTGGGAGCTGGCGCGCAGCCTGCTGGTGTTGCGCTTGTGCGCCTCACCTGCGCTGCTGGCGCACCACGAGCAGGTGCGCGGGTGGGCATGTGGGTGGGTAGGTGCGCAGCGGAGCGCGCTGGATCCTCTGCGTGTTCCGGGATCCGTTATGAAGTTTCACTGTAACGCGGGGGAGCGCCTTGAGCATTGCTTGTAGCCGGGAAGTCAGGAAGGGGAGGTGTTTCCTGCATTCTCTTTTGAGCTTCGTGAATTTTCCTAATACCAGTTACTACCAACTAAAAACAAAGACCAGTTTCTGAATTTTTAAGCTATATGCTCCTTGTGGTGATGCAAAGTTGTCACCTGAAAATTGAGTGTTTTAAATGTTGCCTAAAAGGGAGTCTTGGTGGTATTGAAGGGTCTTGGTTTCTCAGAAACTGTGACTCAGGAGCTCGCCAGACACAGCCACTCCGAACAGTGTTGAGGGAAAATGGGAAGCCCCTTGAACTACAACTTTTATTACTTCAATATAGTAACTTGTGAAAAGTGTGTGGGCTTTGGGGAAGTAAAAAGCAGAACGCCGTCTTAGCCACTGTCAGTCTGGGTGTATGGAGATGACAGTTATGTCAGGGTGATCCTGGAAACAGTTTGCAAAGGTGCATGTTGGTGCTAAGTGTCTGGAAGGCTCTTTATGCAGGTGGTGTTGATTTCTCAAGCGAGGCTGTGCTGAGGGTATCATACTGCCTCCCTTGGTCCCTGAAGGAGGCGGAAGGGGCAGAAATGGAGTTATGGAGGCTTCTGGAAGTCATCTGTGTTTGCAGTAGATGTGGATGTACTGAGGCAAATTTGTGGCTGTGGAGAGCCCAGGCCAACTGAAGAGGAGGGCAGAAAGGAACACTTGGGGTTCAAGGAGCCTGGTGAGGGGTGGAGGTGTTGAGAACCCTTTGAGGAGCACCAGCGTCTGAAGGGCAGAAAGGAGCAGCAAGTTCTGGAGGTGCAGGGGTCAGGAGGGAGGAGGCAGCTGGGGCGGGGGTGGTGGGTGGGAACGACTAGGGGAGAAAGTGGCTGGCCATGAAGTCTCCGTGGAGGACAAAGACAGGGACCTGGCTCCTGCTGTTGGGGCATCATGGGACTGCTGGGTGGGACTGGGATGCATGGGGCAGAAGTGGTGCAGGAGCTGTGCCTGCTGCCATGTGACTGGAAGGGAGAGAGTGAAGGCTGGAGCCATCTAGGCCATATTTCTCTGAGCTTTCTTCCTTTGGATCAAAGCCAGAGAGAAGCCAGCACAGCTGGAGACCGTGGGGGTGCTGTGGGTGACCACTGTCCAAGTGCCAGAAAGTGCTGGAGTGCAAGGACCACTATAGGTACCTGGAGGAGTGGGGAGGCTTATCCCAGGCTCCCCTCCTGTCCCACCTGTGTCCTGGGGGTGCCTTCAGGGAGCCCACTAACGGCACTCTGTCTGCCCCCTGTGGGACCTGTTCCACCACAACATTGCTAGGGGTCACACTGGTGCCAGTGGCCTCGGTGCCTGGTGCTGGAAGGAAATGGGGCAGAGACCAGGCTGCAGGGTTGTAGGCTGCTCTTCAGAACCAGCATTTACCTTGTCCTCTGGCCTGCAGTGAAAATTCTTCCTGCTGAGCAGTGTGGGTCTGTGCGGCACCTTCGGTGGGGCGGGGTGGGGGAATCATCAAATCCGTTCCCAGGGAGTGTCAGCCTACAGGAGCTCAGTTGGAGCTGCTGCATTGGTTTGGCACCCAGTTTGTCCCTTCCTTGCCAGAAGACAAGAGTTTAGAAAACCCAAGTCTTCCATGACAAAGCTTCTGTACTTGGGTATAAGCCAGTGCAGAAGAGGGTAACAGAAAGGGAAGGAGACAGGATGGATGGTGATGGTGGCCTTTGTGGGACAGAGAACTGGCTTTACCCCTTCTTGATCTGCACACATCTGTTTGAGTCTTTTACAGTGAAAGCGAGTATATGTGTTCCTGGTGTGAGTTTCTAAACCCATGAAGGATGCCCCTACCTGGAGAAGAGGGGACGCCACCCTCATCTCAGGCTGTGCCATCCAGGGATGCACCTGATGCCAGGATGGTTTTAAAGGGGCGGCTTTGCTCTGGAGATAGCTTTAAAACTGCCAGCCCTGTCCCATGTGGTTCCATAACCTTCTGTGGTAGGCTGGCCTCCCCTTTGGCAGAGTGAGAGGGTAAGTGACCGGCTCAGTGACCTGGCTGGCCTTCCCTGTCATTCCCTCTGAGCCCCGCCTACACCTGAGTTGCTGGTCAGTGCGAAGTGCAGGGTGTGCGGGAGGTTATCAGCCCAGGCCCCCGCCCCGGGCCCCCTCCCCCCCCCCCCCCCCCCCCCCCCCCCGGAGCCAAATTCCAGTGTCTGCCTTGCTCCTGCTTCTTCTATTAGCATTGGCTGTGGCTGCTTTTGTGCTTCGTCAGCAGAGCTGAATAGTTATGACTGAGACTGTGTGGCCCACACAGCCTATGTTATTTACCATGTGGCCCTGTATAGGAAAGTTTGCTGGGTCAAGAGTAGATGACTGGCCCATTTCTGCACATGGTGGTTTCTGACAGTTCTCAGAGCTGATATGTACAATGTCGGGGTTTCCCAGAGCCATATAATGATTTTGGGGTGTCAGATTCTGCCCCACCTGCCACTAGGGTGATTTTTGATATAATCAAGACCTGGCTTTTCCACTGGCGAGGCTGCTCTGGTCGATGGACTCCCTGACCACTGGCCCAGGCTGTATGGTGCCGAGACACCCTGTCCTGTTCTCCCGAGTTGGTGCTATAATTTTTTGTTTCTCATCCTCTTTATAAAAATGAGATGCAGGACACCTGGGTGGCTCAGTCGGTTGAGAGTGTCTGCCTCTTGATTTTGGCTCAGGTCATGATCCCAGGGTCGTGGGATGGAGCCCCACATTGCCCAGCACGGATCCTGCTTAAGATCCATTTTTTCTCTCTCTCTCTGCCCTGCTCCCCTTTTTTCTCTCTCTCTGTATCTCTTTCTAAAAAAAAAAAAACAGACAAAATCCTAATGAGATGCAATAAAATCAGACACGACTGCAGAGAGGACGCAGCAAGGCAGAGGTGATGGCCTGGAAACCCTTGTCCTTGGGACGCCCTGTGGTGACCTCAGGTGTGGTCCTGAGGTATCTCCACCAAATGCCCGCCTGTGATTCAGGGTGTGTTTGACTTGGGCCAATGTGAGGCTGCTCAGGACTGGTTTGGGGATGAAGGTGTTTGATTTACTCATACTTCTGCTTAAACTAGAGATTGTTCCTTGAAGCCCTGAATCAAGAGATGTTCCTCACAAAAGGGGTTCTGTTATCCATTGGGTTTGACAGACCTCAGGCTTTTTCTGTCTTGGAGATAAGTGGAGGGGGATAGTGGACACATAGGAATTCCCAGACAGGTGGCAGACGTGCCCTCCAAGCAGCCATCCCTTCCAGGCTCAGGGGCCTCCATTGTCCTCACTCCTTCCTGCCCTGGCTGTTTTTACTGCAGGAACTCCGTTCCACCTCCAAGCCTTGGCAAGCCCCCCTCTCTGGGTCTAAGTTAGCAAACATTTCCCACCCGTGCTCTGGCAGTCACTCCCTCACCCCCTGTTCTGAATCACACCGTGAAGGTGCCTCGCTCCATCGAGGTCTCTTCCCGACTTGATGTGAGTTCCTTCTCTCTTTTGTTTAGCCTGGAATTGTACTGGGCACAAAGCAGTGACTCAGGACTTTGTTTAAAGGATGGCAGAAATTGAGGATATGGTGAAATGTGATTAGAGGAGCTGAGTGCTTTATGGGCAACTGTCTTCTTCAGGGGCATGTCCACTCTAGCTGTGGGTCTGCTGTGGCCCTGGATGACTGTGTACTTCGTAGAAGGCCACCTGGCTTATTATTCGCCTAATGTTTGCTCCAGTTGAA
This sequence comes from Panthera uncia, assembly GCF_023721935.1. Taxonomy (NCBI): domain Eukaryota; kingdom Metazoa; phylum Chordata; class Mammalia; order Carnivora; family Felidae; genus Panthera; species Panthera uncia. The sequence goes on from NW_026057586.1 coordinate 65,119,914, forward strand.
GTCGGACTCCTTCTGAATTTAGCATGTGTTCATCTGCTCAGTAACTACTAGAGGGCCGGCCCCTTGCCAGACACTGTTTTAGGGACTGGGAATAAGCAGTGAACAAAATATTAAAAAATCTGGGTGCTTGCCTGCTAGAAAGTTGCACCGAATCCTACCTGGCATAACCCACTGAGGTATGAAGACAGAGGATGTTATGAACACACCCACTGCTATTCCCAGAGAGACCTGCTATTCATTTCTTTATCCACCAAATGATAGTCTGGCACTGCTATGTGCCGCTTGGGTCACCCGTGAGTGTGCAGGGCAGAGAAGTGTGAGTGGCCATGGGGGCAGCTCTGGGACCTCTGCCCTGCATGATGAGTAGATTGACAGTAGCTACAAGTGGAGAGGCAAGCTGCTTCCGGTGGTGTCCACAGTTACATCAAGGCCCTGAGTTGTGTTTGACTTTGGGAGATGTGTGTCAAGGCTTTATGGTTGGAGCAAAGTGGGTGGGGAAGCAGGGGTGTCCTGCTGGGATGGGGGAGGCCAGGCAGCCAGGACAGCCCTTTCCCTCTACCTTTCAGCTGCTCCATCTCACCAGGAGACTTCTGGGGCAAAGCCTGTTTGACAAGCTGATGAAGATGACCTTCTATGGGCAGTTTGTGGCTGGTGAGGACCAGGAGTCCATCCGGCCCCTGATCCAGCACAACAGGGCCTTTGGCGTGGGCTCCATCCTGGACTACGGGGTGGAGGAGGATCTGAGCCCCCAGGAGGCGGAGCACAAGGAGATGGAGTAAGGCCTGCCTGGGCATCGGGTTGTAACCCCAAAGCATCCTGGGGCCACCTGGGGCTGGGCTGGGAGGAGGTCCCCAAGGATAGGAGGGCTTGGTCAGTCTGCTTACCAGTGGCCCTCCTGTGTTCCGCCTGGGGTTCTTGTATTTTTTGCTCTGTGAGGATGACAGCTCTGGGCTTTCACAAAAGGTCTTGCGTTCACAAGCCTAGAGGAGGGGCAGGGATAGGGGTTGGCAAACCATGATCCACAGCCCAATGTGGCTGGCCTGCCTGGTTTTGTGTGATTTGCAAAGTGAGATTGGTTGTTGCTTTTTTAAATGGTTGGAAGAAAACAAGAATACTATTTTGTGACACTTAAAAAAAAAATTTTTTTTAATGTTTATTTGTTTTTGAGACAGACAGAGACAGAATGTGAGTGGGTTAGGGGCAGAGAGAGAGGGAGACACAGAATCCAAAGCAGGCTCCAGGCTTCAAGCTGTCAGCACAGAGCCTGACGCGGGGCTTGAACTCATGAGCTGTGAGATCATGACCTGAGCAGAAGTCGGATGGTCAACTGACTGAGCCACCCAGGCGCCCCTATTTTGTGACACTTTAAAGGTATGTGAAATTCGGGGCGCCTGGGTGGCTCAGTCGATTAAGCGTCCAGCTTCGGCTCAGGTCATGATCTCACAGTTCATGAGTTCAAGATCTGTGGCAGGCTCTGTGCTGACAGCTCAGAGCCTGGAGCTGCTTTGGATTCTGTGTCTTCCTCTCTCTCTGTTCCTTCCCTACTCATGCTCTGTCTCTCTCTCTTTCTCTCTCTGTCTCTCTCAAAAATAAACATTTGAAAACAAAGTATATGAAATTCAAATCACTTTTGACCTAGAGGAACAGAGTTGAGTAGCTGTGACAGATGCCATATGGCCCCCAAGGCTGAAGATAGAAGCTACCTGACCGTTTACAAAAACCGTTTTCTGACCCTGATGTAGGAGGTGCTCTGGCTTTCTGTTCTACTAAAGCATTTCTTCTGAGGCATTGCTAACCTGTTGGACAGGTACCACTGCCCAACCCTTGCCTAGCTCTTGGGAGGATTTTCTAATTAGCAGGTGGGCCCTGCCTGGTAAGTATGGAGCCTGTCAAGCCTGGTGCCTACCCAGGGGTCCAAGAAGGGAATGTGCAGCCAGGAGCAGTGTGACGGGCTGGCCTGGGGTCTCCTCCTGAGATCACCAACTTGCTGTAGGACCTGTTCTCTGGGCAGTGGGTATAGGGGCAGATGGGTACCTCCCTGACCTACATTTCTGGGCCACAGAAAAAAATTTAGAGGACAAGGTCACCCTCTGCTTCCGGGAGAGGTGGCCTCACAGTAGATCCCGGCAAGACCAGCCCTTTCTGTGCAAAATGACTGGTTCCTGTGCTGATACATGCACCCCTTCATGCCAGGCCCTTGCTTGCATTTGGGACCCTTAGTTCTGATAGCAGCTGTGCCTGACCACGTGAGGCTCGAGACAGGCCTGCTGAGTAACCTGCCCTGTCGCATGCTGGGGTGTTTGCTCTGGCATGGGGACAGGAGGGGAGGGGAGGGAAAGGCATCACATGAAGCTCCTGCCCTGGGAACGGAATGTCCAAGCCAAGCAGCAACAGCAGCAGAGGATTGGCCTGGGGAGCCCAGCCCCTGTCTAGCCATTTGCTGTCTTAAAGGCAGGGTTCTCCAGTTTGGCACCCCTCTGTGTGTTTCTCACTGTGGCCTGGGGCTGCAGCCTTCAGTGAGGCTGCCTGTTGAATAACTAAGGGACTCTGTGTTCCCGCTGTGTCTAAGTTGAGGGCAGAGTGATTTCACAATAGGATTTTCTCCCTCTGGTGTGAAAAGACTTCTTTCCTAGGGTGATCTGGCTGGCTTCCTTCCTGTCCTGCAGGGGGAGCATTGGGATGTGGGCTGGCCTTGCCCTGTCCTGGAGCCAAGGAACCTGTGCCCCTGGGCCATGCTGCTGTTGATACCCATCATGATGTAGCAGCCCTGCTTGGTGGGCTTTGGGATGTGAGTGGTGGTCCCTCCCATCCTAACATGGTGCCCACCATCTGATGCCAGTGGCAGGTGTCCACTCATGCCCAGGTCTGCTGCCAGGCATGTGCCTTTGGAGAGGCCTGGACCAGGGTGACAGAACCAGGCTTGTGGGTGCTAGTTGAACATCTATACTGTCAAGTTGCCTGCCTGGCTTCCTGGGTGTTTAGTCAAGAGTGACTCCTACCGTGCAGCCTTCATCCACGCAGCCCCCCATGCAGAGAACTACTTCTGTGTCCTGGTGGGGCCCAGAGGTCTGTTTTGCTAATCCTGTCACGAGGCACATAGACCCTGCTCTGGGGAGTGATATAGAGGCCACTACCCCAAATTAAGCTCACAGGGGTTGGAGTAGGAAGGGTACAGGTGGTGCTGGGCCTGCTGTGGGCATAACCATGTGAGGCACAGAAAGAATAGAAGTGTCTGAATGCACAGGAGGCCCAGCAGGCCTCCTGAAGTTCTGAGGAGGGGACCCTGGAAGGGATCCCTGGGCAAGAAGCAGGAGGTAGGAGGCTACAGGTGGCAGAGGGAGAGAGTAGCCACATAGGGCAGGGGCGGGACGGTGTTTCTCAGAACACCTGGTAGAAGGCAGGAGCCCCAGAGGGTCTCCCCAGTAGGCTGAGAGCTGTGGGGATAGGGAAAGCGTACCTCCTGATGATTGACTATGACGAGGACATCTGGGGATAGTGTGGATGGCAGGTGTGCCTGTCTTGCCTGTGCAGACACAGGACTGGCTGGCGGTGCAGCCCCAAGGTAGGGGCAGCTCTATAGGACTGGTGTGCGCAGAACACTCAGGTGCTGCCTGGAGCCAGGGTCTGAGGGGCTAGGGATGTGGATGTGCAGGCAGGAATGAGCTCCACTGGGCTTGTCTGTGCTTCACTCCTTCCTGCTACCTTATTCCCCTCACTTTCTGCTTTTTTCTAAAAGGCGTCCAGTCAACACATCACCCAGTGTAGTGAGCTGAGCTTGGAGGTAGCCAAGAGATGGTCAGGGCCTCCCTACTGCCTCTTCAACCCCCTAGGCCACTTGTATTCATCTTCTTCTGCCCTCTGCCCCTCGGCGCATTCTCTTCCCTCCTTCACATCCTGGGCCATGCATGTGTGCATACGTGTGCGCATGCTTGCACTGGGTGGTCTCTTCCGGTCCCTGCCAGTCACGTGACCCTCCTCCCTTCCACTGCACCTGGCAGCTGCCATCTTTGTCTTCTTGTGACCCACCCACCAGGTCTGGTTGACAGTGTGACCCTGATCCTTCTCAGTGCCATCTGCTCAGAGACAGGCCGCTGTCCCCCTGACCACATGGTTGTGCAGCTGACCCAGTTCCTCTGCTCAGTCCATTTCTAAAGTGCTTCCCCTCTGGTTTGTGCCCAGAAGGTTCATGGATGGAAATAGCACAGACTGACTGCTTTCCTGCCACTGAACCTACTGGCAGTGAGGATGGGAGTGGCCCACACCCTTTGGAGGCTGGCTGGGGCTTGGAGGGTGGGTAGGCCAGCTGTGGAAATGTTGAGTGGGCACCTTACACAGCGCTGGGTCCCTGGGGGCCCATGTGAAAGAATGCAGCCTACCTAGAATGCAGGGACCTTGAAGGTGAATACTTGTGTTTCCCTGAGCCATGGGCTGTGTGGTTACAGAGAAGGCCCGAGTCCCCAGCAGCCATCGTCCTTGCTGGTTAGACCCATGCCTTAGTGCAGATGGTGGGTCCTGAGTCATGCTATTTGCCTGGTTGTACCTGGACCACAGCTTGGGGCTGGTCTTACAGGTGCTCCTTATTCCCAGTGGGGATGTTGTGTGTGGGGCTGACCCCCTCCCTTATGTTACTGAGTCAGATATTGTCACACAGGCACACCTCACCCTCTTCTGTATGTCAAGCACATATGTCTAGTTGGCATGAAGTGGCTCTTGTCCCCTGTTCCCAGGTGGGGGTCTTATGGGCTGTGCAGCCATGTGCGCGGCCCCTGTGAACTGTCCCAGCTACTGGGACTCCCGGGTCCTGACCTGGGCATCCTGGCTCACAGTTGCCAGATATGGGCCCTGAGGTTACACAGGAACCAGGGTCTAAAGGGAGGGCTCCCTGGAAGGTGGCTGGCAGCCCTTGGGTGCAGGAGCAGGGAGGTCAAAAGCTGCCTTAGACCTTTGATTCAGCTTGAGGCTACCACAGGTGCAATTAGCTTTCTGTGGCTTCGCTGGCTTTACCTCTGTCTCAAGTGCCCCAGCACAGGGGGTGGGGGTGGGGGACGGGGAAAACACTGTCCTTTTCCTGTGAAGTATGGGCAGAACCTCAGGGGCCCCCAGGGGTCTGAGCGTTTAGGAGTTCACCAGATAAGCCACAGGGCTTCAGCTGCACTCTTTCTGTGGGAACTGATTTAAGAGGCTTTAAATACAAAGTCAGATGATGGACAAAGCTGCTCGAATGCCACTCCAGGACAGTAATGGTGAGCGGCTCCTTCATCTGAGTAGGCTTAGCCATGACATTTGCTGTCCCAGACGTCATAGCCACTGAGAGGGGGATGGTGTCTGTTGTGATTCTGGCAGGCATTCTGGGTGAGGGGGCACCTGGGTGGGGGCAGACCAGGCAGGGGTGGTGAGGGCATGGCCAAGGGACTGCAGGGAGGCCTGAGGGTGGGCAGAGGCAACCATGTTCTCAGACTGGCCTCACTGATCTGTCCTCATGAGAACTGGGGGGGTGTTATTCCCTTGTGATGGGAGGCCAGGGGAGGGCTTGCATTTTAAAAGAAAAATTCTGATTACTGGTTAGAAGATACACCTAAGGAGCAAGACTGAAGCAGGGCGCTGGCAGGCAGTGGCTGGAGGTGGGGCTAGCTGTGCACCTGGGCAGGAGCCCAGAGCCTGGCCTGGGGTTCCTGGTGGTTGGAGGTGCCTGGATGCAGGGGGCTTAGGGCAGAGCAAGCGGCCTCGTTCCTCAGCTTTGGGAATTTTGTACTTTGGTAGTTGTCGGGCTCCGTTCCTTATCAGTCCTGGCTGGCCCTGAGGCTCTGTCTTCCCCTCAGAAGGAATGCCCCCATAGCTAGCTTTCATCAAGCACCTCCTCTTTGCCTTGGGCTATCAGCTAGTTTTATTCACTCCTCACCTACCCAGGAGGAATCTGAGCCTTCTCCAGGGTGTAGAGCCTGTAGGCCAAGTTGGTCTGTGAGGCTGCTGCCCTGCCCTGCTCAGGGGAGGTGACCCTGCAGGCCTGGGGTGGGTAAGGAGGTGGGTGGGGCACCTGAGTCACTCTTACCTGCCCAGGCTAACCCAGCTATTCCTGTACAGTCCGCCATGTCAGGTCAGGTTCAGGACTCCACCCCTGGCTTCCTCTCACCTCTGCTTGCTCAAAGGGAATACGTGCTTGTCACTTGCAGCCTGAGGTGGTGTGACCCACCCTCACCCTCTTGTTCCTTCCCACAGGTCCTGTACATCGGCTCTAGAGAGGGAGGGCAGTGGTGAGTATGAGGAGGCCATTCAGGAACAAATACTTTCACCACCTGCCCCCCTCACCCTCACCACCCCTACTTGGGAGACCTGGGTTCAAGGGCACAGGCAAGACTTGGGGCCAAGGCTCCTCCCTGTGCCTATGTGGCTTCTCCCTGTGTGCACCCAGGCCATTGCTCCAGATCTGCTGACATCCTCAGGGCCTTCCCAGGGGTCCTCATCCCCTTGTCCTAAGTGGGTCTGGGTTCTGCCTTTTGGCCTGAGTTTGCCATGTGACTAGGATTTGGCCAGGGGGAAGGAACACTGAGTATAGGAGCAGGGAGTGGTGGGCAGCACAGTGGAGGGGGGCGGTGGCTGCTAAGGAGCCTGTCCTGAGGGAAGAGGGCTGTGGGCCATGGGCAGGTCCTGCTGGATGCAGGGGAAACCCCATGTTTGCCTAGAGTGGGGTGGGAGCCAGAGCACAGCACAGAGCCTGTGTGTGCTCAGGCCATGTGCCCATCCCTCCAGGTACAAGTAAGAGGGAGAAGCAGTACCAGGCCCACCGGGCCTTTGGAGACCGCAGGGATGGTGTCATCAGTGCCCGCACCTACTTCTATGCCAATGAAGCCAAGTGTGACAGCCACATGGAGACGTTCTTGCGCTGCATTGAGGCTTCAGGTGGGGCCGGCTGTACACCTGCCAGGGAGGCTCAACCTCTTTGTGTAGAGATGCTGGTGGGTGAAAGCAAGGCCAGGCTAGAGTACTTGCCTGGGGCTTGGACAGTCGTGAGGGATGACCATGGGTGACACTGGGGAAGATAGGCTGGGCTTAGGTCACACTGGGGTCACGCCTGAGTACAGCTCCTACCCAAGGAGCCTAGCACCTCCTGCCCCTTCCTAGATACTAGTGCCCAGATGTGAACTTCAGTAAGGCTGTCAGTGGGCTGAGCAGCACCCCCATATAGGTCAGGGGCTTGAGCCTCACCACATGTGGCACTGGGGTTTGCCAATGGCTGTGCTGTTGCCACAGAGGACTCCTCCTGCCTGGCCTTATGTGGAGAGCCTGCCAAGGGAGGTGAGTTAAGTGGGCCTCTGAGTCCTTTACTCTTTAGGACATCCCCCCCAGCCACAGTGCGGCCCACCATGTGGCCCCAGCCACAGAGCCCCCTTCCATCAGTGGGCTCTGTACCTTCTGAACGCTAGAAGGAGCAGGAGTGAGTTGTACTCAGAAGCAGCCTTCTGAGATCAGCGCTGGGGAGATGCCAGGCAGAGAGGGTCCAGAGCATGGTGCGCCTCCTTACCTCTGTGCCTGCTCTGCCTGAAGCAAAGGTCACAGAAGCCAAGATGGGTCATGGGTTTCTGGAAGGGAGGAGAGAGGCAAGTGTGGTTGAGTGCCTTCGGTGCTCCACCCTGTGCTTCACTGGGCATTTCTGTGTTTTGTGAATCCCCCCACGGGCAGCCTGGGGTGCCAGTGGCATGGGAGAGGACATGGAGGCAGGGACAGAATGGGCCAGTCTCACTGGCTCCTTTGCCCAGTGCATTCCTGGGCCCATGTGGCCAACAAACCTTGCCAAGTTGCCTGTTCCCGCCTCCAAGGTGGGGTATCTGAGCAGCTGTGTACATGGGCATTTATGTGCTTGGTAGAGACATGGTCCTTCTGCCTATAAATGGTTAGCCAGCAGCCCAGGATATCTGACTCTTTGCTGGGCTCTCTCCTCCTGTTGGGGGCAGGGGCAGCAGGGATCCTTGGTGCCACCCACCTTAGCCTGAGATTGCTGAGCTGTCACTAGAACTACTTCTAGGAAGGGTAAGGCATGCATGCTGGGGAGCAGGCAGCCCACCCAGACATTGCTGCAGCCCCTGCTAGGCTTGGGTGGGGGAGGGGGGAGAGATCTGCTGGTCCCACTGCACTGTCATCAGTTTTGGCGACTGGATCATTCAAGGCTCCCTGGTGGTCTTGGGGGCCCATCTGTCAGGGAGACCCAGTACCATGTATGTTGTAGGTAACTGATAAGAAGAGGGGCCACGCCAGCCATTTGCAGTCTGTCACGTGTCTGTCACTCTTGAGTGGTATACGCTCTGGGCACAGGCTTCTGGTCCTCCTCATCCCCCTATGGAGCCCTAATGGTTATTCCTGTGGCTTCTGACAGGCAGAGCCAGTGATGATGGCTTCTCAGCCATCAAGCTCACCGCACTGGGGAGACCCCAGTTTCTGGTAAGTGCCAGAACCTTCCACCTGCAGAGAGAGTCTGTGAGAACTTGGGGCTGCTATGAGCATTAAGTGAAAGCTCATGTATTGGTACCTTGGTGCTGGGAGCCAGGCACACAGGAAAGACTGGGAGGGGGCCTGGAGCTATGCTCCCTGGGGGCAGGGAGCTGGGCATGTGCCAGAGCCGGTGCCTCAGGCCTGCACTTGCAGCTGCAGTTCTCAGACGTGCTGACCAAGTGGAGACGATTCTTTCACCAAATGGCTGCAGAGCAAGGGAAGGCTGGGCTGGCTGCCATGGACATGAAGCTGGAGGTGGCAGTGCTACAGGTGGGACAGCCCTGCCCTCGTGGGTATGAGTGGGTGGACACAGTGGGGGCTTGGGAAGGAGCCCTGCCTGGGGGGGACCTCGCCAGGCAGTGTTTGAGGTGGGTTCCCAGAGGTTGAGGACATGCTGGGCAGCAGGATTTAGGGAGGGGGGTACTTGCCCTGCACATGGCTGAGTGCTGGCTTTGGGTTTGGGAAGGGGCATCAGGGACAGGTAGGAATAGACCTGTCTATGGAACAGAAACACAGGCCAAAACTATCTTGTTCTCGCTAATTGTGTAATAAAGTCAAAAGAGCAACACAAATGTTCAGGGAAACAGGAAATGTTAGTGAATGGGGCTGGGGCACGTCCATGGGAATGCCACCTTCTCACTTCTCAAGGAAAGTGTGGCAAAGATGGGCATCGCATCCAGGACGGAGATTGAGAGCTGGTTCACTGCGGAGACCTTGGGCGTGTCTGGGTAAGAGTAGCCCCCTAGCTGGGAATTTGGGAGTGTATGCTCTGGTTCAGCCATGGTTCCAGCTGAGCCGCAACGGCTTCTCCCAGTCCTGATTGCCCTCCTGAAGAGCATGGGCCTGGGGTGACAATGCTGAAGGACCTGTTCCCTGACACATACAGCAGGAGTTGACAGGGAGTCTGGAGTCCTGGGGGCTGGGGCTGCAGCTAGCCCAGGGCTAGCTTAGACAACAACCGGCAGGGTTGCTCACAGAATTATTCAGGTCCTAGCATGAGGGTGCCACACTCAGCCCTTCCTGGGACCCACACGGCAGGTAGGTGGAGGGTCAGGGCAGCTGAGATCCTGGAGGGGCCCATGCCTCATCCTGAGAGACCTGGGGGCTGGACCTGAGGTCACCAGGTTCCCCGGACTGGCAGAGGGTGTCCCCTTACGTGCAGGGTCTGCCTCCTTCCTGGCCTCCCGTGTTTGGCTCTTTCCCAAGCCTGACATAGCTCGTGGTGTTCTTGGTGTTCTCCCTGGGTTTTTATAGCTGCCACCACCCTGACACAAGAATGTTCTGGTTTTGGTTTCCATTTTGTAAACAGAGGATGATGTTAACATTTTGTCTGTCCTTTGAAACTGAAAGCTGAGGTAAGTTTTGTGGGGGTTGGGCTTGGGATGCTCTTTTAAGGAATGGGCTGGTTGGGGCCTAGGCCCCCCCACAGATTCTAGCACCCATGTGCTGATGCAGCTTCTTCCACAGCACTCTGGACCTACTGGACTGGAGCAGCCTCATCGACAGCAGGACTGAGCTCTCTAAGCACCTGGTGGTCCCTAACATGCAGGTGATGACCCCTCGCCCCCTCACCCTATCTCACAGGGGCACAAGGCTGAGAAGGGAAATGTTCCCTGTTGCTTTCCCTGAGGCAGCAGCTGGGGTCGCAGCTGGATGAAACCAGAGTCCTTCCTGGCTGCGTAACACCCCTGTGGTCTGGAGGAAGAGGACAGATCCATGAGTGCCCCACAGAAGGGGAGAGAGACCTGTGTCCTCTCTCCTTGCATGTCAGGTCACCCCAAACCTAATATGATTACTGGCCTGAAATGGCAGTAATCATATTATCCCACGTCACAGTTCTGGAAGGACAGGGCTCAGCTTGGGTGGTTCTAGCTCAAGGTCTCCCTTGCGGTTCTCAGAGGGTGGTGGGAGCTGGGGTCATTGTGGGTCCCCACTCACACAGTCAGCAGTTGACTCTGGCTGTGGGCCAGGGCTTCCTTACCATGTGGCTGGGTTCCTAGGTTGAGTGTCCCCTGAGAGCCAGGCGGAAGCATTATTACCTAGCTCCAGATGTCCCACAGCATCACTTATGCCCAGTTCTGTTTGTTAAAAGCGAGTTACTAGGCCAGCCTGTGTTCAGGGGGAGAGGAATGAGACACACACACACACCCCCACCCCTGCCCAGCCGCCCCATCCTGCCTGTGGGAGGTGCCTGGAATTTGTGCCCTGTTTGAAACCACCCCTGAGCTGGGATGGAAAGCAGCAGAAGTCCCTTGGGAAAACATCCCACAGATACTGCCTTCCACGAGTATCCAGCCCCAGCTGATGGAGGGCTCAGTCCCCAAGCTAGGACACCGAGGGCCAATGGAAGGGCATGCTTGAGGCCCCACTGAGAGCGCCCCAGGCAGTGTTAGTGGGCATTTGGGGCTAGCAGAGGGCCCAGGGCTGCACAGGCCTCCAGGGTAGGTGCTCCCCACCCGCAAACCCCCCCCCCCCCCCCCCCCCCCCCCAGCTGCTGAGGGCCAGCCTACAGCTGACCTGCCAGCTCCCTGAAGGCCACCACTGTCTGGAGATGGTGCCTCTGTCCCTGCTCTGTGTTGTCTGTCTACTGCAACTTTTCCCTCCTGCTTGTAGCCACCACTCTTTCTCCGATCCCTCTCTCTGCTAGGGGCTGAGTCCTTCTGGGTGATCGGATGGACCCTCACCCTTGTGTGGGAGCAGACACCTTGGGTGTAGGTGTGACCTGGGGCAGCTAGCTCTGTGAGTCAGAGGGTGCTGGCTGGCAGCAAGGTTCTGGGGTACCATGTGACCAAGGCAGGGGATGGGATAGCCTTTGCTGGTCCTGGGGTATTGGTAGGACCTGCACATGGGGGCAGGTGGGTGCCCTCAGGCAGAGGGAGCTGTGGCTTTGAGAGGTGGGAGCTTGGAGCCCTGCTGTGGCCTGACCATATGCTGCCCCAGACAGGACAGCTGGAGCCTCTCCTGTCACAGTTCACTGAGGAGGAAGAGCGGCAGATGACGAGGATGCTGCAAAGAATGGACATCCTGGCCAAGGTCGAGGACCCTGGGATGTGCCCAGAGAGGGTGGGGGGGGGCACCTGTCTCACTTGATCCCAGTCAAACCTTCTGTCCCACCCTGTACTTCTCAGAAAGCCACCGAGGTGGGCGTGCGGCTGATGGTGGATGCCGAGCAGACCTACTTCCAGCCAGCCATCAGCCGCCTGACACTGGAAATGCAGCGCAAGTTCAACATAGAGAAGCCGCTCATCTTCAACACATACCAGTGCTACCTCAAGGTATGGCCCCTGCCTACTGCCCCCCACCTCCGCCACCGGTCTGCAGGTGATGCCCCTCACTTGAGTCCTGTGCTGGTGCTGGGAGAGGCCGCTGCCTGAGTGTGCCAGCCTCTGAGTGGGAGGAAAGGCCCCAGGACTCTGTTACCGGCTGTGTGCTGGCCCTTCTCTGGGCCTCAGATCCCAGACAGGGTTTTGAAGGGGTAGAAGGAAGATGAAGGAGGCTTTTTGCAGTCTGCTTCATGTGCCTTAATCCCTAAAATTTGAAGGCCTCATGAGTAAGTTTTTTCCTGCTATTTTTATTTCCTGCCATTTTTTAGTTTGGGTCCCTCTGAGGATCAGATGAAATCTCTGGCCCCCTTCCCACAAAGAGACTTGCATGTACCTCAGGGAGCCCAGGGTGCTTGAGGGTGGGGTCGCTGAGCACAGACCTGGGCTGGGCTGCTCTGGGACCAGCCAGGTATTTGGAGGAGACGGTGTGGGATGGGTGTCAAGGCTCTAGGGCTGGGGGAAGTGGGTGGGTGGGTGGGTGGGTGGGTGGATGGGGCAGCATCCCTTGCCCCTGAGTCAGCTTGAGAAGACTCCGGAGAATACCGTGGCTGCTGGCACCTAGTCTGTCCCCCAACAAAGTTGTCCTCAGGCCACACTGAGGAGCCACCATTTCTTAGAGATGGAGGTTGGAGGGCCTTCCTCACTCACACTTGTCTCCCTGCTTCCCTGGGCACCTGGGCCTCAGGGGACACAGGCTGGAGAGGGCCCCATCCTGGTCAGCAGCAACTTTTGGCCCTGGTCCCACAGGACGCCTATGACAACATCACCCTGGATGTGGAGCTGGCTCGCCGTGAGGGCTGGTGCTTTGGGGCCAAGCTGGTGCGGGGTGCATATATGGCCCAGGAACGCGCCCGTGCCGCGGAGATTGGCTATGAGGACCCCATTAACCCTACGTACGAAGCCACTCATGCCATGTATCACAGGTGCGCCAGCCCTTCTTGGCCCCTGGGGGCCTCGTGGCTTCCTGGGGAGGGGAATGACAAAATAGGGCAGGGGTGGTGGAAGTGACCTGATGTGACCCCTATCTGACTGTGGAGCAGCCCAGTGTGTCAGAAGCCTCTGTAGGAGCAAGACTTCTGTCCTGAGACCAGAGCTGATTATCTTCTCTGCTTTTTATTTATTTTTTGAATCCTCAGCTTTTGTTTTACCTTTCTAAAAACTTTTAAGGTGGATTTTTAGTACAGAAAAGTCTACTGAATAAAACTAAACTGGCCCAGGTCCCCCAGCCAGCTCTTGTTGACACTTAGGACAAGAGATCCCTGAGCAGCCCTCCTGCCTTGCATGCAGATCCCATGCTTTTTCTTTGTGAGGTTGTGTGTGTGTGTGTGTGTGTGTGTGTGTGTGTGTGTGTCGCAAATAGACCCTGAGTGCCTTGGCTCCCGCTCCCTCCCTGGCAGTGCCCTGGTTTCTGGGAGTATCCAAGTGTGCCATGGGTATACCCACATCTGCTTTGGCATTGTGCATTCAGTCCTGTGCCCTTGCTTTTCCATGTAACACGTATTTGGATCCTCCTGTGTCAGCGTGCCAGCCCACAGTGTTAACCCAACAGCCAGCAGAGTGCCCATCTTTGTGAGCTTTTGGTGGTTTGCGGTCAGGCCATTACAGTAGTGACTCATAGCACACTTTGCCCCTGTCTCCTGTACTCACGGGCAAAGACATAGTTGTCACATGTTCCTGGAAATGGTCATAAGGACACACACCATCACTGCCAGATGGCAGAACCCTCACACTCTCTATGCTCAGGGAGGCTTCAGTTTCCTTATGGACCCCTTCTGGAAGCAAAGCTCCATCTGTCCTGAGTGCACTGTGTCCCAGGTAGTCTCCTTTTGAATGTCTAGCCCCAGGTACTGCTCACGTTTTCTTTCTTACCTACGAGGTGTTGAGGAATGACAAGTACAGCCTTGGTCCCATTACCATGGCCACACTTGGAGTGGGCTCACTGGACAGCCATGGGCCTGCTTGTGGCCTCTACAGGCTGGGGCTTACGTGCACTCCCTTTAGGTGCCTCAATTATGTCCTGGAGGAGCTGAAGCACAATGCCAAGGCCAAAGTGATGGTGGCCTCTCACAATGAGGACACAGTTCGCTTCACGCTGCGCAGGTAGGCACCCCCTTCAGCTGTCTGGTGTTCTTAGTGAGGGAGGGCTTGGGATGAGTGGTGTGGAAGCTATGCAGAGTGGTGGCATTTAGGGGTGATGTATGTGGGATGAGCTAGAGTGGCACCTTTAGTGTCCTGCCAGCTTCCTGTCTCCCCAGGTCCAGCTGGCCATTGGCACTGCAGTAGCAAAAAGGCTATTTGCAGTGACTTGGGTTTTTAAAAATTAATACCTGACTTATTGAAATTTCAAATCAGAAATTAAATTTCATTAGGTGATTTAAATAGCTTGCTGAAATGCACAAATACAGTGTGCAATGTCAGATCCCCTCAGGAGGCCTCCAGCATATCATCTTATTTATAAATAGTTACTCTTAACATTTTAAACTGCATTTGGAACTTAATATAGTCTGTTTTCTCTTTAAGTGTGTGTCTTGTGGGGCAAAACTTTGGTAGAATCCATGCAAGTCTGATATAGGAATAAGGTGAAGTAAATTAAAAAAAATTTTTTTTAATGTTTTTAAATTTTTGAGAGAGACAGAGAGAGCATGAGAGGGGGGAGGGGCATAGAAAGAGGGAGACACACAGACTGTGAATCAGGCTCCAGGTTCTGAGGTGTCAGCACAGAGCCGGACACGGGGCTCGAACTTGTGAACCACAGAAATCATGACCTGACCCAAAGTCGGACACTCAACCAAGTCACCCAGGTGCCCCATGAAGTAAATTCTTAAATATTCCAGTGTTATCACCATGTTTTTGTGTTTTCTATCTTAACCCAAGGAGCACCACATGAGGGGTCCTAGCCACTCCTCCTGCTCCCCAGTCTCCACCTTCCTGGGCTTGAGGCCCGACAGGAAGCACGGTGGCAGTGGTCTTGGTGGCTCTCGCCTTTTCCAAGAGCAAAGCAGGGCAGCCAAATTGTGGCCAAGCAGGGCTTCCAGAAGAAGCAGTGAATGAACAGCCAAGGCACGGCACAGCCAGCTGCCTGACAAGCTGACTCTGGTCACTCTACACCCATTTGGTGAAGCAGTGCTTATTCTCTGCTTGTGATGGTACTGCTTTTTCACAGCCTAAAATTGCAGCTGAAAACTATTATTTTTTAAAAATTTTATTTAAATCCAAGTGATTTAACATATAATACTCGTTTCAGGAGAATTTAGTGATTCATCACTTACATAGGACACCCAGGGCTCATCACAAGTGTCCTCCTTAATGCCCATCATCCATTTAGCCCATTCCCCCAACCCACTCCCCTCCAGCAACCCTCAGTTTGTTCTCTGTATTTAAGAGTCTCTTACGGACTGTCTCCCTCTGTTTTTCTTATTTTTTCTTACCTTCCACTATGTTCATCTGTTACTTAAATTCCACTTATGAGTGAAATCATGATATGTCTTTCTCTGACTTATTTTGCTTAGCATAATATATTCTAGTTCTATCCACATTGTTGCAAATGGCAAGATTTCATTCTTTTTGGTCGCCAATATTCCATTGTGTGTGTATGTATGTGTATACATATAATATACATACATACATACATACACACCATATCTTCTTTATCCATTCGTCAGTTGGACATTTGGGCTTTTTCAATAATTTGGCTATTGTTGATAGTGCTGCCATAAACATTGGGGTGCATGTTCCCCTTCAAATCTGAATTTTTGTATCCTTTGGATAAATACATAGTAGTGTAATTGCTGGATTGTAGGTAGCTAGCTCTATTTTTTAAATGTTTGTTTGAGATTGAGGGGGGAGAGAGGGAGAGAGAATCTCAAGCAGGCTCGATCCCACGAACGCTGAGATCATGACCTCAGCTGAAATCAAGAGTCAGATGCTCAACCTACTGAGTCACCCAGGCATCCCTAGGGTAGTTCTATTTTTAATTTTTTGAGACACCTGCATACTGTCTTCCAGAGTGGCTGCACCACTTTGCATTCCCACTGGCAGTGCAAGAGGGTTCCCCTTTCTCCACATCCTCACCAACATCTGTTGTTTTCTGAGTTGTTAATTTTAGCCATTCTGATAGGTGTGAGGTGGTGCCTCATTGTGGTTTTGATTTATATTTCCCTGATGATGAGTGATGCTGAGCATGTTTTCCCGTTAGTGAAAACCATGATTTCTAATGCACAGCAGTTGCAGCTATCAGGGTGGGGATGTGAGTGCTGAGGCCACCAGTGCCACTCAGGCCGAGTATAGACTGTGGTAAGTCTCCCTCCTGAGAGTCCCTGCCAGGATCAGGGTCTGGCTGTTTCTGTGGGATTGGTGAGGGGCTGAGTGGAGTCCTAGCTGGACAGGACTGCTCCACCTTCTTCCCTCCATCCCTGGGGACTTCCCAGCTGCTCATTTACTGCCTTGGATGCCCCAGCCTTGTGACTGGATGTCAGAGAGCCAGGGGTACCTTTTGTGCTTGGTGAAAAAAAAAAAAAAATTCTGGTTTGACTTTTAAAACAGATGGTTTAAGTTGCAAAT
The DNA here is from genome assembly GCF_023721935.1 of Panthera uncia. Classification (NCBI taxonomy): domain Eukaryota; kingdom Metazoa; phylum Chordata; class Mammalia; order Carnivora; family Felidae; genus Panthera; species Panthera uncia. The sequence continues at coordinate 65,136,281 of NW_026057586.1, forward strand.
CTTAAAACCTGGTTTTCCCTTAGACTTAAAAAATATTCTGTTACTCCGTGATGGAAACTTGATCATCCACTAGATGATGTATACAAAGAGCCTCCCTGTGCCCCTGGCCTGGCACTTGGGAACCTGCACCCCTACACAAGTGGCAGGCCCACAGGGTCAGTGATGTACAAGTGGCATCTTCTTAGGTTTCAGTTATGAGCTCAGCAGGCTTTGCCTGACCACTCCCATTTTAGGTAGGGGTCACAGGTAGGCCACTCACCAGCTAGACAGAAAAGAGTGAAAGTTCTAAAGGTATAACCCGCCCTCAGAAGGGCTTCCTCTCTTCTGCTTTCTGAATCTTCCCGCCGAGAATAAGCCTGTTCTCGGCATCTTAGCCAGGGAGGCTCCTGCCCTGGACGTGGCTTCCTTTGTCTGAAGTGCCAGCTGAGTGCGCTCTCCTTTCTCATAGCCCCCAGGGCCCGTGCCACACTCCACAAATACTATCATGGAGAAGGCTTGGCTCCTGCAGGACATGGTTCTGTGTTCCTGCACTGGGAGCTGGGGAGCCCATGGCAGCTTGGGCTTACTTTCCCTGATGAAGTAGTGTGGGTCTCTGATGCCACATCAGGGAGCTCAGACAGCCTGTGTAAGCTTTGGCTGAGTGGCAAGCCAACCCAGAACTCAAGAGGCCTGGACAACAGCATGTTCTGTGGGCCAGCAGTGTTGGCTGGGTTCAGCTGGGGACTGCTTCTGCTGGCCCTGCCCTGAGATCTGACTTGTATCTGTGGTCAGCTAAGGCCTGACTGGACCTAAATGGCTTCATTCATGGCTGGGGCAGCAAAGGGACTGCATCACATCTAGTTTCCTATAGGCCAGTGCAGGCTTTGCCACATGGTGGTCTCAGGCTTCCAGAAGCCCTGAGAGGGCAAGCCTTTGCCCACATCACATTTGCTCTTCTCTTTTTGGCCAGAGGAAGTCAGGAGGCCTAGCTCAGAAGCCAGGTGGAGAACCTTGCCTGCTGGGAGAAGCTGCAGTCACATGGCCTAGCGGGTGGAGAGGGGTCAGCAGCCACTTCCGCAGGAACCACATGAATGTCCCCACCACTGCCAGTCAGGTGGGCAGCAACGTGGTGGCAGCCCTGCTCTCACAGGGTTCATGCTCCAGTGAGGGACAGAGATACTTAAGCTGGAGACCGGGGCCACATGGTAGAGACCATGGCCTGCTTTAGAGTAGGTGGCCCCCACATTGGAGCCACTCTGACAGAAAGAGGGAGAGGACCTCTGGAGGATGATCCTCATGTGGAGGGCCGGGGTGAGATGTCCTCAATGGTCTAGGAGTGAGGGGCCTGAGACAGTGAGAAGAGGGGGACCCTGGAGACAGGGAAGCACACTGCTGGCCTGCAGCCTGGGTGCGTGTGAGGAGGACCCAGGCTAAACATGCCCTTGGAGGGAGGTGGAAGGATGAGGGCAGATTCCAGAGCGCTGGTAATTGAGTCTGGACATGTGGATACAGCAAGCTGGAGGTAAAAATATAAGAATCCTCAGTAAGTAGACATTGCAAACCTTGGAAATTTTTCTAAGACCATACAAGGGAGGTGTGAAGTCAGGAAAGGGTGCTGGACACAGTTGGGGGCCAGATGTTGGGCAGCACTAATAGAAATGTGAGCCACATCTACTCTAAATGTTCTACTAGCCACATAAGAGATGACGTTAATTTCCATAATACCTTTCAATTAGCCCAACATATCCAAAATATTACCTATATTCAGTATTTCAGAAAAACAATATATTCTTTTTTCCAGTTTTCAAAATCCCATGTGTGTTAGATACTTCTAGCACGTCTCAGTTTAGACCAGTTGACTTTCAGAGACTCAGTGGGCACCAGTGGCTGGTGCTGCTGTATGGGACAGAGCAGCCAGTAAGGGGAGGACAAGAGACCGGGTGGGGTGGAGGGATGTGTGGGACGGAGGGGATGTGGCACTGAAGGAGAGGGGCTCAAAAAGGGGTTGGACGAGGGTCTCTTGAGAGCTTACCCAGGCCAGGCTTTGGGGCAGGCCTGCCTCACTAGGTTAGGGCAGACGAGAGGGGAGAGGGAAGGGGCCATGGGGAGCAAGCATAGTGGGAGGGGGAGGCTGGCTGGGAGAGGAGGGAACTTGGTGGCCATGACCTGAGGTCGGACTTGCAGGGCAGATGCTTGGTCTGGGCAGCACAGAGCCTAAACCTATGCCCCACCCTGCAGGGGATGGAAACTAAAGTGTATGAAGATCTGGGAGTGGAAGTGGAGGGTTCAGAGCTAGCTCAAGTTGCCCTGGGGGCTCACCTGCCATCTTGTCTGTCTACAGGATGGAGGAGCTGGGCCTGCACCCTGCTGACTGTCAGGTGTACTTTGGACAGCTACTGGGCATGTGTGATCAGATCAGCTTCCCACTAGGTGAGCTGAGTCTCCCAGGGGAGCAGGGGTGGGGAAGTCTAGGACTGGGACTCACTGCTTCTGCCTGTGTGTACAGGTCAGGCGGGCTTTCCCGTGTACAAGTATGTACCCTATGGCCCTGTGATGGAAGTGCTGCCCTACCTGTCCCGCCGTGCCCTGGAGAACAGTGGTGTCATGAAGGGTGCCTGGCGGGAGAGGCAGCTGCTGTGGCAGGAGCTCAAGCGGAGGCTCCGCACAGGCAACCTCTTTCACCGTCCAGCCTAGTGCTCGTGGGGCACCACCACCCACCTTCAGACTTGGCCTTCAGACGCTCCCTTGCCTGGGCTATGGCCTCCTAGGCCAATGCCACATTTATAGCCCAACCAAAACTTCACGTGGATTCACCTTTTTATGCCCCAAGACTATGAGATCCACTGGAAGTCGGGCCTCGGTGCCCCTCTGGCCTCTGCCTAGGACATGGGCACCCAGACCATGTCTGCTGCTTGCCAGAGCCACTGGGAACTGTCAGGGACTGCCCTTCAATAAGTGGGCACAACCCCATGACCTTGGACCCAAAGGACCACCTTCTGACAGAGTTCATCCAGCTCATACCCTGAGCCCCTCAGGTGGGTAGTCACCAGTGGGGAAGCTGGCCTGGTCAATAAACCACTATTCCTGCAGCCCTCAACTTCTTTCTTGCAACGCTTTTCCCCCTCAAGTCCTCCTGTGGGGTCAGTATCAAAGACAGAGTGTTCTGATGGCTCTGCCTCTCTGTCACCATGTATCCCTGGGAGTGAGGCCCACCATGCGTGGAGTGGACCCACCAATCCTTCCTTCAGGCTGTATCACAGATTTGGCTATGTAGGGTGCTAGACACTCCCACCCCAAGATGACAGATAGCAGCGCCCCTGGGCACAGACCAATGCAGACAGGATGCTCCTGGGGTGGGCTTGCTGCTTCCCCACCCTGGACTCTCTTCCCCCCCCCCCCCCCCCAGACAGGATGCTCCTGGGGTGGGCTTGCTGCTCCCCCACCTTGGACTCTCTCTCCCCCACCCCCCCCGACACTTGCTGCTCGGTGCCCTTCACCCCAGTTGTCCTAATGACCCATCATGCTCCTAGTGTTGTGACCAGAGCTGACTCATAGCTGCCTCCTCCCTCTAGTCCTCAGCCCCAGAGCAGACTAGATGTAGTCTTAGTGCCCTGGGGGAAAGGTGGTATGGCTGGGCCTGCAGCTCCATGAGGGAGCTCCAGAGGGGGTGCCCCTGGGAGGAACCTCTGTGACATGGGGAGTGGGGGCATCTGCTGGCTCCTCCATAGGCCATGGAGCTACCAGGTGAGGGCCCCAGTCATGGCAGATACCACAGAGCTATCATATAAGCCACGTGCAGGCCACACTGTGGCACCTTTATTTCTCTGGGCCTCAGAGGGCTTGGGCCTTGGAGCCTCTCCCACTGACTTGGGCTGCATCTGCCAAGGGAAGGGCTAAGACCAGAACAAGCATGAAGCCTGAAGCATGGCAGAGATTGGGTGCGCCCAGTGGAGTGAGAAGGTGCTAGGACCTCCAGCCCTACTGTGCTCAGCTCTGAGGCATCCGATTAGCAGGATGGGCCCACTCTTCCCTTTACCATACCATCCTAGCTTTGGACAAAAGCAAAGGTGGATGGCAGGTGCAGCCAGAGTCCCATCTGGCCTCTCCTCAGAGGGTTGACTCCTCCTGCAGGCAGCTGGGAAGGTGGTGGCCAGGTTCCATTCAGCTTTCTGCTGCCTGTAGCAACTGAGGAACAGGGCTGTCTTCTCAGCTATGATGGGCAGCAGGTAACTGGCAGGGACCCCATCTGGTCATAGAGCTGTCTTCCCCGCCTGGCAGCCCCTCTGCTGCAGCTTCCGGATGAGTTCCAATAGGTTCATCTGCAGTGTCAGCTCCTGAGATGCAGAAGGGCTGCTGTGAGGTCAGCATGACACCTAGACTCTCCTGCACTGGCAAGAGCCCCAGGCAGAAGCCTCCTTTTCCCAAAGGCCCACAGGCAGCTACCAGGGCCTAAGAGTGCCAAGCAATGAACCCATGGGACTGACTTCCAGTGAATCCTGCCCATGGCTTGCCAGAAAGGGGAAAAAGTGGGGATGCCAACCCCAACAAGGCTGCAGTTGTCCAGGCTTGGTGCACACGGAGATGTATGTAGGGAGGAGATGAGGGTCCTGTGAGTAGCAGGCCTGGGGAAGGGGAGGCAGAGGCAGTGGGACTTGCCTTACTAATTTCTCCCTTCTCCCCTCTGTCTACACACCCTGGGCCTGGCTCCCCAGTGACCAATGATAAAACCCCAGAGGGAATTGGACCTTTGGGAACCAGCATCCCCTGGGCTGCGCCAGGGCAGACCTGAGGCACTGACCTGTGGGTTGGTGGTCACATAGAAGCCAGCAACCCCTGCCTTCTCCAGTGTGCTCTGCTGGTCTGCCACCTTCCGGTCTAGCTCTAGGACAATCTTCTGGTCCATTGCCCGCTGCTCCTCACGAATCCGGTGTTCCACTGCCTGCACGGTGAGGGCGGCTCAGGGGGTTAGCCCCCTGCCCATCAATGCCTCAAACATACACTGGTGGCTTGCCACTTCCTTTAGCCCTCCCCCACCCCACCCCCACCTTCCCAATCATTCCAAGGCCACTGATGGTGCCCTTATTGCACCAGGTTGCTCCCTCCTCGGCCACACTGAACCCTGGAGAAAAGTTCAGCTGCCTCACCCCAAATGTTCTCCCTTCCAGGACCTCCGGCCAGGTGTCCCTCCTTTGCTGTGCCAGACTTTGCCCAGCAATGACCGCTCAGGACCACCATGAGCTGGCCAGATGCCAGATCCACCTCTGCTTACTATCAAGTTGCCAACCACCTCTGTGCCTTTGCATATGTTCCCTCCCCATTGGGACTGCCAGTCAACCCCAGCTCAGCACCTCTTCCCTGTATGCCCTGGCTTGGGGTCGTCTGGGACCCTGTACAAATCCCTCCATGTACTCCTACCACCCGTGGCTTCTCAGTTACATATGGGTCTCTTGGTTGTCCTGAGCAATCTGGGAACAGGACAGGCCTCTGGGGCTGGCCTCATAATCCCACCATTGCCCTTGCACCTCTAAAGCCTTGGGGCACAACGGCCTCCCACTCAGCACCTGCCCTGCACAGGCCCGGCCCACGAGCAGCTGCAGCCCCAGGGAGCAGGGAATCATACGCTTTTACCCAGTTCTGCCACATCCCAACCCCCACAGTGAAGAGCCATACTGGGGGCTCATCAGGTCTCTAGTGGACCACCCAAGCTGAGGCCCAGAGCAGACAGCAGCTCCCATTCCACCCTGGGCCCCCTCCACCATGGCCCAGTCACCCTGCCCACACCCCTACCTCCAGCTCACGCTGCTGAGTTGCCTGGAGCACGGGCAAGTTGTGGGGTCGGCAGGCCTGCTGGGCTTCCTGGTGCTTTTGCCGCAGCGCCTGCCTGAGCACTAGGAGGAGATGAGACCAGAGAAGTCAGGTAGGTGGTGGGAGGTGAGATGGGAGGGGGTCAGGGAACACCTCTTGCCTCAGCACCTGCCCTGGCTGTCCCACCATGGGGCAGCCAGGACAAGGCGCAGACATGAAGCCCTGCCTGATGACCCAGCCTGCCCGAAGCCCTGCACTAGCAGCTGGGTGGAGTTCTGGGGGATGCCCAATCCCCTAGCTCACTCAGTCTTTCCCTCAGCCAGGGCAGGGCCATTCTCTAGCAGCAAGGACCGAGGGGACTCGGTGCAAGAATGCAACAGAGGAGGGTGAGCGAGGGCAGGCTGGTGTAGGGGTGGGGCCAGGGCTATAGCCTGGGGTCAGAAGACCAACAGGAGTGGGAGACTGCGGTCTGGAGGCTTCTAGGTTCAGATGGCCACAGGCCAGCATTCCTGGGTGTGAGCTGCCCATCACCCATGTGATATATACAGAGATGTCCAGGAGACCACCCAGGCAAAGGTCTGGGAAAAGGAGGATGAGGAGTCATTGTGCCAAAGCATGGCATGGTCTCTGCTTCCAGAGGCATGGTTGTGTCACTCCCTCAGAGCTGCCCTTCAGGGTGGGCAGACCTGCCCCACCCCATCCACCACTCCCAGAGGGAGTAGGATGGGCCCAAGGATGAGATGAGCCATTAGAAGTCCTCTGCTGGGGGGGGGGGGGTGTCTATGTTACTTGGAGAGGAGTTCACCAAGGCCACTGAGGAAAGCTCCTACAGTTGCCACTAAATCATACCATAAACATAAGCAAAGTTGTCTAGTCTGATAGGACTGGACTGAGGAGAAAGGTATCATGGGATGGAAAGAAACCAATCACAAAACAGAATATACAAAACTCTACAGCATAGATCCTAGACCCATGTCAAATGGCTAGATCTCTCCTGTAAGGAGGGGTCCTCAGCCATAAGGAAACAAACCCAACACTAGGTCTTAGGCAGATACCTCTTAGCCAGTGGTTTGGCACCTGCTGTGCCCTGAACCTTACCAATCTCCTGTTTCTTGGCATTCTGTGTACACCTCAACAATGGCATTTATCACATTAAATGAGTGTGAAACCAAGAACCACCCTTGAGACACCTGCATACACACAGGGACAAGGAAGATGCTCCCTGGTAAATGTTTACACCACGTGGAGGCAGGATGGGAGGAAATAAATAGATAAATGCAGGAACACGTTATCTCCTTCACTTTGTTTATCAAACATTGCTGCAAATCTCAGGACAACATCCAGCTTCCACTGGGTGAGACGAGAGCTGTGGCCACTGCCTGGCTTTAGCAGTGACCAAGGAAAGCAATGGCAGCCAATCACTACCACCTGCTGAGTCGGAAGGAAAAGCAGAAAGTCACAGGGTACTCACCCATTGCTGGTGACATCAAAACCTGTCCAAAACTTCTGAAGCACAAGTAGCAAGGTGTCTAGAGGATTATCAAAACATCTTCACTAAAAGGAACCAGGACTCTGGAGTAACTGCTGCCCTCCCTGCCCGCCCCCCTTTATTATTCGGAGTGCTTTATTCACTCCCTGAACTAGTAATCTCTGTGGATAAACAAAGGCCACCCACATGAGAATGAGAACTACTTATTGACAGCAAGAGTAAGTGACCATCACTGCCTGCATTTGGTAGAGACTCAACCACAGGCAGGAGGAGTGGGAAAGCTTTTTGGTGGCCAAAGGGAAAGGTCCATCCTGATGGGAGGCTGCTGAAGCTGGAAACAGACTGAGGCAGGGAAAGACAAGAAAAGATGAGCCTAAACACCTTCCTGTACCAGAAAGCAAGGAAGTGCTCCAAGAATGATGGGGACACATCAAAAGAACACAGGAGCCAGCCCAAGAGCTCTCCCACTGACCATATGTGGCCCAATTTGAGCATTATAAAGAATAATGAGCTATGTACTTTGGATTTTTGACTGTATGCATTTTACGCCTCAATGGAAAGGTTTACAAAGACAACCACTCCAACAGCAGGGAAAATGTAACACCAATTCTATAAAAACTTAAAAACCTGAAGAGAACGCTTCCCAACTCATCCTATGAAGCCAGCCTTACCCTAATAACCCATGCAAAGGCATTATAAAAAACTACAGATCAATGTTCATTATGAACACAGAAGCAAAAATTCTTAACAAGATTTTAGTAAATCAAATCCAACATAGACAAAAAGGATAATACATCCTGACCAACTAGGATTTATCTCAGGAATTAAAAACATCAGTGTAATTCACCATAGTAACCAAAAAGCCGCATGATCATGTCAACAGATCTAGAAAAAGGGATTCAACAAAATCCAATGTCGGTTTCTGAGAGAAATGCTAATTTCTGCCATAAACGTTTAAGTTGCATATCATTGGGTCTGCAACTGCTGTCCAGTTTACAGGAAACAGGGTGGAGAAATGGTTAAATGACAGCATGAGGAAGCAATGTGACAGACCCAGCATGGGGACATTCTCTTCAAAAAGTCAATGCCATAGTAAATGTTTGAGACTATTCCAGGAGCAGAGACCAAAGTAACCAAATGCAATGCATAAACCTACACTGTCCTTACAGAGACAGTTTGTGACAAGTTGGGTAATGTGACTGTGGACTGAAGGTCAGAAGACACCCTGGAATGATTAAATTCTCAGGATGCTGTCCCTGGTCACATTGGAGTGTTCTTGTTCTAGGGCACTGGTTCTCAATCCTGGGCCAAGGTTGACTCCCAATGATGTCTGGAGACATTTTTGGCTGTCACTGGAGGAATATGCCACTGTCATCTAATGGGTAAAAGCCACGGATGCTGCTAAACATCCTGCAATGCACAAGACACTGTCTCACCATTAAGACTTGTTCAGCCACAAATAACAGTGCTGTGTTAGAAAACCCCAGTCTAGAGGAATGCTGAAGACCCAGGGTGAAACCCTATGGTGTTACATATATATTTAGAGGTATTAAGAACTTCGGCAAAATGTTAATTATTGAATCTACCTGGAGGGGATACAGGTATACATTATTCTTCCAACTTTACTAAATATTTTAACCTTTTTTTTTTTTTTTAAATAAGTTTGGTAAAAATACAATAACAAAGGTAGGAAATCTCATGGGGGCAGGGAGAACTGCCCAGCATACCTTGCAGGAAGGGGCTCCGGAGACCCCCGAGTGGGTACGCCTGGGAGGAGCCAAGGGCTGAGGGTGTGGCTCGAGTGAAGAAGTTTTTGGTTCCAAAGGGTGGCACAGGGCATAGTGCGGGTGAGGGGTCAGGGGTGGTGTGGGGCTCTGCGCCGCTGGAAGGGGAATTGACCCTAAAGCACGGAAGAACTGTCAACACTTTGGAGCATCACCGAAGGTAGTCAGCCGCTACCGCTGACCGCCAGCACCAGGATCCGCCCACGGAATGACCACACAGGAAGGCCTTGGGCCATCTTGCGTGGACGAGGGTGGAGACAAGGCTAAGTCTGGGCAGGGAGTGTCGATGTTATGTTGATGCGGGGTCGTGCAACTGACAAAATTAAACTGCCTTGACCTTTTTGTCACCAAAAAAGCGCTAGCAGTCTCCGCGCGCTTGACCTGGTCAATTTTAGGGTCTTCATCCGAGCGACACCCAGGGAAGGACTCGGCCTACACAGACACCGAGAGCTAAACTCCCGGAGGAGAAGCGTGCGTCGTCCCGCCTCCCCCGCGCACCTCGGTGCTCATTCTGTAGCCGCAGGCGCTGATTGTACAGACTCTTCTCGGTGAGGTGCTGGATCTCCAGCAGCCCCTGCACGATCTCGAACACGGTGCCGTCAAGAAGCGCCAGAGCCAGGTCGCTGAGCGTGGTGTAGGACAGGCGCTGCTGGAAAGAGCTGCGGGCAGAGGGACGCGGTGAGCGCGGGCGGGACCCAGGGCCGCCTCAGCTGCCCGCTCCGCCCCACCCCGCGGCCGCGCACCTGGGAAGCTCTTTAACTAGGCTCTGTAGTGCAGATAGCAGCTGGTAGTGCCGCTCCTGCTGTCGGGCCCCATCTACCGCCTCTTCGAAGGCGCCACCGTAGCGCTCCATGGTGGTCGCGCCCAGTCAGCCGCCGGCCGGAGCAACCCGCGCCTCCTCTGCGTCAGGTCCGAGTGAGACGCATCCCGCCCATTTTACGACCATCTCGAACGCGGCGCGTCCCGCCCCCTTTTACGACAGTTGAGGTTGGGCGGCCCACCTCCTGCGCCCTCCCGTACGAGGCTCGCTCCGCTCTTACGCAGAGGTTCCTAGGAGGGTCCCTCATTGTCCCCGCCCCTTATCCTGCCATTTGGCCCACGCGACCTAAGGCATAACACCACAGCCTCGAAATCGCGAGATTTCGAAGAAGCCCACCCTGCCCGCCCCGAGTCGGCGCCGACCGAGGCCCCGCCCCACTGGGCTAACTCAGCGAGGGTGTGGGTGTGGTCCAGCGCATGCGCCTGTTGGGATGCCGTGTGGTTGCTGCTGTCGCAACGTGTTTGCTCCTCTTTGCTCCCCGCAAAAGCGCTTGAGTCACTGAGTCCCGAGCTCCACCAATACTAGCGGCGTGACCTTGGGCCATTTTTGTCACCTTCAGGCCTCAGTCTCCTTGTCTTCCACCCATGGGGCGTTTGTCCGGGTTACCTGTCAAGCGAGACCCCTCTCTCCCTCTCTGACACGGGGTCTGGGAGCTCCAGCAGCCGTGGTGCAGGAAGGGTCTGCGCGCTGGAGGAAGGATGGCGGTGAGTCCCTAGCCCTCCCCAGCCCCAACACCTTCGTGGGAGAGCTCTGTTCCCACCCCCTATCTGCCTCCACCAGCGTCGTCAAAGTGTCGAAGAAAACCTGGCCCAATGCTTCAATCCAACATTGAGAATAAAAGTCCTGGAATCCACAGTTATACTCTTCATAAGCCACAAAAATATACAAAACAAAGTTTGGATTGCTGAATATCCTGCTGGACTCATGGGGGCAGGGGATTCCCGCCATGGAGAACTAGCATCATGTTTTCTTCATCTCAGTGGGAGAGTATTCAGTGCTGCCAAAAACTGGGAAGAGGCTGCTGTATAGCAAAATGCAAAAGTAGGTAGATTCATGAAGAAGACAACCAGAAAGAAGGCTTGTGTGGCCAACTTGAGCAGACAAATCCAACTGACTATGGATAGAATGCCCAGACTTTGGAGGAGAAACGCATGCTGACGCCCTGGGGGCTATGTAGGATCAGCCCCAAGGAGAGGAGGCAGCTTAACTAGGGCGTTTCCTGGGGTGATTGATTCCTTGAAGAAGACTCCTTAACCAAACTTTGGTCAGGCTCCCTTTAGCTCTCTTTTTAACTAGGCCCCATGCTTGGGCCCTGTCTTAAGCCTGCCTAGTCTAGTTGCAGCAAGAATCCTGGTAAGTCAGTTTAGAGAGAATTCCCTACCTTTGACATCTGATTGTCCTTGAAACCGATCAGATTCCTTGTCCCCTACTCTCCTATTCTCAAGAGGACCCATGTGGCTGGGCTGCAGCAACCAAAGGGAGAGTGCAGCGGGGTACATGTTACAGAGGCTCCTGAGGGATTGTCCTAAGAGCAGTAGGGAGATCTGAAGGTTTGGGGGCACAGACATGATCAGATTTGCCTTTCACAAGCCACTCAGTAGCCACCATGCTGGTGAGATGACAGGGCTTCACCTGGGTCAGGGTCAGGGGAAGGCAACACAGGGAGGTGGGGTTCTAGAGCCATCTGGGGTTGTACTGAAGTCCCCACTTAGTCCTCACAGTTTTCTCCACGATGTTTCCTCAGTCCTGGCAGGAGTGGCTCTCCCTTCCCCACATATGCTCTGAGTCTGGGGCCAGGAATGAATACAATGAATGAATGACAAGCACTCAGGCCAGTGCTGTAGAGTATGGAGGACAGGCAAAACCCATAGCTGGAGGTGCACACTGGCATCTTGCACCACACTCCTAGCTGGTGGCAGGAGCAGGAGCTGCGACTTGGGCACTGAGCGGCTGTGAGTGGCTGGAGGAATGGGCTGGTTTAGGCCAGGATGCTGTCACCTCCCTGGAGGTCATGGTTAGAGGGTGATAGCAGCATCTGGGTGAGGGTGCCCACCCAAGTTCTGAAGGAGACCTGGGTGACGGAAAGTGATGGGGATTCAGTCTGGGCCCACCTCTCAGTTCCCCATCTGTGAAGGGTACCTGCATGAAGCCTGGAGTCTAAGATAGGGATTTGTGCTGTGTCATCTGGGTGACCATAAGGCCCCTCTGCCCATACAAGCTCAGTGTATCTGGTTGTTCCAAGTCCTGGGAAGGCCAGGTCGGCAAAGTCTGGCAGACCTGGTTTGGAGGCTGCTCCACAGTCTTGTTCGGCTGCTGGAGCAGGAAGGCCCTCTCTGGCAACCCTACTCTGACCTGCATTAGGGGCCCTTCTCCCCAGTGTGGACATAGACAGTGGGTCACTCAGGCACAGGGACTCCTGGGCTACCTCAGGGTCATCACAAGGGCCCAATCTGGAGGGAGGTGTTCTGACCGCCAGATCCCCAGGGCTGATGGTTTTGGCACCACTGGGAGCTTTGTCTGCAGGAACAGGGGACTGGCATGTAGCTGGGACATGCAGTGGGGGTACACATCCCCTGTGTATCTGGACTCAGTGGAGCCACATAACACTCACACACTGGATAGTGTCTACCATGGACTTTCACTCTGTAGTCACTATCTGTCCACTCCACTTGACCTCCCAAGCCTAAGAACCTGGCTGGTAGCACTTCGGTGACTGGAGCACACTGGGCTGACTCTTCAATATCAGGCGGGTACGGTTGATTGTATTGTGTGCTGGGGAGCTACAGTCCCTGTCTCTGACTGTGTGCCTGAACAGGCACAGCTGAGTCTGTGGCGTGAGGGGGTGTGTATCTATGTGTGTGGGGCTAAAAGCTTCACTGTGAGGTTTTTATAGGGGTTGGTGCTTGAGTGTTGTGTGTGCTTTGAGTTTTTGTGTGTGAGTGTCTTATTGTGTACATAGAGACATGGTTCTGCTCTGGTGTCCTGGCACCCTGCACACATCCACATAGGCCATGCAAACAAAGGCATGAACCACAGCTGATGGAAGTCTTGGCAGAACATCTGTGAACCTTCTAGAATGCTGGGGGAGGCCTGTGGAGCCTCTTTTGAGGTCACTTTTTACTCACAACCTGACTCCTGAGGAGCTCTGCTGAGGTGTGGGCTCCTTAATGGGCTTCTCAGTGATGGGGCATACCACAGCCCCTGCTGCAGTTCTGGCCCTTTTGTTTCTTTGTCATCCTTTTTGGTGTGTGAGGCAAGGACAAACACATGATGGGTTTGTCAGTGTGCGCTGCAGATATCTATGAAGTTAGTACGTGAAGTCAGGTCATGTTATTATGGAGGCTGAAAAGTCCCATGATTGGCCATCTGCAAGCTGGAGACCCAGAAAAGCTGATGGTGTAATTTGGTGTGAGTCTGAAGGCCTGAGAACAGGGGAGCCAATGATAAAAATCCCAGTCTGAGAGCAGGAGATGTGATGAGATGTTCCAGCTCAGACAGCAAGGCAAAGAAAAAGGGTTGAATTCTTCCTTCCTCTGCTTTCTGTTGTTTCTATTCAGGCCCTCAGTGGGTTGGATGATGCCCACACACAGGGTGGGGACAATATGCTTTGGAAGCCACTGATTCAGTGGAAATGCTGCTCTGACCTGGAAATTTCTTTACAGACATACCCAGAAATAATGTTTAATATAGACTCCCGATGATTAGTCAGGCTGACACATAAAATTAACCATCCTAAGCCCACCCCTTGTCAATTTGGCACCCATATACATCTTTAAGCCATAAATAAATGCCAAATAAGGACAGTAACAAGGTCATGATTCTGTCTAGCATGATACAACCTTTGTAAGACCAAAAAGGCACTAACTCCTTCCCTAGAAGAGGAGGGAAGTTCTTGAGTGATGTTTACTTTTCTCCTTGAAACCATGTAACTTAAACACTATGATGTAGAATTGGCCATACTTAAATCCTATAACAAAAATTGGTACATCTTATGTTACATGATAATAATGTAAGGGAGGAAAGAAAACAAAGACAGACACAAATGTATTCATAGTAAAATAAGGAGGAAATATTCATGACTATTATAGTCCTCATATAACTGATCATGTGGTCGTAGCTAGTATTTATAGTTACCTTCTTCCACTACTCCTCTGTATCCCTGTGCCTTTACCAAGCGCTTCAGCTAATTTTTGTTCTTTACCTGGTGGGTAAACCTAACCCTTTATTCCCGAAGGGTCTGGGCCATTAATAATCCTGCCTATTAATTGGGTCATTATAGTTTTACATTAACCTTGATCACAAGGCATGGTAACACTAGGAGAGGCCCTAAGGGATCTCCTGTATATTCTTCCTTACTTCCATTGTGGAGTAGTAGTCCAATTTGCCCTTGGTAGTCAGGGTAAATCACCCCAACCAGCCTTCTTTGCTTATTGATTCAGAGGCATGAAGAGACCAAAGTGGCTGAGTGGCAGTCTTAACCTCCAGTTCAATAGAATCATTGTGTCTCCTAGTGGAAGCCTTTCTCCCTCTGTGTTTCAAGACCTTCAGGCCAGCAAAGCATGAGGTTGTGGGAGTAGGAATCAGAAATTTTGCTAGTGGGTGACTAAGGTAATGGGAGTGGTGCTATTTCAGTTTACATCCCTCAGTTCCTGGACCTATGGCTTCTGGCTATTGGAAAAATAGCACCATGTATTGGATGCTGATTCAGAGAGTATACGATCTTCTGGAGAATCTTGCCTCAGCCCTGCAAGATACTGCCACTTAGGTGACACTGTAATTGAGTCTTCAAAAGTCTATTCTATCATTCTGTCCAGGCGCCTGGGTGGTTCAGTCAGTTAAGCATCTGATTAAGTGTCCGACTCTTGATTTCGGCTCAGGTCATGATCTCACAGTTGTGAGACTGAGCCCTGCATCAGGCCCTGTACTGGGCATTGAACCTGCTTAAGATTCTCTCTCTCTCCCTCTCTCTCCCTCTCTCTCTATCAAGAAAAAAAAATTCTGTGAAGCTAGTTGTTTCAGGATGATGGGATACATGGTAAGATCAGTGAATTCCATGAGCATGGACTCATTGCTGTAGTTCTTTTGCTGTAAAGTGAGTTTCTTTTTTTTTTTATTTAAAAAAATTTTTTTAACGTTTATTTATTTTTGAGACAGGGAGAGACAGCATGAACAGGGGAGGGTCAGAGAGAGAGAGGGAGACGCAGAATCTGAAACAGGCTCCAGGCTCTGAGCTGTCAGCACAGAGCCCGGCACGGGGCTCGAACTCACAGACCGCGAGATCATGACCTGAGCCGAAGTCGGATGCTTAACCGACTGAGCCACCCAGGCGCCCCTATAAAGTGAGTTTCTTAATCAGAAGCAATGCTGTGTAGAATACATGACAGTGGATAAGACATTCTGTAATTCCACGGATGGTAATTTTGGCAGAAGCATTGTGTGCAGGGAAGGCAATCTGTATCCAGAGTAAGTGTCTATTCCAGTAAGGACTAGACAGTACCCCTTCTACGGTAGAAGGAGTCCAGTGGAATCAATCTGCCTCCAGGTAGCTGGACATTACTCCTGTATAGTGGTGCAATATTGGCATTCCATGTTGGCCTCAGCTGCTGGCAGATTGGGCACTCAGTGATGACCATCTCCAAGTCAGTTTGGTGAGAAGTCCATTTTGCTGAATCTATATGTAACCTTCACCCCTGCCACCATGGCCACTTTGTTCATGAGTCCATTGGTCAGTGACAGGGGTGGCTGGGCAAAGAGGCTGACTGGTATCCAGAGAATGGATCATCCTATCCACTTGATGATTGAAATCCTCCTCTGCTGAGGTCACCCTTTTGTGAGCGTTCACATTGGACACACGTTTCTTCTCCTTCCCCTTCTTCTCCTTCTCCTTCTTTTGCTTATTCAGGAAGGTCTGTCCACACACCTCTTTCCCCAAGTTTGTTACCAATTTTTCAGTCATGTTCCTTCCAAGTCCCTGACCATCCAGCCAAGCCTATGAATTGGTAATGGCACATCTGGCCATTTCTCTTTCTGAGCAAAGTGCACAACCAGGTGCTCTGCTAGGAGTTCCACACACTCGAAGGGTTTCCTTTCACCATTGTCTTTCAGGGATGCCCCAGACAGGACCTTTCGTGCTCTTGCTGTCCATTTTCAGGTGGTCATGCAGACCCATCTGTAAACCAGGCCCACATCTTCTCTTTCTCTGTGATAGGAAACTCCCCATGTTAGGCCATAGGTGCAGGCTGGGAGAGAAGGCAGTGTAGCAGGAGTGGGAACCATGGGCATTTGGGCCACTTCTTCATGTAACTTACTTGTCTTCAGGGCCTGATCAGGCCCAATGATATCATCCATTTGATGATGAAGTGCTGCTGTGCATGCCCGGTGTTGTGGCTTGGTGGGTCAGATGGCACCCAGTTCATGATGGGCAGCTCAGGTGATAGGCAGATCATGGTAATTTGGTGGCCATAGTTCAGTGTTCAGTCTCTCCTAAGACTCAGTAGTGGGCTAAGAGCTGTTTCTCAAAAGGAGTGTAATTATCTGTAGATGATGGCAGGCCTTACTCCCAAATCCCGAAGGCTTGCACTGTAGTTCACCAATAGGGGCCTGCCAAAGGCTGCAAACAGCACCTCTGCCATTGACCCTTCAAGCACACTTGGATCTGCATGGGCACTGGAATCAGAGGTGAACACACTTTAAGTGATAGTCACTGTACCTCCTGAAGCTCTTTGGGTGACTGCCAGCCTCAAGGCATAGTCTCCTTGTTCTGGCCAGCCCATGCATGGCCATGGTCCTGTGGGGAAGCTGCCAACCTCCCCAGAACCTCTCTTTGTCTCTCCCCTTTAATAGCATTCCTTTTGGATACTCTTTGGGATGCCCACCCATGAAATTCTAGTCCAGGTAGATGGGTGCAGTAGAGCATTCTGAGTCAGGGCAACTGGGCTGGAATGGTGTCCACTGGGCATGCCAGTGGCTCCAGGTATGTGGGGCAGGTTGGGTCTGGGGAGGAGGGTGACACTTAATGCCACTGTAGTTAAGGTTAAAATGATTAAAAATCTAAATGTAATGTGATGGGCATTTTACTACCTTTTTTTTAAGGGACTTGTTAACATGCAGAAAAAAAAAAATGTCCCAATGGCTTCAAGTGTAAATATATTAGGTCAAAGAAATGAATCACTGATATATGATAAAGCATAGATGAGTCTCAAAAACATGATACTGAGTGTAAGAAGCCAGACATAAAAGCCACATAATGTATGGTTTCATTTTCATGAAATATCCAGAATACAGAGATGCAGATAAATCCATAGATCCAGATAAAAAAGCAGATTGGTGGTTGCCAGGGTCTGGGGAGAGGGTGGAATGGAAAGAAACTATTTAATGGGAAGGAATGTCTTTTTTAGGGCAATGAAATATTCTGGAATTAGGCAGTGGTGACATTTACATAACTTTGTGAATAGAGTATAAATCACTGAATTGTTCATTCTTATAAGGGTGAATTTCATGGTACATGAATTATATCTCAATTAAAAAATTATATGATAAATACATACATATATATTTTTTTAAGAGTTAACATGGGGAACAGTATGATTCTCTGAGCGCTTTGTTTGGTTCCCCCACTACTGAGATAAAGGAAGACCTTCCAAATGAGAACAAGCACCATGTAGTCAGAGCTTGCTCTACATGGCGAGGGAATCAGCCACCAGCAGTTGCAGAGACTCCAAGGCAGGTGGAGGAGTGGGAGAAGTTTCTGGTGGAAACAAAAGGAAGACACGTCCTGATGGGAGGGTCAGGCTGACTCAAGGTCAGACAAGATTGGTGAGGGGGAGAAAATTTGGCTTTCTTCCATTTTCTATTTTGGAAGCTTTTTGAGGAAAAGGGACATTGAGGGGAAAATGTCAGATATTGATCAGGTCCTGATTGCTTGGGTCCAGTTGTGGAGGCTGTAGTTTGTCCTTCCAGGCTGGGTCTTGCAGCTCTCAGGGCAGGGCCTCACTGGTTGGAGCAAGCAAGCTCCCGGGCTTCTGAGGGGATTTAGAAAATTCTGTGGGACAAATGGAATATTACTCAGCCACAAAAAGAATGAAAATTTGCCTTTGCAACAACATGGATGGACCTTGAGGGCATTATGCTAAGTGAAATAAGTCAGACAGAAACAGAAACATATGATCTTACTATATGTGGAATCTAGGGAAAAAACACAAACAAGCTCAGAGATATGGAGAACAGAATGGTGGTTACTTGAGGAGGGAATGGAGGGCCTGAGGGGGGCCAAATGGGTGAAGGGAGTCAAAAGGTACAAGTTAACAGTTATAAAATGAATGCCATGGGGATGCACAGCATGGTGACTATAGTTGATCATATCATACTACATATTTGAAAGTAGCTAGGAGTGTGGATCTTGAAAGTTCTCATCACAAGAAAACATTTTTCTAACTATGTATGGTGACAGATATTAACTGGACCGTGGTGATCATTTTGCAAGATATACAAATATCAAATCATTACGTTGTACACCTATAACTAATATACATTGTTATGCCAATTGTATTTCAATATTTAAAAATTTTGTGGACCGAAACCCATGCTTCATCATTTTAAGTCAACCAGACACTCTTCTTGGGTAGAGTAGAAACTTCAGTGTTTTTACAACAACTACAATTAGCCAGAAAAAAAAACCAGTAATAATTACGATAATGATGAATAATAGTAACATCAATAGTAGCAATCATTATTCCTAAAAATCTCAGGATTTTCATTTTCTATTCCAGTAAACCCCTTCAATAACTTATCTTCATAGATACTATTTTCCCTCCTGACCCCTCCGTGTGTACAGCCTCCTCCCAGTTAGTATTTCCCAGCAAGGGGTGTCCTCCTCAGCTACCCCGCCTGCAGGGGCTGGTCCGTGTCCCAGAGTGAGACTTGGAAACATTCCCCAGAAGGTGCCTCCGAAGACTGGACCCCAAGAGGGACGGCAGCCTAGCTAGGGACCCCCTTCCAAGGGCTCAAGGCGGCCCGTGCTGGTCCCTGACTATAAATGGGGACTTGGAAAATTTTCTGAGCTACACCTCCAATGAGTGAAGCCCATGCAGGACGCGATCCAGTCTGTGAACCACCCACGCCTCCTTTTGCTGGTCGACCCTTAAGCGCCACGTTAGCCAGCCGCTTGGGAGGATGGCGGGAAGGACGCTGCTCCCCGGCCCCCCAACCCTCCCGGGATTTCGGTCCGATCTCTGGGATCGCTCCCCATGGGCTCGGGAGGCCACTGGAAGGATCCTGCCCTTGTTTGTGGCCACTCTCTGGGCTTTGCCTCCGCACTTATTCCTAGCGCTTTTCAAGTTGAGCTCTGGGAGAAAACGATATAAAAGGGGCCGCCAGGTGGCGTAGTACCACCCTCGCTGACCGCACCAGGACGGATTTGGGTCACGAAGCAGGAGGGCGCATCCCCCCGCCTCGTGGGCCTGGCCTGGCCTTGTCGCGGTCCGTCAGGGTGAGATGACGGAGGACTGGGAGGCCCAGGAGAGCCTTTCGCAGGCCTCCTCGCATCTGCCGTCCTGTCCAGGCCACAGCTCCGGAGAAGGGACTTGGAATATGTGGGGGCGTTCCGAAGGCCGCGTTCCACACAGACAGGCACCTGGAATGAAGGGCCCCTACCTAGACTTAACCCATGGGGCTCAAGCTGGTCTCCACTTCCAGAGCGGGACTCGGAAAAGCTGATGGGAAAGTCCAGCAACCGATACCCACGCAGGGCCGATTCCAGGCCCGGACACACACCTTCCCGGGCCATCTGTGCGGGAATAGCAGGTCCGTGTCTCTGGAGTGGAACTCGGGAAATCTTGGAGGCACCTCCGATCACCGGACCCCACGAAGGAATTGAGCCCAGCCAGAGCCCCGTTCTGTCCCTCACAGACGGCTCGTGCCGGCCTACCATTTTGAATGGGGGCTTGGAAAACAATTTCAGGAGGCGCTGCTGACAGCTGGGACACACGCGGGCTGATGTCTGACCCTGCGATGTGCAAGCCTGTCCTCCCATTATGACCCAGTCCCACCTCGGGCGGGAGTGGGAAAAAACGGATAGCACAAAGACCCGATGGCGGAGCCACGTGTGTGAAAGTGCCTGGGCGCCGAACACTTTTTTCCCGTTACACCATAGCGACTTTGGTTGGTTCCCGCGTGTGAAGGGGCACCCTCAGGTTGTGGTCCACACCTGGCAGGACAGCGACGGTCACTCCTCAAAACGCTGCTTGTTTACTTTCCAGCAAATGGATAGGCGTCGATGCTCCGACTCCCAGTGGGACCCGGAAGATTGCCGCAGGTGCCACAGGCCTCCTGGAGTTCTGCCTGGCGCACAGAGGCCAAACACCACACTTGCAGATTTCGCCTGAAGGCCGGTGGAAAAGTATATAAAAGTGGCCACCAGATGGCGCCATAGAACAGTTATTAGCCTTCGAGGGGACGACACAGTCTAGGCGCTGGAGAGGGTGCACCTTGGCAGTCTAATAGGGTAATTTCCTCCCAGCCCACCTCGCAAGGCATCTGTCCTCCTGGGGGTGGGAAGTAGGCGTCCAGGGCGTCCCGGGGCCTCCTCCTGAGAGCTGCTGGCCTGCAAGGCACGACACTGCTGCGCACTGGGTTCTTGGAACATTTCCCTGAGAGGCTGGCGGCCAGGGTGCGCTGCGTGGGCTTCCCCAGAGCAGCCCAGGCGGTTCTGGTCTCCAGGGAGACTTGGTCAGTTCTGAGGGGGCTCAGCGGGACAAGGACTGGGAAACTGAAACCGTGAAAGTACCCCAAGAGAACATGGATGAATCATTGTTATTTACAATTTTGGAGTGGGGAAGTTCTTTCTAAAGCATAACACAAAGCCCAGAAGCCATTAGGCAAATGATCAATAAACTTGACCTCACAACGTTTATACAAAATGGATCTTTGCACAAAGCCCAAACAAAGTCAAATGGCAACAAACAGATTTGGGGAACATTTGTGCAAACACATGTAGAATATGATATTGATTTCAACATTACTTAATATAGCAGGAAATTGAGGGGAAATAATTGCTGTTAAGAAGGACCAGCTTAAATAAATTCTAGTACATCAATGCCATGATGTACTAGATGTATTTTACTTTATTTTGATTTTTGCTTTTTAATTGAGATAGATCCGGGGGCCCCTTGTTGGCTCAGTTGGTTAAGCATTTGACTCTTGATCTTAGCTCAGGTCATGAGCTCAGGTTGGTGGGGAGCCCTGTGCACTATCAGTGTAGAGCCTGCTTGGGATACTCTCTCTCTCCCTCTCTCTCTGCCCTGCCCTGATTCTCACTCTCTCAAAATAAATAAATAAACTTAAAATAAATGAGGTAGATCTACAGGTACTGACATGGAAAGAGGTTGATGATGAGCTGATAATGAAAATAGAAAGTTTCAGAGCTTCTCTTGGAAAAAAAAATGCACATTAAATAAATACCCCCATGTAAAGGCAATGGAACTAGAATAGCTAAAGCAATTTAGGATAAAATCTCCCCTATTTTAACAGTTATTACATAGCTAGTAAATTATGTGTGGTACTGGCGGAGGGATAGGCATGTTGATCAATGGCAATGCATAGAAACCCAAACAAATATGCTGAACTGAGTTTTGGCAAACATGCCCAAGTAATTAATGGGATGAAAGATGGTGTCTCCATCAAATGGAAGTAGGGCAAGTGGACATCAGGGCAAAATTAAACTATACTAAAAGCCTAAAACTCACACGCCATACAATCGTTAACTCTAAATGGATCACACACTTATTTGTAGAATGTAAAACATTAGGAGAAAAAGTCTATGAGAAAAGTCGGGGGTCTAGGGTTGGCAAAGAGATTTTAGACTTGACACCAAAAGTG
Organism: Panthera uncia; assembly: GCF_023721935.1. Classification (NCBI taxonomy): domain Eukaryota; kingdom Metazoa; phylum Chordata; class Mammalia; order Carnivora; family Felidae; genus Panthera; species Panthera uncia. The sequence continues at coordinate 65,158,032 of NW_026057586.1, forward strand.
CGATCCATAAAAAGAAATGGATGAACTGAAATTTATTAAAATTAACAACCTAGGCTCTGTGAAAGACCATTTTAAGAAGATGAAACAACAAAATACATCCTGAAAGGAAGTATTTACAAACTACACACGCAACCAAGGCCAGGTGTCTGAAGCTACAAAACTCTCTAAATGCAGTGGTGAAAAACAAATGGTCTGATTACAAAATCTGCAAAAGACATGAAGAGGCATGTCATTGAATTTTAAATCCACCAATTCCATGTACACAGGAACTTGACCTCTCAGATAACCTATCACTAAAGGCCTGTAGTCAAATTAAATAATCATCTTGCGATTAAAAATTTCTTGAACAACAATTGTTGGTGAGGATGTGGAGAAAAAGTAACCCTCTTGCATTGTTGGTGGGAATGCAAACTGGTGCAGCCACCGTGGAGAACAGTATGGAGGATCATCAGAAAGGTGAGAATAGAAATACCCTACAATCCAGTAATCGTACCACTGGATATTTACCCAAAGAACACAAAAACACTAATTCGAAGGCATACACGGACCCTTGTGTTTATAGCAGCATTATTTACAGTAGCCAAATTATGGCCCAAGTGTCCATCAATACAAGAATGGATAAAGATGTAGTATATGTATACAATGGAATATTATTCAGTCATAGAAAACTGTGGGCTTAGAAGCTTAAAAATTCCCTGTGCTTGCACCAGTGGGTTAACAAGGCATAAAGAATTATAAAACCATAGGATTTGAGTGGAAGTTCTTTGTCACTGCATTTCTTGTGTGATTGTTAGGGAAAACTTCTATTCCTGCTCCTGAGATAATAATGACCATATTAAGAGGAAAACAAATGAACAAACAAAGGAAGGTAGATCCTATTTCCCCTGGAGCTGAAGCTTTACAGCACTCTACGATCAGTAGATTTGGTGGGAGCATGGGTTTTGTGCTAGTCTATGGCTGCGGCTTGCTGTGCTGATTCTCAGGTGGACTTGTCCTAGTGATGATGCATTTGCAGGGCACAGGGGTGTGAGACTTGGTGTAAATGGCTCCAGCCTCCACTCCATGGTGCTGTTTTGCTCACTGAAGTCTGCCAGTGCTGATGGGAGGGAGGGGAAAGGAGACATTAGCCATTCATATAGAAATCCTCTCTGGCAAAGTCACTTCCCATTGAGATAAAATTCACACACAAGTCACACTAGATGGTGTGCAATTCTGCTTTTTAGTGTATTCACAAAATAGTGCCAAGTTACCACAATAAATTCTAGATGCTTTACATCATGTCCCCAATGAAATTCCATACTCATTAGCAGACAATCTTCATTTCCCCTAATCCCTAAGTCCCCAGCTAATTTATCTTCTATTTCTACTGATATGTTTATTATGAACATTTAATATAAATGGAATAATTCCATGTATGACCTTTGTTGTCTGGCTTCTTCACTTGGTATGATGTTTTCAAAGTCAACCCATGCTGTAGCATAGATCAGCACTTCATTTCTTCTATTATTGCTGAACAATCTTTCATTGTATAGATACAAGACAGTTTATTCATTCCTCAGTTGATGGATGTTTGTTGTTACTACTTGGGGGTTATTATGAATAATGCTGCTGTGAACATTTATATATAAGTTTTTGTGTGGATATGTCTTTCATTTGTTTTGGCTGTAAAATTAGGAGTGGAATTGCTGGGTAATAAGGTAAGTCCCTGTGTCACTATTTGAATAGCTGCAAGACTGTTTTCCAGAGTGACTACCACTTTCCATTCTTGCCAGCCATGTGTGAGGCTTCAAATTTCTCTGTCATTTCACTGGCAATCACCTATCTGTCTTTATAGCTATAGCTATCTTGTGTCTATGAAAGGATATACTGTGGTTTTGATTTGTAGTTTTTTAAAAATTTTTAAAAAATGTTTTATTTATTTTTGAGACAGAGAGAGACAGAGCATGAGCAGGGGAGGGGCAGAGAGAGAGGGAGACACAGAATCCAAAGCAAGCTCCAGGCTCTGAGCTGTCAGCACAGAGCCCAATGCGAGGCTTGAACTCACAAACCACGAGATCATGACCTGAGCTGAAGTCAGACGCTTAACCGACTGAGCCACAAAGGCGCCCCTTGATTTGTAGCTTTTTGATGGCTAGTGATGTTGGACACCTTTTCATGTGCTTAATGGTCATCTGAAAAGCCTCTTTAGAGAATATTCTTTTGAAATCATTTGTCCATTTTAAAATTGAGTTCTTTGTCTTTTTATAACTGAGTTGTAATATATGCTATGTTTCTCATTATATATATGAATTGCAAAATTTTCTCTATAATGTGGGTTGTCTTTTTACTTTTTTTATTTTACTTTTGAGAGAGAGACAGAGTGTGAGCTGGGGAGAGGCAGAGAGAGTGGGAGACACAGAATCCGAAGTAGGCTCCAGGTTCTGGGCTGTCAGCCCAGAGCCCGATGCAGGGCTTGAACTCAGGAACCATGAGATCATGGCCTGAGCCGAAGTCGGACACTTAACCAACTGAGCCACCTAGGCACCCTGTCTTTTTATTTTCTTAATGGTGTCCTTTGAGTCACTAAAATTTTACATTTTAGTGAGGTCTAATTTATACATATTGGAGTCTTACTAGTTGGAAGTTATTTAAACATTATAACACATAAACCACAATTTCTTTATCCATTCATCAGTTGATGGACATTTAGGCTCTTTCCATAATTTAGCTATTGTTGAGAGTGCTGCTATAAACATTGGGGTACAAGTGCCCCTATGCATCAGCACTCCTGTATCCCTTGGGTAAATTCCTAGCAGTGTTATTCCTGGGTCATAGGGTAGATCTATCTTTAATTTTTTGAGGAACCTCCACACTGTTTTCCAGAGTGGCTGCACCTGTTTGCATTCCCACCAACAGTGCAAGAGGATTCCCATTTCCCCACACCCTCTCCAGCACCTATAGTCTCTGGATGTGTTCACTTTAGCCATTCTGACTGTTGTGAGGTGGTATCTCAGTGTGGTTTTGATTTGTATTTCCCTGATGAGGAGTGACGTTGAGCATCTTTTCATGTGTCTGTTGGCCATCTGGATGTCTTCTTTGGAAAAGTGTCTATTCATGTCTTCTGCCCATTTCTTCACTGGATTATTTGTTTTTCGGGTGTGGAGTTTGGTGAGTTCTTTATAGATTTTGGAAACTAGCCCTTTGTCTGATATGTCATTTGCAAATATCTTTTCCATTACGTTGGTTGCCTTTTAGTTTTGTTGATTGTTTCCTTTGCAGTGTAGAAGATTTCATCTTGATGAGGTCCCAATAGTTCTTTTTTGCTTTTAATTCCCTTGCCTTTGGAGATGTGTCAAGTAAGAAATTGCTGTGGCTGAGTTCAGAGTGGTTTTTTCCTGCTTTCTCTTCTAGGGTTTTGATGGTTTCCTTTCTCACATTCAGGTCCTTTATCCGTTTTGAGTTTATTTTTGTGAATGGTGTAAGACAGTTCTCTAGTTTCATTCTTCTGCATGTTGCTGTCCAGTTCTCCCAGCACCATTTGTTAAAGAGACTGTCTTTTTTCCATTGGATATTCTTTCCTGCTTTGTCAAAGATGAGTTGGCCATACATTTGTGGGTCCAATTCTGGAGTCTATTCTATTCCATTCATCTATGTGTCTGTTTTCGTGCCAATACCATGCTGTCTTGATGATTACAGCTTTGTAGTAGAGGCTAAAGTCTGGGATTGTGATGCCTCCCACTTTGGTTTTCTTCTTCAATATTACTTTGGTTATTCGGGGTCTTTTGTGGTTCCATACAAATTTTAGGATTGCTTGTTCTAGCTTGGAGAAGAATGCTGGTGCAATTTTGATTGGAATTGCATTGAATATGTAGATTGCTTTGGGTAGTATTGACATTTTAACAATTTTATTCTTCCAATCCATGAGCATGGAATGTTTTTCCATTTCTTTGTATCATCTTCAATTTCCTTCATAAGCTTTCTATAGTTTTCAGCATACAGATCTTTGACATCTTTGGTTAGGTTTATTCCTATGTATTTTATGATTCTTGGTGCAATTGTGAATGAGATCAGTTTCTTTCTTTGTCTTTCTGTTGCTTCATTATTAGTGTATAACAATGCAACTGATTTCTGTACATTAATTTTGTGTCCTGCGACTTTGCTGAATTCATGTATCAGTTCTAGCAGACTTTTGGTGGAGTCTATTGGGTTTTCCATGTATAATATCATGTCATCTGCAAGAAGTGAAAGCTTGACTTCATCTTTGCCAATTTTGATGTCTTTGATTTCCTTTTGTTGTCTGATTGCTGATGCTAGCACTTCCAACACTATGTTAAACAACAGAGGTGAGAGTGGACATCCCTGTGGTGTTCCTGATCTCAGGGGGAAAGCTCTCAGTTTTTCCCCATTGAGGATGATATTAGCTGTGGGCTTTTCATAAATGGCTTTTATGAGTTTAAGTACGTTCCTTCTGTCCCGACTTTCTCGAGGGTTTTTATTAAGAAAAGATGCTGAATTGTGTCAAATAATTTTTCTGCGTCAATTGACAGGATCATATGGTTCGTACCTTTTCTTTTATTAATGTGATGTATCCCATTGATTGATTTGCGAATGTTGAACCAGCCCTGCAGCCCAGGAATGAATCCCACTTTATCATGGTGAATAATTATTTTTATAGGCTGTTGAATTCGATATGCTAGTATCTTGTTGAGAATTTTTGCATCCATATTCATCAGGGATATTGGCCTGTAGTTCTCTTTGTCTGCTGCGTCTCTGTCTGGTTTGGGAATCAAAGTGATGCTGGCTTCATAGAATGAGTCTGGAAGCTTTCCTTCCCTTTCTATATTTTGGGCAGCTTGAGAAGAATAGGTATTTTCTCTGCTTTAAATGTCTGGTAGAATTCCCCAGGGAAGCCATCTGGTCCTGGACTCTTATTTGTTGGGAGATTTTTGATAACTGATTCAATTTCTTCGCTGGTTATGGGTCTGTTCAAGTTTTCTATTTCTTCCTGTTTGAGTTTTGGAAGTGTGTGGGTGCTTAGGAGTTTGTCCATTTCTTCCAGGTTGTCCCATTTGTGGGCATATAATTTTTCATAGTATTCCCTGATGATTGCTTGTATTTCTGAGGGAATGGTTGTAATACTGCCATTTTCATACATGATTTTATCTATTTGGGTCATCTCCCTTTTCTTTTTGAGACGCATGGCTACAGGTTTATCAATTTTGTTTATTTTTTTAAAAAACCACATCTCGGTTTCCTTGATCTGCTCTACAGGTTTTTTTAGATTCTATATTGTTTATTTCTGCTCTGATCTTTATTATTTCTCTTCTTCTGCTGGGTTTGGGGGTGTCTTTGCTGTTCTGCTTCTATTTCCTTTAGGTGTGATGTTAGATTTTGTATTTGGGATTTTTCTTGTTTCTTGAGATAGGCCTGGATTGCAATATATTTTCCTCTCAGTACTGCCTTCGCTGCATCCCAAAGTGTTTGGATTGTTGTATTTTCATTTTCATTTGTTTCTGTATATTTTTAAATTTCTTCTCTAATTGCCTGGTTGACCCATTCATTCTTTACTAGGGTGTTCTTTAACCTCCATGCTTTTGGAGGTTTTCCAGACTTTTTCCTGTGGTGGATTTTAAGCTTCATAGCATTGTGGTCTGAAAGTGTGCATGGTATGATCCCAATTCTTGTATACTTTTGAAGGGCTGTTTTGTGACCCAGTATGTGATCTATCTTGGGGAATGTTCCATGTGCACTCGAGAATAAAGTATATTCTGTTGCTTTGGGATGCAGAGTTCTAAATATATCTGTCAAGTCCATCTGATCCAATGTATCATGTCAAGCCCTTGTTTCTTTATTGATCCTGTGTCTAGATGATCTATCCATTACTGTCAGTGGAATATTAAAGTCCCCTGCAATTACCACATTCTTATCAATAAAGTTACTTATGTTTGTGGTTAATTGTTGTTTATATTTGGGGGCTCCCGTATTCGGTGCATAGATACTTATAATTGTTAGCTCTTCCTGATGGATAGACCCTGTAATTATTATATAATGCCCTTCTTCATCTCTTGTTACAGCCTTTAATTTGAAGTCTAGTTTGTCTGATATAAGTATGGCTACTCCAGCTTTCTTTTGATTTCCAGTAGCATGATAGATAGTTCTCCATCCCCTCACTTTCAATCTGAAGGTGTCCTCAGGTCTAAAATGAGTCTCTTGTAGACAGCAAATAGATGGGTCTCATTTTTTTATCCATTCTGATACCCTATGTCTTTTGGTTGGAGCATCTAGTCCACTTACATTCAGTGTTATTATTGAAAGAGATGGGTTTAGAGTCATTGTGATGTCTGTAGGTTTCATGCTTGTAGTGATGTGTCTGGTACTTTGTGGTCCTTGCAACATTTCACTCACAGAATCCCCCTTAGGATCTCTTGTAGAGCTGGTTTAGTGGTGATGAATTCCTTCAGTTTTTGTTTGTTTGGGAAGACCTTTATCTCTCCTTCTATTCTGAATGACAGACTTGCTGGGTAAAGGATTCTTGGCTGCATATTTTTTCTGTTCATTACATTGAAGATTTCCTGCCACTCCTTTCTGGCCTGCCAAATTTCAGTAGATAGGTCTACTACTATTCTTATGTGTGTACTTTTGTAAGTTAGAGCCTGTTTATCCCTAGCTGCTTTCAGAAATTTCTCTTTATCCTTGTATTTTGCCAGTTTCACTATGATATGTCATGCAGAAGACTGATTCAAGTTACATCTGAAGGGAGTTCTCTGTGCTTCTTGGATTTCAATGCCTTTTTCCTTCTCCAGATCAGGGAAGTTCTCAGCTATGATTTGTTCAAGTACACCTTCAGCCCCTTTCTCTCTCTTCTTCTTCTTCTGGAATTCCTATGATACAGATATTGTTCCGTTTGATTGCATCCCTTAGTTCTCTAATTCTCCCCTCGTACTCCTGGATTTTTTTCTCTCTCCTTTTCTCAGCTTCCTCTTTTTCCATAGTTTTATCTTCTAATTCACCATTCTCTCCTCTGCCTCTTCAGTCCGTGCAATGGCCGCCTCCATTTTATTTTGCACCTCATTCATAGCATTTTTATTTCATCATTACTATTTCTTAGTCCTTTGATCTCTGTAGCAATAGATTCTCTGCTGTCCTCTATGCTTTTTTCAAGCCCAGCGATTAATTTTATGACTATTATTCAAAATTCTTGTTCCATTATATTGCCTAAATCATTTTTGATCCATTTGTTAGCTGTCGCTACTTCCTGGAGTTTCTTTTGAGGAGAATTCTTCCGTTTCATCATTTTGGGTAGTCCCTGAGGTAGCTCCAAACTGCAAGGCACTTCCCCTGTGCTGTCGGGAGTAACTTATGTTGGTGGGCGGGGCCACAGTTAGACCTGATGTCTTCCCCCAGCTCACCGCTGGGGCCACAGTCAGACTGTTGTGTACCTTAGTTTCCCCTTTCCCAGGGGCAGGACTCACTGTGGAGTAGTGTGGGCTACTTGTCTGGGCTACTTGCACACTGCCAGGCTTGTGGTGCTGCTTCGATGGGATCTGGCCAAGGGCATATTAGCTGGGGTGGATCCGCAAGGTGCACAGGGGTGGGAGGGGCAGGCTTAGGTCACTTAGCCCTCGGTCTTACCCTGCTCGAGGGGCCCTGCAGCACCTGGAGGGAGGCAGGCCTGTCGGAAGGATGGATCCTCAGAAGCACAGCCTTGGGCATTTGCGCAGTGCAAGTTCGGTGACGGGAACTGGTTCCCTTTGGAATTTCGGCTGGGGGATGGGAGAGGGAAATAGCACTTGCCAGTGCCTTTGTTTCCCCGCTGAGCTGAGCTCTGTCATCTGGGGCTCAACAGCTCTCCCTCCTGGCATCCTCTTGCCCTCCCCACTCTCCAAGAGCAGAGCTGTTCACCTTTAACATTCCAGATGTTAAGTCCTGCTGGCTGTCAGAACTCATGGAGTCTGGCCCCTCCACCTTTGCAAGCCAGACTCTGGGGGCTGTGCCTTACCAGGCGAGCTGCCCCTCCCCCACCCCAGCTCCCTCCCACCAGTCTGTGTAGCACGCACCACCTCTCCACCCTTCCTACCCTCTTCCGTGGGCCTCTTGTTTACGAAGAGACCATTCTGCTAGTCTTCTGGTGGTTTTCTGGGTTATTTAGGCAGATGTGGGTGGAATCTAAGTGATCAGCAGGATGAGGTGTGCCCAGCATCCTCCTACGCCGCCATCTTCCCAGGTCTCTCATTTGGTGGAGTCTTTTGGGTTTTCACATAGAGTATCATGTTGTCTGCGAAGAGTGAAAGTTTGACTTCTTCCTTGCCAATGTGTAAGCCTTTTATTTCTTTCTGTTGTCTCACTGCTGTCATTGAACAACAGTGGTGTAATCATTTTTTTTGTTTGTTTGGTATTTAAGATGATTTTTCCCAGAAGACCAGTTCAGGGTACCCTTGCCATTGCCAAGCGTCAAAGTCTTTGGTTATGTTTGATTAGAATCTCTTGGGAATAGAGCATGAGAGATTTTGGTTTGGGTTGTTGGCATTGACCTAATATTGAGGCCATTTCATGAGACACACTCTGTCACGCACACTCGAACTGGACACAAAGTGCTTCCTTGTGAGTCCGGTGCTGGGGAGCTGGGACCCTCTCCCTTTGCCCTTCAGGTCACAGAGCAACACCTGCATGGGACACCCTCAGGTTTACCCCTGGGTGAAAGGGCACTTCTGGGGTGGGCATCACAGATAATGTTCACTCTCAGCTTCCTGCAAGTTGTCCCGGGACCTTTGGCAGAATTGAGGTGGGAGGCAACCCCTGGATCACATTTCTCTCCTCCTCTCCTCACCCAAATCCCAGTCCCAGGACCAGAATGAATCCTGCACTTGCCTCCAGGTGACAGAGGCCTGTGTGCAGGTGCCCTGAGACCCTCCCTGGTTGGGGGAATTCTAAATTTTTTTTTTTTCAACATTTTTTTTTTTAATTTATTTTTGGGACAGAGAGAGACAGAGCATGAACGGGGGAGGGGCAGAGAGAGAGGGAGACACAGAATCGGAAACAGGCTCCAGGCTCCGAGCCATCAGCCCAGAGCCTGACGCGGGGCTCGAACTCACGGACCGCGAGATCGTGACCTGGCTGAAGTCGGACGCTTAACCGACTGCGCCACCCAGGCGCCCCTTGTTGGGGGAATTCTAGAAGCCTGTGTGAAGGCTGCTGGGCCGGATGCACACACTGGCTCTTGCAGCCCCACTGAGATGACTCCTGGGACTGACCAGGCCCAGGACAGGTGCTCCCTGAAGTGGGGCCAGGGTCTCTGCCCTTGCAAGTACCTGCTGCTCCAGCCACACAGTGATGGACTTGCTCCCAACACCACGGTCATGGTCCACCCTGTGACCTTCCTTCAGGCCTGCCTGGGGCTTCACCCCAGTCCTTTCAGTTTTGGGCTAAATGCAGGCAGGCACTGATGTTTATGTGGCCACACCTGCTTTAGAAATTCCATCATCCCATTTTCAGACTATAGGAAATTTAGACTGTAGGAAATTGGACAAGTTACTTTACCTCTACTCTCATGTTTATCCCCACAATGGGCTTGGAAACTTAGGAGCTGTTATGAAGAATAAGTGTGTCTCAAGTACCTAAGATCCCTCAGGCACAGGACAGTCACTTGATATGCTGAGTTAGTGGTCACTCTGACAGGGCCCAGAGCAACCCCAGGCCCATGGCAGGTGCCCTTGTGTTGGCTGGATTGGTTAATTGATCAACTAATTGATTGATTAGGGAAGGTGGCAGTAAACCCATGATTGTTTCTCCACTGTTCCCTTATTACAGGACAATCTGGCTGTAGGAGGTGACAAGGAGAAGGGAAATGAGAAATAAATGAGTAGGAGAAAGAAGAAGAAGGAAGACAGGGAGGAAGTGGAAGGAGGTGGGAGGCAAGGAATACCACGCATAAAAGTCATGGGGACAGTGACTGCTTCCTGGAGGAACAGGGTGATAAGCATTGCTCCCTGGTCCCAGGTATGGAGTCTGAGACCTGAGAAGGGCCCAAAGATCTTAGAAAACCTCCCCATCACAGAGAAGAAGGGATCATGGCCCCAGGAGGGGCAGGGGGAGGGGGAAGGGGACTGCAGTGCTGAGGACAGAATTGAGGTCTGGGGTCAGCAAACTAATCCCAGGAGCACCAGCTCAAGTTCTCACCTCACCCTGACTGTCCCCTTTCCTTACCCAAGGACAACCCATCCCCATTCCTGTCCTTGTACACAAGGAAGACGTCTCTGGTGATTTGGAAGATTCTGATACATAGATCAACAATAGGTAGGTACTTTTTTTTCCTATTTCATCTGTTTTACCCTCACTCTTTCTTCTTGTTCAGCTCCTTTATGTAGCTTTGACTAATTTCCTCTTTCCCACATTTTGTGACTCTCATCCTGAAGGACCGGTCCCATCTAGGCACTTGATGTCCTTGGATCTTCAAATCTATACCCTCTGCCTTCAGCCGTGCTCAACAACTTCCCTAGCATTTCCCTGGTTTCTGACCCCCTCCCCCACATCCACACCAAAGGTTGAATACACCACTGGGCCATAGCCAGACCATATGTAAAAATAGGTTTCTGACCCACAACTAATTCAGGAACCGACCCATTATCTTGTTTTCTGCTGAGGAAGCAGGTCTACTATATATAAGTCAGACTTGTAGGAAATCTGGCTGCTGTATCTAGCAACTTGCTCAGGACTCTACACCACAACCTTGTAACAATTGGCCCCAAATGGCCATATTTATAACAGAGACATTCCTGAATTTTGGTCCCCATTTCCAACAGAGGGCCAACGAACCAGAGAAAAGACAAATATGCACCCCTAAGAATCACATAGGATACCTCGCTTCTTGACAGCTCACTATAGGCTCCCCATGCTAATAGCCTCCCATTAGCGCATAGCTAAAGCCTTCGCTTTGCCCCACTCAAATGAATTCCCAGTCTCCTCCATGATGTTGAGTCTCTGCCAAAACACAAGTAATGGTGGCTGACTCCCTTGTTCTAGTAAGCTCTGACAAATATTCTTTGCTTGTGCTCATTTTGTTGGCCTTTGTTTATTGGGCAGTTCATCACAGAGGCCCCACTGAGACCCAGTCTGAGCTGCCTGTTGCTGCAAGACCCCAACCTTCAAGCAAGTGTGGTGCCCACAGAAGCCCCTTGTGCCTTGCTGCTTGCAGCTTGTCCAGTCCCTGATGCCATGGTGAGTGAACACTGCATCTGAAATTTGCTCTGTTGGAGTGAGTTTCTAGGCTATTGACACTCATTCTGGTGCCTGGGTCTTATTCTTGGTTCCTGTTTGTTTGGTTTCCTTGGTGGAATCTGGCCCCTTGTTGTCCCCTTATGCTGTCTTTTGTGTCACTATTTTGTGCTGTGCTGTGTAAAAGTGTTGTGCGTTATAAGAAGAATCTGAGCATAGAGCCACAAACAGGCCCTTGTGAGTCTAGACCCTTTGAGCCAGCCTCACAGAACCGTGACTTTGATGATCTCACCGGACTGGTATCAACCCGGATGAACTGTGCTGAAAGTCACCAATCAAGCCAACTGAGGTTCTCTCACCACCTTGATTGTTGTGTCCTGAGAGTATTCCCTCTGGTTTCCCACAGGCTGGGGAGTACAGATTGTTGGGTCTGTGTTCAGGCAGTTGGCCAACTGTCACTTTGGGGGCCCAAGGCATGAGGTCCACAAATGTTCTATTTCTAACAAATGTCACCAGCTCTCTTGGGATCCTCTAAACCTAAACTCTTTCCCCTGCCAGAAAAAAAAAATTACTGCTTTTCACATATACTTCATTACAATCTTTTAAAAAAATGATTATTTAGTTTTGAAAGCGATGGTCAGTTGGGGGGGGGCAGGGAGGAACGGGGCAGAGAGAGAGAATCCCAAGTAGGCTCTGTGCTGTCATCGCAGAACCTGATGTGGTGCTTGAACTCACTTACTGTGAGATCATGATCTGAGCCCAAATCCAGAGTTGGACGCTTAACTGACTGAGCCACCCAGGCACTCCTCATTATAATCTTAATTCTTGTTCCCCACGACTTCACAGATGATGATTTGGATCTCCACGGCCAACTCTGGACTAGCTGATTTGAACAAAATCATTCATTTGAGAAGCATCTTAGAAAAAGGAAGGACCCTAATTGGCAATACGTTTTGGTTGCTATGTTGAGACCTCCAAGGGAAATTCTGAATCAAAAACGGTCTCACTGAAAGATTGTTTGGACAAAGCTAATGAACAATTTGACATACCTAAACAAGAATAAAGTAGAAAAACCTCTTTAGTAAATCCTCCCCTCCTCATGCCCCAGTTGTGTCCCTGTATCTGCTTCTCCTCTTATGCATCTGGTCTCTCTCCTGCACCTGCTCTCTGTCCCTCCCCTTCTATAGATCCCTCACTTTGCCCTCCAAATTCACCTAAAACACCAAAGTGCCCCTGGCCTCTAAAGATCTGTCCCTCCCATAGCGAGGTGTGAAGGCAACAGCACACCGTGTAAATCTTAAAACTGAACTTATGTAAGAGCTTATACTTCAAGATGTTTCTAACCCAAAGAGGACCAGAAAATATTCATAGAAGCATTTAAAATTCTTTTAGGTGCATATATGACCCAGGATTAACGGACATATATCAACCGATACACATATTGGTTGGGCTCTCAAATGATAAATCTTGAACGGAAAAAGCTGATTGGACTGACCTAGAAAGACACCTACAAGACCCCCTTTTCTACCGTAAACTAAAGGGTCAAAAAAGGGGTGGTGATGGTTATAAAAAAGCCAAATACCAAATGCCAATTCAGGTATTTTTAGGAAATATTTTTCATTCTCATTCGTGAGTTTAAAAAGGTGCTGTTGTAACAGTAACCCTTTCATCTCATTCTGTCAGTGGAGTTACACCTGAAATTGGAGACCTAACTTTAAAACATAAATTAAAAGGGAAAAGAACCCCTTTAGCTGAACGACAGTGACCTGGGAGAACATTTGGAAAGGGCTTTACAACAAAAACAAGACAAGGAGAAGTGGTGGCCATGCGGGTGACACAGCTAGGTGGCCCACTCCCTAAACCAACTACCTATGGAGAAGGACATTTGTAGATATTGTCAACAGATTCAGCACTGGGAATTAGATGGTCCCTTGTGCTGAAAGGAAACCAAGACCCAAGAAACATCCCTCCAATGAGATAAGTGAGGGTGTTCCAAGGAAAAGAAGCTTTCACAATCTTGCTACATGCTTAAGCATGCAAGACTTAAATATAAATAGACAGGATCGTCTTCATCAATACCTAGCAGATAAGGGTGCTACTATTTGGATGTTAAATGCTGCCATTGCTGCTTATCCTCTTCCTTGGAGTAAACATGCTATGCATGTGATTGGCCTCAAATAACCCAAAGATTTTCCTTGTCTCCCCACCCTTAACCACAACCTGAGACCCCTTAGCTGAAAAAATTAACCTCCGCTTCTCTAGGATTCCACCCAGGCAGATTTAATAGGGAGAGACTGCACGTGGAATTGTAATTTCTTGACAATTTCTTGAGATCCTACACGTCTGTGTATAATCAAGTTGTATCTGCTCTGGATGTACCTTTGCCTCTTCCATGATATGTAAGGCATACCCTAGATAAGGATATTGTTGCTGTACCTGACACTCCATGTGCTAAAAATCCCATTGACATAGGCACAACAATTGGATCAGAACCTATAAAAGTTTAGGTAGAGCCTACCAAACCACTACTTGAACTTCCCCAATATCCCTTCAAGCCAGAAAAAAAAAAAATCAAACTTGCAGCTTAAAGCCTTTTATCTGAAAGTCCTCCTACACCCTCTACTAGTGTTTGTAATATCCCTGTTATGCCAGTAAAGACACCAAATGAATGAGGATACTGATTTGTTCATGATCTCAGGGTCATCAACAAAATTGTTATTTCTTGCTTCCCTGGAGTACCTAACCCAAATGCCATCCTGTTGTCAATTCTTCAAAGCTACTTGCTTCAGCATCATGGATCTTTGCTCTGCCTTTTTCAATGTCTCCCTAGACCAGGCGAGTCAATACTTTTTGCTCTCTCCTGGAAAGAACAGTAGCATAGTGGAGGGCCATGGCCCAGGAACTTCGATGCCCCATGTACTTTTCCCATGTGCTCCACCAACACTTAAAAAAAAACCCTAAGTTTCCCTTGTAATTCAGTTCTCATACAATATGTAAATGATCTCCCACTTTGTCGAGAGAACAAAAAAATCCTATAAAAAGGCTTCCATTTACTTGCTCTCAACCTTAGCAAGAGAGAAATAATTGAGTTTCCAAAGAAATTACATTTTTGCCAGACACAGTTCATTATTTCAGACATAACCTATTTAAAGAGGGGGAAACACTTCCATCCTTCCATTAAGATTAGCAAAAACTCTCAGAAACCTGTGAGCTCCCTTGGTGTAAATACACACAAGCAGTTATGGCTACCCAGTCACTTCCCTTGGGAACACAGTGGATAACCCACTATACCTTAGTAGCTGGAAGACCCATGTATCTGCAAATTTCACCACCCAGACAAGACTGCCCTACTGCATACAGACAAGGCAAAAAATTGCAAAGAACTGTTGTACTAATACCCAAGTTTTTCACCAACAACTTAAGGCTGCCTTCCTTCAACATCTTCCTAGAAGCTTCTTCATGATCTTCAACTGGAGATTTTTCTGTGGGAACAGACATCAGAGCAAAACTGCTCTTACACGGCATTGGAATGGGCCCTATCAGGTACTGTTTAAATTAAATAAAGCAGTGAAACTCCTGGGATTCACCCTTGGCATCATATTTCACCGTGTGTGTGTGTATCTCTGTGTGTGTGTGTGTGTGTGTGTGTGTGTGTGTGTGTGTGTAATTATATATGCATATATATTTGTATATTCAGAATTAGAAAGCTATTCAAACTGGGAGGCCTCAAACAGGTTTCTTGGAGATCTTCTGTAAGCAGACAGCTGACCCAAGGTTTTCAGAACAGACAAATGGGGACGCCCAGATGACTTAGTTTTGTAAGTGTCCGAGTCTTGTTTTCAGCTCAGGTGATGATCTCACAGGTCTGTGGGTTTGAACCCTACATCAGGTTCTGTGCTGACAGTGCAGAGCCTCCTTGGAATTATCTTTGTTCCTTTCTCTCTGTCCCTCCCATGATCTCTCTCTCTCTCAAAATAAATAAATAAACGTAAAATATTTTTTAAAATCAGGTGACGGATTTTAATGGTCCGCAAATGGTGACGGATAGTGAGCAGCTTCCACCCAAGATGTTGGGCAAAACCTCCCATCTAATTCTTTTTCTGTTTTGCATCTGCTTAGTTAAAACAATTCTGCTCATTTTCCAGAAATTCTTTGTTGACATCCACCCATCATTACCCCTTTACTCCTTTTCTCTTTCTCGCTTTTAAAAGATTTTCTTTTTTCGGGGTGCCTGGGTGGCTCAGTCGGCTAAGCGTCCGACTTCGGCTCAGGTCATGACCTTGCGGTCCGTGAGTTCAAGCCCCGAGTCTGGCTCTGTGCTGACAGCTCAGAGCCTGGAGCCTGTTTCAAATTCTGTGTCTCCCTCTCTCTCTGACCCTCCCCCATTCATGCTCTGTCTCTCTCTGTGGGCCCCCAGCCCATTTTTAAAAAAAAAATAAAAAAAAAAGATTTTCTTTTTAAGTAATATCTCCACCCAACCTGGGGCTCGAACTTGCAACCTGAGATCAAGAGTCATGTGTTCTACTGACTGAGTCAGTCAGGCGCCCCTCCTTTTTTCTTACTATAATCCTTATGCTAGTTATAAACATTGTTGGCCAGAAGAGACCCAAACAGTTGCCATTACCCTCAGTCTTCCTGAATGCTGGATATGCCATCTATCATCAGACCCCATGGTAAATACTTCTGGGAAATTTGGGTTTCATCAAATGAAATGAATCACCAAGGCTTTAAATTCCAATTCATATATGAGCTCCAAAATGAGGCCACATTTCATTTCTCATATTTTTTAATATTTCAGTTTTTCAATATTTCAATTTTCATTATTATATGTGCACTACTGGAGGAATTAGTTCTTATGAAAAACATTAGGACAATGCTCCCTTTGGTGGAAATTGCATAGAAGTCTATAGGGGCACCTGGGTGGTTCAGTCAGTTAAGGGTCCAAGTCTTGATCTCAGCTCAGACCTTGATCTCAGGGTTGTGAGTTTAAGCCCCATGCTGGGTTCCATGATGGGGGTGAAGTCTACTTAAAAACAAACAAAAAAACACATACCTGTAAGAAACCTACCTCTAAAGGGCATCTGAGTGGTTGAGTCGGTAAAGTGTCAACTTTGGCTCAGGTCATGATCTCATGGTTTGTGAGTTCAAACCCTGTGTCAGGATCATTGCTGACAGCGTGAAGCCTGCTTCAGATCCTCTGTCCCCCTGTATCTCTGCACTCCCCCACTCTCACGTGCTCTGTCTCTTTCCTCAAAAATAAATAAACATTAAAAAAAGAAACCTATCTTGAATTTTGGCAAAATTTAGATAAAAAAATCTATGCCCTGTTTGGAATACACAGCAGTCTCAACCAATTGGCATGAGTAGTAATGGAGAGTTACGTTGCCCTAGATTTCTTGTTGGTTAGTCATGGTGGCATCTGTGCCATTGCTAACACTTTTTGTGCTTGGACCAATAAAGTCAGGTAGGCAAAATAGGGTATAAAGTGCTTGAGAAAAAAGCTGTTTGGATTCAAGGCTGACCCTCGGGGCTTATGGGATTTGTTCTCTTGGCCTGGATTAGGCAATTGGAGTTCCTGGTTTTGAAGCACCTAACATGGAGTATTAATTGTTCTAGTTTTTTTGTTTGTTTGTTTCATAGAGGTTATGATTTTGTCCCTAACATGGACTGTTATTTGTTCTTGCTTGTATGTTTCTTTGTTTCATAGCAGTCATGTTGCTGGTCCATTGCATTCTATCTGGAGTCTTAAATGCATTTATGTAAAATGATCTCGAATCAGGTGGCTGCTGTGATGAGAACAAACTGGTCATGAAGGTCATCCTCCAAGACAGTTAACTATGAAGATGGCTGACAGTGTCCAGCAGCAAAGTATGGGATCTCAGGTTTTCTCTGAATGGGCCAACCTCTCAAAAGTGAGATCATAACCAAAATGGGGGACTGAGAATGGAAGATACAAAAGAACAGTGGCCTGGCCATATATAAAAATAGGACTCTGATATGAGGTCTGCAGCAACCAGCCCAGGAAATCAACCCATTTTCTTCAGTTTTGGCATATTACCTAGAAGTCAGACGTGTAGGTGTCAGACCGCTCTCTCGAGCAAACAGCCCCGGAAGCTAAATAATAACCTCTGTATTGAATTGACTGGGCCAAATGGCCAAGACTTGATTTGCCACTGCGAGTATCCCTGAATTTTGTCCTCACTTGCAACTTAAGACCAGCAGATAAAACCACAGATGCACCCCTAACAATGATATAGGATGCCCTTCTTCTAGAACACTCACCATAGCTTCCTTATGCCAATAGTCTCCTGCATCACTGAGGCCTTGTATTATTCTGTCTCTACAAAGTTTCTCTAACTTCTGTCCATCTCTGAGTCTGCCCAAAGGCAAGGGATAGTGGCTGACTCCCTTGCTCTAGCAAATTTTGAAGAAATCACCTGTACTTATTATCATTTGTTTCGTCTTTATTTGTATCCACAGCAACACTGAGTAGTGTCAAAAAACACTGAATGGTCCAGGTAGGGAGCTGGGCTAAGTCAAGAGTGCTGGGCCCACCCTGCTGGGGACCCACTGAAGTCTGCTTCTAGCTCAAGTATTCCTTACACTGGTATTTTCCTGATTTGGGTGGTTCTGGAAATGCATAACTTTCCCATTCCCTTCAACTCCCTAGACTTCTCCAGCAAGCATCTGGTTACAGAAGTTCTGTGGTCTTGGTGTTCAGCTTTGGAAACATTGAGACCAAGTTCTGAAACAACCATGTGGAACTGCTGAGTAAGAAAGTCGAGATGGTGTGGGCTAGAGATTTTAAAATTGAATCGAGGCCATCCTAGGTCAGAAAGATTGGAAATTATCAGTATAGATGCTACCTGAAAGAAAAAGAAAGTAGGAAAATATGTCTGGTGATCCTCAAGTAGTGTCCTGGGGAGGGGGTCTCCAAGATGTGGTTATGGGGAGGGCACTCCCAGAGGAGATAAGGCTCTGTCCCCTGCCACAAAAGGGTCTAGACTCATCAAAAGGATGACAAGTCTGTAGAAACTGGATCTGGGGGATGAAGGAAGGAGCAGGGAAAGTGGATACTCAGAGCCAGAACAGCTAGGCTTAGTCCATGCAGCTTAGACACTTCAATCAATAGCCAGTGAGACACGGAAGGCCACAGACAATTTATGAAGCCACCAAAGCACTAGCCCAGGTGGCCACTCTCCAAATTACTTCACAATACCTGCTCATCCAGAGCTGGTCAGTTGAAGGGAAGCTAATTCTTAGCAGAGCCATCATGTGACCATTGGTTTGGAATGTCTTGGCTTCTGAGTCAGCTTGGGAGCCAAACAACCCTGCTCAGTGAGGGTGTTCAACTGGTCACCTGGAAGGCACCATGTGAGATGGCTGGTGGTGTGAAGATGCCGGGGAAGGATGGCCCACGTTGGGCTTCCCCTCATCCTTCAGAGGGGCTTCACTTGGGGGCAACTGCATCGTGTTTTGGGTCGAGGATTGAAACCTAGAGATGGGAGACTGAGTTAGGATCTGGGTTTTTCTCTTGGCTCAGGCATCTCCTCCAAGGCATCAACTGTTGTCTTCGCAGAAAATGGGGCAGGAGGATTTGAGGAAGAGACTGAGGGGCCCCTGGTTAGGGGTGCAGGGCATGATTTCAGGTGTTCAGAGATCTCTCTCTCCAGGGAACCAGCTAAATTTCTGTCTTGAACACCCAACTAAACAGTGTAGTGACTTTTGGTGAGTCACTTTTTCTCTCTAAATTTGAATGCCCCCACTGTAAAATACAGATGACAGGCCCTGCTCTGCCGCCTCCCACCTCAACAGGGCTGACACAGAAACCACAGGAGATCACAGATATTCTCTTTGAGCTGTAAGCATCTCTCCATATAAAGGCTAGCAGGAAGCTTACATCCTCCCCTGCTGTGGAGCCATCCACAACACCTCTCTGGATTCAACCACTACCAAGTGTCTACCTTATTTAGTGATTGAACACCTAGGGTAGTTATGAAACACCAGCCACTTATTTTTCTAAAGACTTTACTTGTGTTTAATCATTTTGAGCTCACAACTTAATACTAAAAATTAGGCCCTATTAACATTTCAATATCTCAGAACAGAGAAACAAGTCACAGAGGGGTCTATACAACTTTCTCAGGTACATGGAGCTTCTAAGCAGAGTTTTGACCCAGGCCTTCAGTCATGGACTATGTACTTGCTGTGCTTCTATAATGCCTCAGGGAAATAAAGCTATTTGCTCACAAAACCTGTCTGTTGGGTGTTCGAAGTGTACACCCAGTTGCAAGATCTCTAGAAGTCCAACTTGGCTTCACGAGGCTCTGCTGGTCAGCTGGCGAATAATGGAATCAAAAGATTGATTGTGAATACATGATCACTAATTTCCCTATGGACTTCTACAGCAAGGTGTCAGCAGTTCTCTCTATTGCAATGCATTTCCCAGGATCTTGTTTCAAGGATGAAGAAGAAGAAATGTTCCCCTGAGGTCAAGAATATCAACTGGCACCAGGCAGTGCTTCAGAAAACTCCACATCTGGCAAACAACAGGGGGTATTCTATAAATGACCCCATTGAGGTATTGTGGAAATTCACTCATTAAGTTCATTCAAGAAGAAGGATTCTACTTTAGTCAGTGGCCCATATTTAATAGAAAACCATAAAAATCTGAACCATATTCTTCTGTATGCAAAGGGGGATGATCAAGGCAATCAGTTGTGCTGTAACTGTATAGAAGTTAAGATACATTTCTAACTCAAGATTGGGCACACGTTTTACACTAAACAATATCTCTAGCTGTTGTATAGACCTTTAGCTGACTTGTGAACATTGGCTCTAATAGATCTCTTCCTAAAACAGTGTTTACAGATTTTTAAGAACCTTAATAGGCATTATTTAGAACAGGAGGTTTAGATGAATGTAAGAGTTGAACAGATAATGTAGAAAGTTCCCATATTCTACCCCTCCAGTTTCCCCAACTGATAACATCTAACACGAGTGTAGTACCTTTGGTATAATTAGCAAAATCATAATGGCACATTTTCATTAAATTAAAGTCTGCAGCTTCCATTGAAATTCACTCTTTGTGCTTTGATATTCTATGAATTTTGACAAATGCATAATGTCGTGCATCACCGTGACAATATTCTACAGAAATCCATACACCAGTGTCCCTAACTGCGCTATCCAGGGGAGCAGCCACTGAGCAGATGTGCCTGCTTATGCTTAAGTTAATTAAAGTAAATGAAGTTAAACACTCAAGCAGTTGAATATCCCTGCTGCTTTGGAGACTGAGGAATGGGGTATGAAATCCGAGAGAAGGAGGAAATATATGTGAAGCTTTGTTTTGTTTTGTTTTTCATGTGTCAGTGTCATAACAGTAGGAGATACTATGTGTGTGGGCTTCAAGTGAGTTTTGCTCTTCAAGATGATCTTTCCCCCAAGACCAGCTCTTTTCTGCTTCTCCACCGAGCATCAAAGTCTCAATTACATTTGGTTTGCACGTTTTGCGAATTGAACAGGGAAGTTACTACATTGGGTTTGGTATGACCTGTGACAGAAGAAGTCTGGGGAGACACACTGTCACACACGTGAACTGGAGACCAAGTGCTACCATGTGAGCTGGAGGCTGGGGATGTGGGGACCCTCTCTCTGCACCTTCAGGTCTCAGACCAGCACCTGCATGGGACACCCTCAGCTTTGCCTCTGGGTGAAAGGATGCTCCTGGAGTGGGCATCACAGAAAATGTACCCTCTCAGCCTCCTGCAGAAGTGAGGTGGGAGGTGCACCCTGGAGCACGTTTCTCTCAGGATCAGAATAAATCCTGCACATGTGAGTCCATGTGAGAGAGGCCTGTGTGCAGCTGCCCTGAGACCCTCCCTGGTTGGCAGGAATTCTAGAAGCCTGTGTGAAGGCTGCTGGGCTGGCCATACACACTGGCTCTCACGGCCCCACTGAGCTCTCCCCTGGGACTGACCAGGCCCAGAGACTCCGAGCAGCAGACAGGAGTCCCTGCCCCTGTCACAACCTGCTGCTCCAGACACACGGTCCTGGCCCTTCGTTCCTGTGACCTTCGTTCAGGCCTGCCCGGGGTCTCTCCCCAGTCTTTCCAGGGCTCAGGCAAAGGCTGGCAGGTACAGTGTTCATGTGGTTTCACCTACTATAGAACCCCTATCACGCTGCTTGTGGATTAGGGGAATTTGGACAAGGTACTTTTAATTTCATGTTTATCCTCTTAGGGGCTAGGAAAGGTACAGGGTTGTTCTGAGGATTAAATATCTCCAACTACCTAAGGTCACCCCAGGCACAGGACAGACACTCTGTGTGTGGCAGTGGTTGCCATTCTCTCTGACAGGGCCCAGCACAACCCCAGGCCTGTGGCAGGTATCCCAGGGGGGGTTGGCTGCATTGGTTACTTGATCAACTGATTGATTAGGGAGGCTGGCTGTATATCCATGATCATTCCTCCCCTCCACCCATATGACACAACAGTCTGGTCGGTGGAGGTGACAGGAGAAGGGAAAGGACACTGATCATGGGAGATAGAAGGGAAGCAGCAGGTTGTGAGTACTGAGGAAGGCAACGTCATGCACAGAAATGCATGGAGACAGCAGCTGCCTTCTAAGAAGAACAAGATGACACCAGCGTTCATTCCAGGCCACAATTATGGAATGTGAGGGCTGGAAAAGTACATTGGAGATCAGAGACCCAGTCCCTTATCGTGGCCCCAGGGAGGAGTGGAGAGCTGAGGTCAGAATGGGGCCTGAGATCAGCCCTTATCCTGCCAGGAGCAGTGAGTATGAGTTCTCACTGTCTCCTGTTCTTTCCCAAAGCCACCCCTTCCGGGCCACAGCTGCCATGGTCCATGCCAAAGATTAATTGCAGATTATGAAGACTCAGAAAAAGGGAGCAAAATCCTGCACCTAATTTCTTTCCTCTGTCATGTTCTTCACCTTCTTGCATTCCCATCCTTAAGCTCCTTCTTCTGTGGCTCTTCACCACTCCCTCTTTGAATGATTCTCATCCTGAAGAACCTGGTCCTGTCCAGGCACAGGACATCCTCACATCTCCAGTGTCTATAAGATCTCCCACCAACCCCTCACCCGCTTTCTGAGCAGCGCCTTGGGTCCACACCTGAGTCTGCACTCCTGGATCCTGCTCAGCCATCCTGAGTGGTGGACTGGGAGGAGGGTGGGGGCGGAGGATGGATGGGCCCACCTGCCTGAGAGGCTCCCCCAGAAGACTGGGGGTTCCAGGAACCCCGCAATTGGTGCTCTCCTGCCCCGGGGAGGGGCGTGGTGCTCTGGACAGGCTCGATCTTTCTCTTCCCACCAGCTGGCAGGGGTCAGAAAGTCTCTTCCCCCACGCTCAAGAGGGGGGTGGGTGAAGAAGGTGAGAGACGATAAAGTGGAAGAATAAGAGGAAATGTGGAATGTGGAGAGGGCAGGAGGAAAAGCAGAAGGCAAATAAGGGCCCACATCTCCGTGGCTTCCCTAACTTTCTCTTGGGCCCTTCAGGAAAGGCAACCAAAGGGAAGGGAGCCCTGTGGCGGCCATATTGCACGTGATCACGCAAGGGAGAGACTGGAGGGTGGTAAGAACCAGGCAGGAAAGGGGAGGGATGCCCTGAGCACATCTCTCCTGGAAACCGATACCTGCTCCATATTTCCAGGGGTGCATGGCCCTGACTCTGCCCAAGTAAGGCCTCCCGGGAAAAGTGAGGGCAGAGGCCCCGCGCTCCCTGGCATGCAAGCAGGGCGGCTCCCCAGGTCCAGATCTGCAGACCCGTGACCACACAGCAGCCTGGGCATCAAGTAGGGGCCACCGCAGCCTCCAGCCCAGGCTGGGAGTAGCCCAAGCCCTTGGGGTCTGTCAGCTTCTGCGGAGCCCTGTGGACAGCCTGGATCACCTCAAACTGGGGTTCTATAATTTTTTGTTCTAATATATATATATATATATATATATATGTAAAAATCAACACACACACATGGAAATGAAGGGAAATTCAGTGCAGTGTCCATTAGGGAATTTGTAAGGAGTTGAATTGCAAATTGCTTATGTTTCTTTTATTTTCCAATTTTTTAAATTAATTCAAATATAACTGGTTTAATTCCATTTGTGTTATTTTTATTTTTATTTTTTTAAGGTTTCATTACATCTTAGACAGTAGTGTCTTCTGTAGCCTTTTCGCACTGAAACACATTAAGCCATAAAGATTATTATTTTTTTACTACCTCATCATAAGCTTCTTTAAATGGAAAGGCACATGTCAGGCATTTGGATGTAATGGGGAGAAAAGATACTGAGAAAGAAAAGGCAAGCTCTCTAAGTGTCACTTTGATGGTGCAGGTGTCATGCTAGGCCCTATCACAGGTGGATGAGGGGACATCATCACCTCTCCCCCTCCAACCCTGTGTCATCAGACCTCCTGCTCCTCACAGGCCAGGGGTGGGACTTGGGATTTTCCTCCTGCAGTCCAGAGCCTCCCCTTTCTTCTGCTCCAATACCCTGTTCAAGGGACCAGACGCTTGAGAGCTGCACAGCCACATGCCCAGGTTAAATCTCTCCTGGAGGACACTTAACACTGTCAGCCAACGACAATCCCCTTAGCCAAGAGCCCCAAACAGGCCCCTGGCGGTGTCTGGGCCCAAGGTCACCTTCCAAGACTGGAGGAATCTTTGGGGTCCCACACACCCACCCCAGGCACCCCTCCTCCTTCCACCTCTGTGCCTCTGCAGGGAATAGGGCACCCATGTTTGCTGCTGCTTTGACACCTGTGAAGGAAGCACTAAGCAAGTGTCG
The DNA here is from genome assembly GCF_023721935.1 of Panthera uncia. Lineage (NCBI taxonomy): Eukaryota > Metazoa > Chordata > Mammalia > Carnivora > Felidae > Panthera > Panthera uncia. The sequence goes on from NW_026057586.1 coordinate 65,182,025, forward strand.
GCTGGGGTCTCAGAGCACCTAAGTGTCTAGAAGCTTAAAAAGAAGACAGGAGGTCATGGACGAAGGGCTACCCGCTAACTCAGTGCCAGCCTCTGAGCATGTGAATTGTATAGCTTCTGCCTTAGTTGCAGAGATATGTTTTATAGTTAATGCTGGAGGATTTTACATCAAGAAAAATTTATCTTTTGCCTGCTTTATCTTGAAGTCATTTTTATGTAAAATAAAACACACAAAAGCACATGATGCATAGGTAGCAGAAGCTGAATTACTGTGGGCACCACACTCTGTAGCGGTGATTTTCCCTCTGTGAAAGACAAATGCTTCTCTCTCTTTTTTTAAAATAGATTTTTAGTTTTTTTTTAATTTTTTCTTTTCTTTATATTAAACATAATTTATTGTCAAAATGCTTTCCATACAACACCCATTGCTCATCCCAACAGGTGCCCTCCTCCCTGCCCATCACCCACTTTCCCCTCTCCCCCACCCCCCCCATCCACCCTGTTTGTTCTCAGTATTTAAGAGTCTCTTATGGTTTGCCTTCCTCCCTCTCTGTAACTTTTTTCCCCCTTCCACTCCCCCCATGGTTCTCTATTAAGTTTCTCAGGATCCACATATGAGTGAAAACATATGGTATCTGTCTTTCTCTGCCTGACTTATTTCACTTAGCGTAATACCCTCCAGTTCCACCCACATTGCTACAAATGGCCAGATTTCATTCTTTCTCATTGCCAAGTAGAGGGATTCAGACAAATGCTTCTGAGAAGCGTCTTCCAGCTTCTTTGCCCTGCCCCCATGCCTGCACAGTGGAAATTGGATCCTCCCAGCTCTCCAGTTTGTTCCACTACCTTCCCAGGGTGCCACCATACTCTTTTGTGCCCTAATTATGTATAATCATCATGCTTGGGAAATACATGGTAACCGATTTCATTCCTTAACCTAATAAATTAGCAATTATTTTTATCTCCTTTTACAGGAGGCTGCCAGGGTGCTAGAGCCATTCTGTATGTGGGACTAAGATTCGCAGCAGATATGTTTATAAGAAACCATAAAGCTGTACTTAAGATGTGTGCACTATACATACAATAGATAAAGCAGCCATTAAAAAAAAGACAATATAAGAAATAAATTTTCACATGAAGCACACTTCAAGCCCAGGTGGCTTCCTTTAATTTCAAACAAACGTTGCAGATGGAAATGCCTGTCTCTTCCAGAAAAATTTCCATCCAGACACGGAAATACACACTCTTCCAGAGAACAGATACAGAGGGAATATGCCCACATTGCTTTCATTGGATCAGAAGAAAATTGATGCCACCCCAGCAGTAGGCATGACAGGAAAGGGGGGCACACAGGTCAACTCTCCTGGATGTAGATGTCAAAATCCAAAACCATACAGCATAAATCTGGAGATTTGGGAAGCAAATTGAGATCTCACAGTGGGGTTCCAATGGGTGGATGTGGACAGGGTCAGTAGCACTTTGCGTGTTGCCCCAGGGGTGGTGAGAAGGGACAGTGCCATTGGGTTGGTGGAATAAATATTTGATGACAGAGGGAAGGAGAATCTGAGTGACTCTCAGGGAGAGCCCTGGGGTGGGTGTCACAGGCTGTGGCTATGGAGGGGACCCTTTAAGAGGACATGGGACTCTGTCCCCTTCCACTGCCAGGGCCAGACTCCAGACAAGGAGTCGGGAGAGATTTTGTCACATAGGGAAGTAGGAAAGTTGCACACTCAGAGCCAGTGCAGCCCCTGCCCTCCCTCAGCCAGGCTGTTCTGACAGTTGCTCACATTAGTGGTCAGTAGGCAGTGGGGGACATGCCAGCTTCATCCATTAAAGCACCAAACACCAGCCCAGCAAGTCATGCCCTCCGGGGTTGGTCATTGAAGACCAAGCTCATTCACTAGAGAGCTGTCATGTGGGTAGTGGGCTTGGAAATGCCCATGTTCTGAGCTGCATGGGGGCATGTAGACCACTAGTCAGATGCCCAGGAGCTCACATTGGACAGCTGTTGTGTGAAGATGCTGCAGGAGGAGAGACATAGAGGGGACACCCCGACCCTTCAAGGGACTTCCTTTTTGGAAAGCGACATTGCTTTTGGATCAGGGATCCAAACCTATGGGTGGAGGCTGAGGCAGGCATGTGCTCCCTTTGGAATTTCACGGCAGGAGAGTTTGGGGATCAGAGGGAAAACAGGAGCTAGAGAACTCTGGGGGCTCCGGGATCTCTGTCCCTAGAAACCAACTACATTCCTGTCCCAGACTGTCCTGTCATCAGCTTCTTCACTCTAGTTGCTTAAAATCTCTGAATTTCAGTGTCATGAACTACAAAATATGGGTTACTGCCCTGCCCTGTGCATTCCATGGAGTCTGATGGGGATCACAGGAGATGATGGCAGATATTCTCCATGACCAGGAAAGCCTCATGCCCACATTAAAGTGGAAAGGTTACCTTCCACCCACCCTTGCCCTGTGGCCATCCAGGTTTCCTCTCTGCAGGCAACCACTCCTACATTTCTTGCTTGTTCTTCCAGGCATGTAATATCGGGTCACATATGGAGCACTTAGGAGGTCCCAATCATTTTCCTTAGGCATTATTTGGATTTTCTTATAGTAAGCTTTATAATACTAGTAAGTAGGTCCCATATCACAGAACAGGGAACTGAGGTCAGAGGGGTTAGGTAACTTTCCCAGGTATGTGTGGTTTCTAGTATGATCTGATACAGGTTATCAGGCACCAGCTCCCAAGCTCTCCATCACTGTCCTCTGTATTGTCCTTTCTACATGGTCTCATCTAATATCAGGTCCTTAGGCACAAGTCTGCTGGGGGTGGTAAGTGCATACCACATCGCAATACCCCTCTTCTAAGCCCAGCTCAGACTCAGCTGGCTCCCCAGTCACTGGTGAACAAGGAGAATGGGAGTGTGACCTAGGGATGCATGAATATCCCAGGTGCATATTAACAGCTCTCTCCCTTTTTAGTGTATTTTCTAGGATCATGGTTCAGATTACAAAAAGAGAGGATCCTAAGGGATTCAAACACAGGACTCACAAGAAAGGCATCTGTGCTCAAGACAATCTACTGGCTTTCCCCAGCAGTACTTCAGCAGCATCAAGATGGACATCTTTCCAAACAACAGGGTCGAGCCACAAATAACACCCCAATGAATGACTACTCCATTGAAGAAGGTAGTGTGGGTATAAAATCAGTAAGTAGATTCAAGAGGAGTAAGGGTAGTTTGTACAGTGGAGACTGGATGTTGGTGAGGATGGAAGGAGCAGGGAAGGTGTACACTCAGAGGCAGGGAGCCTCTGCCCACTTCTAGCCATGCCTTTATCCAGGCTGCTCAGATGGTGGGTCAGATTGTTCGTCAGGGAGACACCGAGGCCTCTAGACCTCATCTTCCAGAGCACCAACCTAGCAGACCCCTTTCCTAGCTACTATCAACTGCTCATCACCCAGGCTTGGTCAGTTGAAGATGACGCTGATTCACTGGGCAACTGTCCTGTGGGCAGTTGGTTTGGAATGTTCTGGGTTCTGAGACATTTGGGAGTCAAACAGACCAGTGGTCATTCAGGGTGGTCACCCGGCCACCAGCAAGGCAGCTAGTAGCATCAAGTACTGGGGGGCACGGGATGGGGAGATGGGGATGTGTTTTTCATTCTCACACCTCCCCAGGCCCCATCCATCAGGGGGAAAAGGCATTGTTTTCTGGGTCAGGGATTAAAATAGAGAGGCAGGAGTTGGGTTGGGTTTTGGGCCTTTCTCTTGGGCCAGCACCTCCTTAGGGAGCCAGCTGTCTCCTTGCAACAACCTTGGGGCCAAAGGATGTGGGCCAGGGAGTGAGGAAAGGGCTTGGTTTCAGTATGCAGGGCATGATCTCCTATCCAGGTGATCAGAGATCTCTGTCCTCAGGGAATTGTCTGTATCCCCTGCCTCTAAACCATAAGTCATCAGTGCTGTGATTCTGAGTGAGCCACTTAATCTCTCTAAATGTCAATGCCCTGAACCATAAAATATAGGTCCCAGCCCCTTCTCTGCCCACCCCACAGTCCTTTCATGAACATCACCAGAATTAACAGGTTTTCTTCACTATTAGAAGTGTAATATTGAAGTCTCCTAGTTTTATTGTTGAGAGATCAGTTTCTCCTTTTAATTGTCAGTTCCATGTACTTTGGCGCTCTCCTGTTGATGCAAAATGTTTACAATGATCTCTTTGAAGGATGGACACTTTGTCACTATACCATGTCCTTCTTTGTCTCTAGAAAAAAAACTGTCATAAAGCTTATTTATCTTCACAAAGCCAGTCTAGTTCTCTTGATTACTATTTGCTTGGTATATATTTTCCATCCTTTTTACTTTCAATGCCTTTGTGTCTTAGGTTTAAAGCATGACTCTCCTGTAGATGGCATAGAGAGAGATTGTTGTTTTCTACCCATTCTGTCAATATCTGCCTCTTAATTGGATGTAAATTCCATGTACCCTTAAGTACTCATCAGGTAGCATCGAAATCTATTGTTTTTTTCATTATTTCTGTATATGTTATATCTTCTTGTTTTAATATTCCTCCATTCCTGCTTTCTTCTGTGTTATTTTCTAGTGTACCAACTAAATTCCCATGTTGTTTCTTTTACTATATATTCAGGGAATACTTAGTAGTTTCACTGGAGATTACAACTAATGTCTTAATTTCCAACATTCTAATTGGATTCATACCAGATTAATTTCAATGGCATACAGACATTTGACCCCTTTAAAATTTTTTCATTTACTTATTTTAGAGGGAGAGAGAGCATGAGTGGGGGAGTGGAGCAGAGAGAGAGAGAGAGAGAGAGAGTCTCAAGCAGGTTCTGCACTGATTGTGGACTCTGGGCAGGGCATGATCCCCTGACGCTGAGATCATGACTTGAGCTGAAATCAAGAGCCAGATGCTCAACTGTCTGAACACCCAGGCGCCCCTAGAGACTTGACTCTTAATATATCTAATTGATGTCCTCTCTTTTTGCCAATATTTTCACTCAAATTACCTCTTTATACAGTCTGTGATCATTAACATATATATTTACATTTTATGTATTTATAATATATGCAATTTATATATATGTATAATATTAACTTCTCAGTTTTAAATTAGAAGAAAATCTATTGTTTATATACTTAGGCTATATATAGTTTATGTGCTTATACACTTATACATTTGTACTTTTTTATATTTACCTGTGTAACTATTTCTTCATGTAGAAATAAATGCCTTTGCATTTTAGATGGAAGGACTCAGGATTTCGTTTTTTTGTAAGTTTATTATTTATTTTGAGAAAGAGATAACGCATTAGCAGGGGAGGGCAAAGAGAGAGAAAGAATCCTAAGCAGGCTCCACACTATCAATGTGGAGCCCAATGCAGGGCTTGAACTCACAAACCATGAGATCGTGACCTAAGCCAAAATCAAGAGTCAGATATGAAATGGAATGATCCACCCAGGTGCCCCAGGACTTAGGGTTTCTTGTAAGGCTGGTAATAGCAATGGATTCTCTCAGATTTTGTTTACCTGGGAATGTCTTAATGTCTTATTCCATTGCTGAAGGACATCCTGGATAGATACAGAATTCTCGTGCACAGGTTTTGTCTTTTAGCACTTTCAGTAGATATCCCACTGCTTTCTGGCTTCCGTGGTTTCTGATGAAAATTTGCCATTAAACTTACTGAGGACACTCTATACATAATTAATCACTTTTCTTGTATTGTTTTCACAATCCTTTGTCTGTGGCCTTGAACCATTTTAGTGGGATGTGAGTTTATCCCGCTTGGTGTTCATTGAACTTCTTGAATGCTTGATTAATGTTTTCATCAATTCAGTGAGATTTAGTGTACCAACTAAATTCAGTGAGATTTTTGCTCTTATTACTTTGCATATTCTCCCTGTCCTTTCTCTCTTTTATGTCTTTCTGGGACTCTCTCTCTCTCAGTTAGTGTGTTAGTATGCTTGATAGTATTACACAGGTCTTTGGGGCTTTGTTCATCCATCCCCCCACTTTTATTTTTCTTAACTTGCTGTCAATCAGACTGGATCTCAATTTTCCTACCTTCGAATTTGCTGGTTCTGTCTTCCTCTTGCTCAAATCTGCTGTTCAGCTCTGTTGCGCATTTAACTGTATCCCATCCCAAATTATGTATCAGAGCTCTAACCCCCAGTACTTGTGAAAGTAGAAGTAAGGTCTTTCCAGATATCATCAACCCAGGATTGGGGCTGGCCCTAATGCAAAGGCTGTTGTCCTTACCAGAGCATGGAGGTCTGGACACACAGACAGAGGGGCAAAGGCCATGTCATGTGCTGGCTGAGGCAGAGATAGAAGAACTGCAGATATAAGCCAAGGAAAGCCATGGGTTTCCAGAAAAATACCGAAAGCAAGATAGTGGTGAAGAGGGATAATTCCCCACCTCTTTCCCAGCCTACAGCTTGAGTTCAGACTTCTAGCTTTTCACACAGCAGCATATCACAGGAAATTTCTGTTGTTTAAAGCCACATAGTGTGTATAGTAATTTGCCACAGCAGCCCCAGAAAATCAATTCAAGCCTCTCTGGTGACATTTTATTCTTTTCAACTCCAGAAGTTCTATTTGGTTCTCTTTTATAATTTATATCTTTTTATTGTTACACTTCACTTGGAGAGGCACAATTCTTGTACTGTAGTTTAGTTCTTTAACTATGAGCTCTGTGAAGTCCTTGAATGTCTTTAAAATAGCTGATACAGAGAAAGACAGATACCATATGTTTTCACTCTTATGTGGATCCTGAGAAACTTAACAGAAGTTCCATGGGGGAGGGGAAGAAAAAAAAAGAAAAAAAAGAGATTAGAGAGGGAGAGAGCCAAAGCATAAGAGACTCTTAAAAACTGAGAACAAACTGAGGGTTGATGGGGGGTGGGAGGGAGGGGAGGGTGGGTGATGGGTATTGAGGAGGGCACCTTTTGGGATGAGCTCTGGGTGTTGTATGGAAACCAATTTGACAATATATTTCATATTAAAAAAAAAACATCTACTCTCTTAGCACCAAAATAAATAAATAAATAAAAATAAAATAAAATAACTGATACAAAGTATTTGTCCAATGTCTGGACTTCTCTCAGGGACAGCTCTGTTGGTTGCCTTTTTTTTTTTCTTGTGTATCAGTCTGGGAAGACTCACTGAACTCAGCATACAGTCATGCTGATTGCTATGGTTTATTACAGTAGAAGCACACCCAGCAAAAGAAGCAAAGGGAAAAGGCACATGGGAGGAGGCCCAAAGAACACCAGGCACAGGCTTTTAAGAATCCTGTTGCAATGGGGGTGCCTGGGTGACTCAGTTGGTTTTGTGCCCAACTTCAGCTCAGGCCATGATCTCACGGTTGGTGAGTTAGAGCCCTGCATCAACTCTGTGCTGACAGGTCAGATCCTGGAGTTTGCTTTAGATTCTGTGTCTTGCTCTCTCTCTGCCCCTCCCCAACTTGTGCTCGCTCTCTCTCTCTTGGTCTCAAAAATAAATAAACATTAAAAAAATAATTTAAAATGTTCTGTTGCAATGGAGTCTCATGGGTACACCTCATTCCTCCAGCAATGACTCGAGACAATATGTGTGAAACATTGTCTTCCAGGGAAGTTCATTAGTGACTGTGCGCCCAAAGGTTTTTAGTGGAGACCAGTCATTTAGCACATAACTGAAGGCCAGAATTCTAGCAAGTAAGAGATTCTTAGCATAAACCACAGTGTTCATACAGTTGAGGCAGACCAAGCCACTCTTGCCAGAGAATGTTGGGGGCCCTCCTGGTTCCAAGTTCCCAGACGTCAGCCAGTGGCTAATCGAGCAAGCAGAACTTTCTAAGGAAAGCAGTCTCAAACCTGCTGTGTAACTCTTTCCTGTATAGAGCCAGAGTTAGTAATTTCCTTGTAGGTCTCTTATAATTACAATTATTTGGGGTGAAGTGGTGTATAAATTAAACATTTTAAATATTATGGCAACTCTGGCAATCGGATCTCACCCCTCCCTATGATTGATTGTGTTAGCTTTTTTTTGTGTGTGTGTGTCATTGCTGTTTTCTTGTGAGTGACCTCTCTGAACTCATTCTCTGAAGAAGTCTGTATTCTTTGTGATGTATGACCGTGGTAGTACCTGCTTGGCTACTTGGTGGTGCAGCCGTTGACTGAATCGAGATTGCATTAGCAGCCCAGAACTGAGAAGTCACTCAGTCCTTGCTGAGGGCCTGTGTGGGCATGTGGAACTGTGTCTTCAACACTCAGCTGGCAGCAGAGAACTCTGCCATAACCTTCACTTGCTGAAGAACAACATCAAGGTCAGCCAGCCGGTGACAACATGGGGGCTTGTGGAGTCTTTTCTGAGCATGTGCACAGCCCTACATTTGCATGTGGTCTAGATTCCTAGGACTAAGAGCTTTTCAAAACTCCTACAGAAATTTCATTTCTCAGCTCCTTTTTTAGGCTTTTTGTTGGCGTGTTATTTGCTCCAAGTATTATCCATTACATTAAGCAAGTGCAAGTTAAGCAATTGCCTGTATTTTTGTTTTGTTGTGTTTTGACAATGATTCCAGGGGAAAAAAAGGCTTTTTGTGCTGGGAAAGCTCCAAGTCCAATTAGATGCAGACAGTCGAATAAGTAGGGTCTGATAGAGACCTACCAGATAGGTCCAGTAGTGATTATTTCCTAGGAATGAAGTTTTGAGGAGACTTAAGCCCCTCTTTGCTCTGTCTGGTGGCTGGCTGCAGTGCTCTCACTGTGAATGTGGGCTCTTCATTTTCTGGATTGCATGGAACCACAGAGCAGGGCATGGGGCAAGGCACGTGAGAACAGCACGAAACTCATTGTTCTGAGATTTAGCTGCTGTTTTCCTGGAACCAGCATCCCCTCCATTGCTGCAAATCCCCATTCATTTCCAGAGTTCTGCAAATGTTGATGGCGGCAATTTGGGACAGATTCCTCATTGCTTTTTTGGAGGGCAGAATTTTGTGGGTCTGTCAGCTGCCATCTCTCCACTAAAGTCATTCACCAAATCATATTCTTTTGAGTATCCTCAGGCCACATGCCTGACGGATTGTCCTCGGGTTTTTGTAATATGCACAGTTCAATATAAACTGCATCTCAGATGAAAACTCACCTTGAAGTTGTGTGCACACTGTTAGGTCAAATACGTGCAATTAAACAAAAACAGAGGCTAGTCTCACTTTAAAAGGAACTTTCTTAAGGGCACCTGGGTGGCTCAGTTGGTTAAACATCCCACTTCGGCTCACGTCATGATCTCACGGTTCATGAGTTTGAGCCCTGTGTCAGGCTCTGTGCTCTCGGTGCAGAGCCTGCTTCAGATGGTCTGTCTCCCTCTCTTTCTTGCCCCTTCCCAACTCATGCTCACCCTCTCTCTCAAAAATTAAATAAGCATTAAAAATAAATAAATGAATAAAAGGAATTTTCTTAAAACAGTATACTGAATAATGTAACCCAGCACTTGTGGCTAATATTGACAGTATCGTACAGTTGAATTTAGGTTATTAGATGTGGTTTTGTTGTGTTATTTTTAAGTTGGAAAAAGTAAACAATTGTTCAAAGCTTATTATATATATTATTTTGTAGTGGTCAAATTTGGATATTTATGATTTCCTTCACTTATAAATTTCACTCATCCTCACAGTCACAGAGATGGATATTTTGGAATAAAATAAAATTATTTTTGGCCAGGAATGTTTTATCAAAAACTATCTTGATGAGACTTGTGATTTATGGAAAAGAAATGTGAACATATCCAGGGATTCCAAGATACAATGTAAAGCTTCCAGGCATTGGAGATCCACATTGCATCTTTTTAAAAAAATTTTTTAATGTTTTTATTTTTAAGAGTGCACCTGCACATGAGAGAAAGAGAGAGAGAGAGAGATGGAGGGGGCAGAGAGAGAGAGAGAGAGAGAGACAGAATCTGAAGCAGGCTTCAGTCTATGAGCTATCAGCAAAGAGCCTGACTCGAGGCTCGAACTCATGGACCATGAGCTCATGACCTGAGCCGAAGTCGGATTCTCAACTGACTGAGCCACCCAGGTGCCCCTCCATGTTGCATCTTTAAAATACATGCAGAATTGCTCCAAACTGCCCAAAGGCTGTCTACAGCAGCCAAGAGGATGCAGCTGATTTTTGTATCCTGTTTTCCTAGAGACCATTCCAAACCTGTATCACACAGATGTGTGTATAGCAGAGAGGTTGGGGAGGACTCAGATTCTCACTGTATCTCCTATCACGGAAGTCTGAGCGTCAGGACACTGTTATTGTGGCTTCAAGTTGACTCTGTGCCCTGAGCTGTGTCTCAGCACACCCTGCAGTTTGCTGGGTTGGTTACAAGTTGTCTTGTTGATTGAGGTAAAGCTCCTGTCACATAGGCCTCCCATCACTTCCTTCTCAAATTTTCCTTGTCACCTCCTGATTCCATCCATATGCTTTTTCCTCTGCAGGAGACATTGCTTCTGCCACTGCTCACCCCAGCCATGACCCACACTGCACCCCAGTTACCCTGAATGCATTCCTCAGCTGGGGGCGCAGTCAGCCCCTCCAAGAGAGCCACCCAGGGGCTCCCTGACTAGAGCTGTGCCCAGGTGATCTGTTTCAGGGATCTCTTCCTAGGTGACTTTTTATTGCGTGGTTATTTCATATGTATCTTCCAGAGAATAATTAGGATCGATGGAGGCAGAGGCTGCAAAGTTCTTACACAGGCATGCTGCGCACACCCACTTGCACCTGGTGAACAGGACATTCTCCAGAGACAGGACAACGGGTGTACGTGGGGGAGGGTGCAGGATCTGTATCTGTGCAGTCTGCTCCATGCCCAGCTCTGCCCTTCACACCGCATGACCCAGGGCAGGCTCAACAAACCTCTCTAGGAGTCCCTTTCCTCATGTCTAAAATAGGAGTGACAGTCATTCCAGTACCATCCTCAAGGGGTGCTTGTGAAGACAGAGAGAAGTATTATTCGCCTAAGGTCCTCGCAAGGTGCTTGTCCTGTTATCACTAAATGTGTGGAGGCCTGGCCCCGCATTACTGGGTCACGACCTCACTCATTAGGCCTGAGCCTCCATGCAGCTCTGAGGTCCATGCTAGGACCACAGTCACCACAGCTGTCACCCCCCCCCCCATTGCCACAGCCAACCCCAAACTGTCTTTTGTGTATGGTGTAAGAAAGTGGTCCAGGTTCATTCTTCTGCATGTCACTGTCCAGTTTTCCCAGCACCGCTTGCTCAAGAGACTGTCTTTATTCTGTTGGGTGTTCTTTCCTGCTTTGTCACAGATTAGTTGGCCATACGTTTGTGAGTCCATTTCTGGGTTCTCTATTCTGTTCCATTGATCTGAGTGTTTTTGTGCCAGTACCAGTCAGCCTCTACCATGGGCATTCTTTTCTCAGTTCTATGTTGTGTGCCTGCCTTTTGTTTTCCTTAAAGCACAGATGTCTAGGGGCTGAATGTCTCTACTGGGGACATGGGATACGCAGTAGTGCTGTGGTGTCCCTGCCCTCCTGGCACGTTCATTGTACAGTCTCTCAGGTTCTTCCAAAGAACACAAACCCCCCCACACTCCATGCTCCCCCACATGTCCCAAGCACTTAACTGGAAATTGTCCATTTAATCCAAACTTGTAAAGTGAGTTTAGTCACCTCTGCATGCAGCCTGCCTGAAGAGAGGTTAGTAAATTCCTTGTCCAAAGCCAGGCAGAAAAGCCTGTTTAGCCCCATAGTCACTGAAGACATGGGATAAGTCATCAAGACAACTTCCTAAGGAACAGAACTCACACTTGAATCCTTAGTGGTCACTTCCTACGTCATTCCTTCAATGAACATATATCATTCTAAACAGACTCAAAGTTTTCCATCGAATGCAAGATGGTTCACTCCACAACTAACCAAAGCGGGCAAGCCGAACCATAATCCCAGAATGAGGTGAGCACCAAGAACTTCTGGGCATCACAGCTTCGGGGGCAGCACCAGGGAGCGGCTGATACCAGCCTGCACAGCACAGTATAAAGATGCTGCCCTGCCCAGTGCAAGATAGGGACCTCTTTGGCCAGGATGCCCCACCACTGAGATTCCTGGGACAGTGCAGACTGTGCCCAGGGCCCTGCAAGAAAGGCAGAGAGACACGGGGATGGTGAGGCTATTGTGCCCTCAGATAAGAAGGAAATGGCCGGGCCTCCCCTGACTCATGGACAGCAGATCACCTGGACAGAGAGGGAGGAGGAGGGGAGGTGGGTTCTTAGGCTGTGATGGACATGCCCCTGGAGCTCTGCTTCCTGAGGAACTCACGTGCCCTATTCAATGGGACCTGCAGATCCTTCTCCTACCCTTGGAGGGAGCCCCATCTGAGATCTGAGACAGGACTGTGCCCCAGCGGCTCTAGCAGGGCAGGCCTACTACACCCCCTGCTGCCTGAGCGCCAGAGGCACCTACACAAAGGGGACCCTGGAGAGACAGAACTGCACCCCATGCTCTGTCCGCTGCCCCCTCTTCACAGTCAGGGGTCTCCTTACTGCCCACGAGCTTCCTCTTCAGGCTGTAGCCTCTTTTCCGTGGTGAAGCCCTGACCTCTGTGAAATGGCCTCCGTGGTGCAGAGCCCTGTAGAAGGGGGCCAGAGGGAAGCCGCGCTCAGACAGCACTTGTTCCAGATTGAGGACATTGGAAGGACAAAGGACAGTGATGGACTGGCCAAGACCAACCAGCTTCCCACTATGGCAGTCATGAGGGGTGGACGATCTTCACCTCACCCTGCGGTTCCTCCCACACTGTCATCCCTGATTGGGGGGAGGGGACAATGCAGGGATGTGTCCTCAGGGACAGAGAGACAGCTCTCAGTGTATTTCATGGGTGTTCCACTCTGGCAGATGTGAGCCCTCCTTGTAACAAGCCGGTTACCCTCAGCCTAAGATCGGACCCAGGGATCAACTGGGGCTACTGTTTGGGGGTGTACATATAGAACCAAGAGACTGGGAGTGAGCAAGAGTTTCGAGGGGAGAGCTTTTTCCCTAGGCAAGCTGGTCCTAGGAACTAAGGACAGAGTGATCTTCTGACCAAGAGCCCCAGACAGTGAGGACGGCTGAGTCAGCAGACCACACTCAGGACTTTAGAAATGGAGGTGCAGCAACACACCCAGTTCCAGGGGACCAGAAGAGAAAGGATGGCCATGCGTGACCACCCCCCCCCCCCCCCCCCCCCATCCCACAGACACATCCCTGGAACTCAGCAGGCACCCACTAAGCAACAGTGACAAGGAAGGCTCTGGGCAGTGAATAGGTGCAGGCAGCCCATGGGTTTTAATCTCACTTCCTTGTGAGTCCTGAGCACAATGCAGGCCCCAAGCCACTGCCTCGTGCTGGGCAGTAATACTCAACCTCATCTCCAGGCTCAAGCCGCAGAGAGAGAGATGCTGGGTGGCCTAACCTGGAGCCTAAGAATCTCTCTGAGATCCCTTAAAATCTGTTATAATTCTGTGGGTCAGGAGTTTGGGAACATGGCCCAGGTGTTTCTACAACCAGGCTGCTCCCCGGTTGCCAACACTGTTGTTGTTTCCAGTGGAAGTGATGGTAGCCATCTGTCCTGGGCTCTTGGATACAGAGGGTGGCTGAGTCAGCCCTGCCTGGGCCACACACCCTGGCAGGGGAAGGCACAGGTAGAACAGAAAGCCAGGTGAGTGATGGGGTGGAACAGAGCTGAGAGGTCCCCCACAAATCTTCCACCCAGGGCAGGTCGGCTGTCACCTATGCAGACTGAGGAGGACAAGGGCGAAAGGAACACAGGACACGGTGCAGATACTCAAAAGACTTCTGCCCCCGCTGAGATTCCAGTGCCGCCCCCCCCACTCCCCGCACCGAGTGTCTCTTATTCTCTCCCTGGGTACCTATGAAGGGAGGGGTTTCTACATTCAAATAGTACTTGCTCCCAGACACTCCTGGGCAATATTATCTGTGTCAGAATAATGCCCACCCCCCAAGATACTCATGTTCTAATCTTTGGAATCTGCCCAGATGTTGCCTTGTATGGGGAAAGGTAATTAAAGTTGTAAACTGGGGTGTGAGAGCAACCTGGCTGCCATATCTGCCACCCCATTGATCACCAGGGTTGACTCAGCTGGTCTGGCTGGCTGGACAGATGTCCCCTTCCTCCCTCACAACTCCATATGCATTCCTCCTCAAGCTGCACACCCGGTCCAAGAGGACTACCTTCCCTAATAAAGGAGAACAGTTCTTTGGTCAAGGCCTTACAAGTAGCTGCAATTTTCCTGTTAGAACCTCTCAATAAGCTCTCCAGGTCCCTTCATAGGAGAACTTGGTTGGTCAAGCTTCCAAGACTCCAGACATATCCAAATGAGGCACTGCATGTGGCAATCTGCCTTTCTTAAAAAAGAAATGAAAAAAGCTGCAGATGGAACTAAGGCTGCTAATCAGCTAACAAAATAGGGGGGAGGATCCTGGATTAGCTAAGTGATCCCAATGTCATCACAAGAGTCGTTAAAAGTAGAAGTGGGAGGGGCACCTGGGTGGCTCAGTCAGTTAAGCGTCCGACTTCAGCTCGGGTCATGATCTCGCAGTTTGTGGGTTCAAGCCCCACATTGGGCTCTGTGCTCACCGCTCAGAGCCTGGAGGCTGCTTTTGGATTCTGTGTCTCCCTCACTCTCTGCCCCTCCCCCACTTGCGCGCTCTCTCTCTCTCTCTCTCTCTCAAAAATAAATGAACATTAAAAAATTTTTTAAGAAGTAGAAGTGGGGAAGAGGAGTCACCATTAGGATGGGGGAATGAGCTAATCAGCCATTGCCAGCTTTGAAGTTGGTAGGAGCCATGGGGTAAGGAACAGCCTCTGGAAGCCAGAAAACACAAGAGACGCATTCTCTGCCAGCACTTCCAGAAAGGAATACACTGCTGACATGCTTAATTTAGCCCAGTGTGAGGCCCAGGTCAGCCCTATAACCTACAAAATGAAGATACCACATTTATGAGGTCTGAAGGTGCTAACTTTGTGGTAATTTGTTACAGTAATAGAAAGCTGACACAGCAATTCCCACATCAACAGGCTGAAAATCATGAACATTTCAATAGATACGGAATAAGCATTTGGCAAAATTCAACATCCATTCATGCTAAAGACTCAATAAATAAGAATTAATACTGTCAACTTGATGAAGGACACTTAAAGAATCTATAGTTTATGAAATAAATATCATAACAAATACCAGGGTCATCCCTCTAGATTTCCTTATGCTAGATATTGGTGCTATTTTCTTCTGTGTCTCACCATCTCCTCAATGCTGTTTAACATTCTGATATTTTGTCCAGCTCTTTGAGTTGTGCTCAGTGGGAGGTTTGATATATATATTTATTAACTTTTGCCAGAGGAAGTTCATTTTTCTTACATATTGCATTGCTACTTAGGCCAAACCCATTCCCAAAAGACCTTTAATTAGTTCAACACCTACTCTGTAATACGTAATAGGAAACTCAGGCACAGTGATATATAAGTGGGATTTATAAGCTCTTGGAACAGTGAGGCTTTCTCCTAGAAATATTGACTACCAGCCTCCTTCACCTAATTTATAAAGTGCTAGTAAGCTAATAAAGTCAGATAGCACCTTAATCACAAAACTATTTCCATGTATCTTAGAAAACCAACAACTTCTTTTAGTCAGATTAAGAAACTTAAGACCAGACTATATTTTTAAAGTAACAAGACCCTCTGTTAAGTTTCTCTAGATCCACATGTGAGTGAAAACATTTGGTATCTATCTTCCTCTGACTGACTTATTTCACTTAATACCCTCCAGTTCCATCCACGTTGCTGCAAATGGCCAGATTTCATTCTTTCTCATTGCCAAGTAGTATTCCATTGGAACAGAAGACCATGGGGGAGGGGAAGGGGAAAAAATGTTACAAAGAGTGAGAGGCAAACCATAAAAGAGACTCTTAAATACTGAGAACTGAGGGTTGATGGGGGGTGGGGGAGAGGGGAAAGTGGGTGATGGGCATTGAGGAGGGCACTTGTTGGGATGAGCACTAGGTGTTGTATGGAAACCAATTTGACAAGTTACATTAAAAATATAATAAAGTAACAAGACCCAATTTCAATGATTGTAACATGAATACCTTTATTACATCATTTTAAATTTATAAATCTTGAAATTTGTATATACTGTTATAAATAAATGATTTGTCTTGTACTTATGGGAAATGTTCAGAAAGTTTTAATAACTACTTTGAATTTGTTCTTTCCATTTTATATAGATCTCTAGAAATGTATTATCCTAAGTCAAAATCTAGCATCAGAAAAAAACATGTTACCTTAATTTATCTTTAATTATAGACCCATCCTCTATATTCTATTTATCATTATTGCCAATCCTGCTAGGTAAGCTATTACTTGGATTACAATATATTTCAAAATGACTTTTGTTTTAATTTTATTTCTTAGAAAACTGGTTCAAATTGCAAACCTAAACTGATTAACTTATGATCAAAGAAATTCTATTGTTTTTAAACATATCCTTTTTTGTTATGTCTGAAACAAATCAACTCCTTACTGCTCCCCAAAATATGATTCTATGTAGGAATATTTAAAAACAACAACAACAAAGTTTCACATATTTCCTGAATCTATTTAAAGATAGTTTTAAGGGAAGAGAGAGAAAAAAAGTATCTGTTTTCGAGAAAGACACAATAGCTTCATTTTAACAAA